>NC_079190.1:369114673-369457173 GCF_029499605.1 Hyla sarda | reverse complement strand
CGCTGCCCAACCAAAAAACGAATTAATTATATCCGTACATATTTTTGCTCGGCAGAAATGTAACAAAAATATGTGAATGCATTTGTTTTTGTTTACATTTTCAACATTTCGATTTTCATCATTTCATTTCTCTTATTCATACTGTCTATTCTGATTTGTTTTGTCCAATATATAATTATTTTTTGTCATACTGTTCCAAAACTACAAAAAAAAATTCCAAAAATAAATTTGTTACAAATTGCATAAATCTACCATCTCCTGATTGGTTGCCAGAGCTGTTTACAAGGCATTATGAGCTACCTTGAGGTCATGTGACCCTTGTTCAATCTCTTCGCTGCCATTGCCATTTTAGCAGGATTGGACAAATTTAAGGCAGAACCAAACTTTAAGGGTCAGGGTCTGGTTCTCTTATCTCTAAACAATAGGTGGTTTTTGGATGACACGTTCCCTTAAAAGGGGTACTCCACTGGCCAGTGTAACATTTAGTTCTGAATGCTGTGTGCACGCTGTAGAGGGTTGCCATGCCCCCTCATGACGTCAGGCCCCAACCCATCAATGCAAGTCTATGGGAGGGGGTGTGGTGGTTGTCATGCCCACTCCGATAGACTTGCATTGAGGGTGCATGGCATGACATCATGAGGGGGCGTGGTCAACCACCGCAGCACGCACACAGCATTCGGAACTAAATGTTCTGAATGCTGGCCAGTGGAGTACCCCTTTAAAGTGTATGGTGAGTGTATAAAATAAGGATGCATCTGTATATGATCCGTATGGGATCTATTTTGTATCAGTATGCATTAGTAGCTGTCTTATGTAATTCAATTATTATATTTCCCATGAACATTACTGATCTATCATAATAATGCAATACTGATTACATATGCACAATTCATCCATATTGCTGACCCATTTCATGCACATTTACAATTACACTTATCATTTGTGAGCAGCATGGAGTTGAAGGAAGATCTCTACAACCAAACTTCAGAACTGACACTTAAAGGGGTACTCCTGTGAAAACCTTTTTTTTTTTTTTAAATCAACTGGTGCCAGAAAGTTAAACAGTAAATTACTTCTATTAAAAAATTGTAATCCTTCCAATACATTTTATGGGCTGTATACTACAGAGGAAATGCTTTTCTTTTGGATTTCTCTGATCTCACAACCACAGTGCTCTCTGCTGACCTCTGCTGTCCATTTTAGGAACTGTCCAGAGCCCCATATGTTTGCTATGGGGATTTTCTCCTACTCTGGACAGTTCCAAAAATGGACAGCAGAGGTCAGCAGAGAGCACTGTGGTTGTGACATCAGAGAAATCCAAAAAGAAAAGCATTTCTTCTGTAGTATATAGCCCCTAAAAGTACTGGAATGATTTCGATTTTTTTAATAGAAGTAATTTACAAATCTGTTTAACTTTCTGGCACCAGTTGATTTAAAAAAAAAATTCCACGGGAGTACCCCTTTAAATACCTGCTATTCTTTATAAGTGTATAGAAACACAACTGCTTCAAAATAACGGGTACAGCAGTAAGGACCAAAATAATAATGTGAAAAAAAATCCCAAATTTTTTTCCCATGAATATAGATCTTATCCAATACCTTATAAAGAATAAGAATGGGGAGGATATTAAAACGTAGCCTTTATTTGACTCAGATGATAAAATCAAAAACAAAGAACCAAGTGCAAAATTGTGTATCAGAAAAAGTTTTTTCCTAATTATTGCCGAATTCGTTCCAGGGATGGCTAGACAGGCCTCCCAGGAGTATATATCCACAAAATAAACAACATTATAGTTACTAGGGGTCTGATAAAGACGTTACCCCAACAGCAACTGTCCAGTGGTCATATGCTCAAATTGCACCAATATATAGCATAGAAGGATATCACAAATAGTGATGAGCGGCACTGCCCATATTCAAATTCGCGATATTTCAGGAATATATAGGCGAATATTCATCCTATATTCGCGAATTTCGCGTATTCACTATATTCGCATATGCGAATATTTGCATATTCGAGGAAGAAAACAGTGAGGGGGTAGGCAACTTTACTATTGGTTGCTAGGGATGTTGTTGATAACCTCTGACAAGTGTATTTGCATCATTTTAGTTGGAATATGCGAATATGCACATAAGCGGAAAAAAGTGAATATTCGTAATTTTGAATATATAGTGAATATATTCGCAATATTCGCGAATTTGCGATATTTACGAATTTGCGATATTCGCAATAAAAATTCAAAAATGCGAATATTCGCGCCCAACACTAAGCACAAAGTCAAGGTACCCTACGCGCTTCTATTGCAATGATGCGATGTCCTCAGGGGTCACCCATATATTACTAGGCTGTGTGTGGTACTCTGATAGAAAAGCACTACCAGCATAAAATACAGTTCCTATTAAAAGATATCACTTTACTTAGTGCAGAAAATTATTTAGTGCATAATCACAAAGATTAATATATATCCTTGAGGGATGGCAACCCATGATGTCGAGTATGCCTTTTAATATAATAAAGAACCCATCTGAAGAATATGTTTTATGGCCGTGAGACTCCAGGGATCTGTAAAAGAATACAATGGAAAAAGCACAAGAGAATACTGTGTAAACCATTTGTTCCTGGAAAGAGAAACCCCCCCCTATGTATATGCAGTCCCACTCACAACCATCCATAGGCATATCAGGATAACCTAAAGAAAAAATTGCAAAGAATATTCCAGTCATTCAAAATGTCACATGCAAAGCAAACAGGGGTATGAGGGAAACCACTCTGCGGTATACTCACGGTCTTAGTATTCGGCACATAAGTGAGATGCAGCGCGCACCTGCGTTAGCAGGGAGCAGAGACGTTCGGCTTCACTGTGCTGTCTGCACGTGTCAGTGGCATCTGACGTTATATCCAGTTCCCTTGCCGTGCCGCATTAGAGGAGCTACGCCCCCGTCTAACATCAGTATCGGCGTAACTAGTTACTCTGGCGCCGCACTGGATATTAGAACAGGGAGTGCATGTAATCAAAGAGCGATTACTGGCACTTAATATTAAAGTTACGTCACAGGATCACTTATAATATGTATATGGTGTACTTGTGGGCTATGTTTACTGAATATATATATATTCTAGAAATGCCGCACTTAATTTGCCTAGGTTATACCCTAGCATGCAAGACTCTGACATATGTAGTAAATATACAGGGTGGGCCATTTATATGGATACACCTTAATAAAATGGTAATGATTGGTGATATTAACTTCCTGTTTGTGGCACATTAGTATATGTGAGGGGGAAACTTTTCAAGATGGGTGGTGACCATGGTGGCCATTTTGAAGTCGGCCATTTTGAATCCCACTTTTGTTTTTTCAATAGGAAGAGGGTCATGTGACACATCTGACACATCAAACTTATTGGGAATTTCACAAGAAAAACAATGATGTGCTTGGTTTTAACGTAACTTTATTCTTTCATTAGTTATTTACAAGTTTCTACCACTTATAAAATGTGTTCAATGTGCTGCCCATTGTGTTGGATTGTCAATGCAACCCTCTTCTCCCACTCTTCACACACTGGTAGCAACACCACAGGAGAAATGCTAGCACAGTATCTGTAGTTTCAGGTGCTGCAGAATGGGCAAAACAAAAATTAGAACAGGACCCTCAGTTTACGCAGATTTTGTTCAGTGATGAGGCAAACTTTTATGTGAATGGTGAGGTTAACAAACAAAACCACCACTATTGGTCTGACACTAACCCACATTGGATATATCCCTCCAAGACTTTTGGAACACAAAAATTGATGGTATGGTGTGGTATATGGGGTACAAAGATAGTGGAGCCATTCTTCATCAATGGAAACCTCAAGGCCACTGAATATGCAAAATTGCTACATAATAATGTGTTTCCCTCTTTATGCACTGAAGCTGGCACGTTCCCTGAGTTTTTCCAATACAATACAGGAATATGGGTGCACTACTGTGGTAGATGTATACAATGACATTGGCTATCCCTCAACACTGATGTTAAAATTGAGACATTCGCCAGTATATCCTTATATGAAGGACATACCAGAGCCCGCACACCAGCGCCAAGGTTTCTCAAATGGCGCGGGACCTAACGCTAATCCTACCTGTGCAAAACAGGGGCCAGTGGGCAATTAAGGCAGCATTCGGTCAACTCACAGAGTCCTCCCAGGCAACCTCCAGCGTGGCTAAGAACACATACAATGGGAGGAGGGAGGCAAACTGCAAGCCCCACCTAAGTTGGCTAATATAGGTGCATGGGCTCACAGGTGCTACCTCAATGCTGCCTGGAAAATGTTCAAGATGCATTACATATGGAGTTTACACACCTCCGAGTATAACATTTTGACAACTACAAAAAACGTGGTCTCAAATGGCTGGAGGTGCTCAACCCCAAATGCGGTTGTGCATTTATATTGGGGGAGCAGATCCTGCCCTTGTAGTCCGTTGCTAGGGGTGATCCCCAGCATAAAAATTCATACAATGGAGGATGCCTGCAGTGGACTACAAGTGCCAAAATAGAATCCTACACCAGATAGACGGTGTGGATGTGTAACAATTAGAATAATACAATACAGGAATATGGGTGCACTACTGTGGTAGATGTATACAATGACATTGGCTATCCCTCAACACTGATGTTAAAAGTCAGACACTAGCCAGTATATCCTTATATGAAGGACATACCAGAGCCCACACACCAACACCAAGGTTTCTCAAATGGCGCGGGACCTAACGCTAATTCTACCTGTGCGTGATAAGCAAAACAGGGGCCAGTGGGCAATTACGGCTGCATTCGGTCGACTCACAGCGTCCTCCCAGGTACCCTCCAGCGTGGCTGAGCACATATACAATGGGAGGAGAGAGGCAAACTGCAAACCCCACCTGAGTGTGCTAATATAGGTGCATGGCCTCACAGGTGCTGCCCTAATGCTGCCTGGAAGATATTCAAGCCGCATTACATATGGAGTTTACACACCTCCAAGTATAAAATTTAAACAAACAACAAAAAAATGTGGTCTCAAATGGCGGTTGTGCGTTTATACTGGGGGAGCAGATCCTGCCCTTGTAGTCCGTTGCTAGGGGCGATCCCCAGCATAAAAATGCATACAATGGAGGATGCCTGCAGTGGACTACAAGTGCCACAATAGAATCCTATCTGGTGTAGGATTCTATTGTGGCACTTGTAGTCCACTGCAGGCATCCTCTATTTTATGCATTTTTATGCTGGGGATCGCCCCTAGCAACGGACTATAAGGGCAGAATCTACTCCCCCAGTATAAATGCACAACCGCATTTGGGGTTGAGCACCTCCAGCCATTTGAGACCACGTTTTTTGTTGTTTGTCCTGAGTTTTTCCAGCAAGATGGTGCACTACCACATTATGGGTGTCAGGTCCGAGCATTCCTAGATGAACAGTTTCCTGGAAAGTGGATTGGTCGTCATGGGCCAGTTGAATGGCCCCCAAGGCCTCCTGATCTGACCGTCTTAGACTTTTATCTTTGGGGTCATCTGAAGGCAATTGTCTATGTTGTGAAGATACGAGATGTGCAGCACCTGAAATTACGGATACTGGAAGCCTGTGCTAGCATTTCTCCTGCGGTGTTGCTATCAGTGTGTGAAGAGTGGGAGAAGAGGGTTGCATTGACAATCCAACACAATGGGTAGCACATTGAACACATTTTATAAGTGGTCAGAAAGAATAAAGTTACGTTAAAACTAAGCACATCATTGTTTTTCTTGTGAAATTCCCAATAAGTTTGATGTGTCACATGACCCTCTTCCTATTGAAAAAACAAACGTTGGATTTAAAATGGCTGACTTCAAAATGGCCGCCATGGTCACCACCCATCTTGAAAAGTTTCCCCCCTCACATATACTAATGTGCCACAAACAGGAAGTTAATATCACCAACCATTCCCATTTTTATTTAGGTGTATCCATATAAATGGCCCACCCTGTATAGTGCATAAGGGACACATTACAATGTGTCCACTATTCAACACATTATTCAAATAGGTAAAGGTAGCTTCCATAAGGATAAAGTAATTTTAGATTTTTTAGATTTTAGATCGGGGTAAAGTGTAGTGGTGGTCCATGCTAGGTGCCCTATATATATGGCACTATGCCACTGTTCAACAAGGCATGGGTCACCACCACATATACCCACAGTTAAAATTATGAAAAAAAAAAAAAAAATGTATAATAGATGTTTCATAGTGTGACCACTATGAGGGGGAGGGCATCAAGGACACCTAGATTTTTCAAGCAAGGGGGGGGGGGTGAAGGGAGGCGGGGCAGGGGAACACAGGTCACTAGAGAAGGATAGTATACATCCATACTTCCATGATGTGGTCATAGGAGCAAAGGGAGGTCTTAGGTCTTATTCTCTATATTCTTTATATGTTGCATAACTTTCCAACAAGGTTATTAGTATCCCTGTATTGTGAATTTAGCCATCCATAATATGTCATCTCATGAGAAAATAACATTATATTCAGGTTTTTAATGTGTTTGACCTCTCAGCAGGCAGAACATGTTTGGGTTACCCTCATCATCTCCAGGCTAATCATTAGTGGCTCGGTATCACTATGACCCTTAACCTTTTACATTCAGAGGGGTCACCGATGTCACACTTTCATTAATATCACAAATGCTATGTTTGGTTTGTTTGACAGACTATCAAAAGAATTCCCACTTGTGAACTTAGTTAACTTCTTTGGCTAGAGGAATCAGATATTGAGAGGTTTTTGGTTTATGTAACATAGAAACAGGGTTCATCACAGTTCACACTGTCTTTCAGTTTTTTTCAGGTTTTGCTCAATCAAGGAGACATTATTATGGCTTAGAAAAATGCATAGATCATAGCATGTATTTTAGCTAAAAAATATGACAGCTGCTTTATATTGGTATTTATCTTGCATAAGCAGATTGTACATTTACTGTTCAGTCCCCACTTTGGGTCCTCATACAACATAAACCCTCATATAACATAGCTATTGGTGGGATTTAAAAAAAAATTTACATATGGGCTGGTGACCTAGTTTTCATTACCTATGGTTCTTTTCCTGGCCCAACTATTCAGAAAAGGGGTGCACCCTGGTTTAGAAAACACTGCATTAGACTCTGTAAATGTAGACTCAGGTTATAGCCTCCTCCCACATTATTAAAGGGAAACTGACAGATGGATCAGCCCTACTTACCTGAATATACAGGTGGTAGGAAGACAATGTAATAGAGCAGCAGGAAACGTTAGCAGAATGCTTGGATGTATAGGGAGATGTATAAGCAGTAGAAAGAGAGAAGTGCTCATGCCACTGTACAGAACACTGATGAGACCTCACTTGGAGTACTGTGCGCAATACTAGAGGCTGTATCTCCAGAAGGATATAGATACTCTATAGAGAGTTAAGAGAAGAGCTACTAAACTAGTACATGGATTGCAGGATAAAACTTACCTGGAAAGGTTAAAGGACCTTAACATGTACTGTATAGCTTGGAAGAAAGAAGAGACAGAGGGAATATGATAGAGACTTTAAAATACATAAAGGGAATCAACATGGTAAAGGAGGAGAAGATATTTAAAAGAAGAAAAACTATTACAAGAGGACATAGTTTTTGCAAAGATTTAAAAGAAATTTCAGGAAGTATTACTTAGCTGAGAAAGTAGTGGATACATGGAATAGCCGTCCTGCAGAAGTGGTCGCTGCAAATACAGTGAAGGAGTTTAAACATGCATGGGATAAGCATAAGGATATCCTTCATATAAGATAGAGATAAGCATAAGGCTATCCTTCATATAAGATAGGGCCAGGGATTATTGATAGGATTCAGATTATTGGGCAGACTAGATGGACCAAATGGTTCTTATTTGCCAACACTTCTATGTTTCTATGGTTAATATGGGTGATCCTAAGTAAAACAATGAATTCCTTACCCCAATTCATACAGCCATTCCCAAGATATAGCACAATCTTGCAATATACAAATGAACTCTTCACTGCACTGGAGGGGGGGGGGGGGTTATAGACTATCTGCACCTCTGAGGCCGTCCCCTGCTTGCAACGGCCAGCTAACAAGAAAATATAGGAGATGAATATTGATAAAGAATAAACTCACCAGTCCACTGAGCACTCCAGCCCACACCCATGATCAGACACTAATGTCAGTGTTGCTGGAGTTCTTAAAGGGGTTATCCAGTGGGTATTGGGGAGGGATAGAACAATGCTTATTCTACAGTATATTTAAAAAGAATAAACCTTTACTTACCTCCAGGAGTGATCTTGGGCCCAGTTTGCTATACTGCCACTCACTGGCCGAGGCGAGACATTGTTGTGACCAGTTATTGGCTGTGTAGCAGTATGAAACACTGGGCCCCAACTTCACTTCTAGCCCAAGTGCAAAGTTGCGGCTCAGGAACCAGAACAGAACATCAGAGGTACTCTAGGAGTGCTGGAGGTGAGTAGTGATTCTGAAATCCATAGGTTACAGTGGCATTGATTTAATAAATACATAATGAATAAAACTCTGTAAAATGTATACCAACAAGGTATCAGTAAAATGTGTACCATCTTCGTCTGGATAAAGTTACCACTGCTAGGCATCTCACACAGCCTCCATTTAAAGGTAATGTGTATTCAATGGGTCACGGCAGGTGGTGGATCCTCTGGGCCTGTGTGGATGATGACCTGAGCCGTGCAAGGCAGCGGAGTCTAAGGTACCGCTGGTTTTAACCAGAGCCCGCCGCAAAGTGGGATGGTCTTGCTGCGGCAGGTGGCACCCAGGTTACTACCCCTGGCACGACTCGTCTACACAGGTAGCTGGGAGCTGTCATTGCACAGAAGGAGACTGGCAGGACGTGGCAAGATGGCAGAAGGTCAGGGCAAGTAAGACAGATGCAGGGTAGGAAGGTAGCATGGAACAGGTACACAGTAGCAGGAACACAGAACTTTCACTATGGCACTAGGCAACCAAAGATCCATCAGGGAAACAAGGGAGGAGCTGATATTTAGATACTTGATTAATTGAGCTCTGGCCCTTTCAGTGAAAGAGCGCTGGGACTGCGAGGGCACGGAGAGGCAGAAGATGAGGGAGGTGAATGATGGGCTGGGATTCGCATGCGGGCGCATCCTGTGATGTGAATCCCAGCCCCGCCAGCAGCGGGGACATAAGCAGAGAGCGCTCACGGCCGGCATGTTAAACACATTTTTTAAGAATGTTTGGTGATGTTTTTTCGAATTTTCCATCTTTCTATCAATATTTTATAATAATCCTAAAATCCCACCCTTTACTGTAAAAATATATAACTGGGTATATAGTATTGTATGTTTTGTTTTTCAGGAGAGTCATAAATACACTGGCATTTACAGCAAGATATTCCTGAAAATGGATTTATAATGTTGGCAAATAAACCCGGACTTTGAAAGAATTTGCATTGGTATTTTATAAACTTTTTTAAGGCTCACACCTCTTTATCTTGCATTCCTGGAAGGGCAGATAATATAGCCAGATGTTTTTGCACACATAAGCTTTTAGGAGTTCTAGGGTCACATACTTGACCCCAATCAATCACAAAAGTAATTTGTGAATTTTAATTTTATAGCTACAATAGAAAGTGTTTACATTTTCCTTTAGGCTAGAACCACACAAGCAGTTTTTTGATGCTGCTTTTTTTTTGTTTGTTTGTTTTGTTTAAAAAGGGTACTCCTGTGGAAAACTTTTTTTTTCTTCTTTAAATCAACTGGTGCCAGAAAGTTAAACCGATTTGTAAATCACTTCTATTAAAAAATCTTAATCCTTCCAGTACTTATTAGCTTCTGAATACTACAGAGGAAATTATTTTCTTTTTGGAACACAGAGCTCTCTGCTGACATCACGAGCACAGTGCTCTCTGCTGACATCTCTGACCATTTAAAAAAAATGTCCAGAGTAGGAGAAAATCCCCATAGGAAACATATGCTGTTCTGGACAGTTCCTAAAATGGACAGAGATGTCAGCAGAGAGCACTGTGCTCGTGATGTCAGCAGAGAGCTCTGTGTTCCAAAAAGAAAATAATTTACTCTGTAGTATTCAGCAGCTAATGAGTACTGGAAGGATTAAGATTTTATAATAGAAGTAATTTACACAACTGTTTAACTTTCTGGCACCAGTTGATTTAAAAAAAAAAAAAAAAAAAAAAAGTTTTCCACCAGAGTACCCTTTTAACTCAAGGCCAGGAATGGATTCAAAAAGGAACAGAAAATATAAATGAGGCACCTATACCCCTCCTTCCTTTTGGATCCACTTCTGACTGTGGCTCTAAAAACTACATCAAAGACTTGATCAAAACATGTGTAGAGGGAAAGTGGAGCAGTTGCTAAGAGCAACCAATCAGATAGCTTCTTTCATTTTTTTTAGAAAGGCCTCTGAAAAATAAAGAAGCAATCTGATTGGTTGCTATGGGCAACTGATCCACTCTGCACAGGTTTTGATAAACCTCCTTATTTATGTTTTAAACTTTTTTAAAAGCTGAAGTTATATCTCAAGCCAAAAGCAAATATAAAGTGATATACAGTGGCTTACTATATCTCTTACTCTGCCATCCTAGCAATGCCATTGCAGGGGTTAGATGTATGATGAGCAATTCCTCCTCTATCATGTTCCCAATTATGGGTTTTTGTTATATATATTTGCACCTTAATTATGTATCTGAATAAAAAATTATTGACATTTTTAAGATGTAGAATTACTTATATGATAAACACAGAAAAATTTAATTGTTTAAAGCATGTGATGCTCCTTTAAACTCACCTGGGGCAAGTAACAGGTGTGGACAATATAAAAATCCTACCTGAAAGCAGATAAAAAGGAGAAAAGTTCACTTAGTCTTTGCATTGTGTGTCTGTGTGTGCCACACTAAGCATGGACAACAGAAAGAGGAGAAGAGACATGTCTGAGGGCTTGAGAACCAAAATTGTGGAGAAATATCAACAATCTCAAGGTTAAAAGTCCATTTCCAGAGATCTAGATTTGCCTTTCTCCACAGTGCGCAACATTATCAAGAAGTTGGCAACCCATGGCACTGTAGCTAATCTCCCTGGGCGTGGATGGAATAGAAAAATTGATGAAAGGTGTCAATGCAGGATAGTCCGAATAGTGGATAAGCAGCCCCAAACAAGTTCCAAAGATAAGAATTTGATCTGGTTATTCTACACATTTGTAATGCAACTTCAATCTGTGGCATTGCTAGTGTGATCTGTCATCCACTGCATTAGTACCCCACCAGACGTGCTCCCCCCTTTTCCCCCTCCAGGCTCAAGCCAGCCACTTGGGTGTTCATGCAAAGATACTGCTGCCCGGAAGAAGAGAAAGGTGTCCCCCCACCCCTGAAATATGACACCTACCTTGACCCTCCAGCCCCCCCAGCAACCTGATGGGACTTCTGTGGCACAGGCTGCCTTGCTGAGAGCAGGGGAGCAGACGTGCAGACGTCCTAGCCCCTGAGGTGCCGGCCGGCGGGTCTTCCTGCGGCTGATCTGTGAGCTCCAGCACTGTTTTTCCGGGACAACAGCGCAGACCAGACAGGCCGAGGAGCACACCAATGCCATAAATACTATATATACGCTCGGGTTGATAAAAGACGTCATGCGCCCGAAAAAAGCCATGTGACACAACTCTTTGTCAGATTAGTAAATTAGAAGGGAGATAGGAGTCGGGAAAAATCAGAACCCGATAAAGCAGGAGCTGATTTTATAGTAAATGAGCCCCATAATGTTACTCTCCTTACTGTAAGGAATTCTTAACAACCTGTAGATTGAGCCATAGGATTGTGGACAGTACTCTGCTATGACTATTGTCTGTCCTTACATTATATGTCCCTGCTAAATTATGCTCATATAAGCCTATGTACTTTGGAACATTGGTATTTATGCATCTGTTTTGATATTTTTGCCCTTGTAAGGCAATAAAGGTGATTCCCCTTATGGTTTAAGCTTGATGATGTATATATGTAACTGGACTACATATGTCACTTAGGGGTACTCCACTAGAAAACATTTGTTTTTAATCAATTGGTTCCAGAAAGATAAACAGATTTATAAATTACTTTTATTTAAAAAAAATCTTAATCCTTCTAGTACTTATCAGCCGCTGTTATGATCCACAGTGAGTTCTTTTCTTTTTGAATTTCTTTTTTGCCTGACCACAGTGCTCCCTGCTGACACCTCTGCATATTAGCAACTGTCCAGAGTACAAGCAAATACCCATTGAAAACCTATCCTGCTTTGGACAGTTCCTTAAATTGACAGGGGTGTCAGGAGAGAGCACTGTGGTCAGGCAGAAAGGAAATTCAAAAAGAAAATAACTTCCTGTGGATCATAACAGCAGCTGATAATTACTGGAAGGATTAAGATTTTTTTAATAGAAGTAATTTACAAATCCTTTTAACTTTCTGGCACCAGTTGATTTAAAAAATGTTATTTTTTTTCCAGTGGAGTACCCCTTTAAAGGGGCACTCCACCCCTAGACATCTTATCGTCTATCCAAAGGAAAGAGTAAAGCCAAACACTAATTCAGCCTACTCTTGGAGTGCTGCTGGATTTTTTTTGTTTTATCTTCATGGTAAACTCCTGACCTGGGTTTTTCCCGCCAGCACCCACAGCAACAGACAGTGAGTGCAGTCCTCCTTAGGATTTTTAGATAGATAGATAGATAGATAGTTAGATAGAAATTATCTAAATCTGTAAAAAAAAATTCTAGATATATATTTTCTCACTTGTATATTATTGTAAACTATTCACATATTAACTGAAATCACTATACGGTAATTGTGGGTTCAGACTTCTCTTCCCGGTGGTCTGCTGAATGTTGTACAGAATACCTTATGATGTCTTCCAAATGTTTAAAATCCACATAGATAATCCACACGACACATAAAAGACACGCATATTCATTTTCATTTTTCCTATTGGGATTATGTAGCTGAAAATGAGTTTAGTGGAATATGAACATTGACTATTTATGTAACATTTCACTGGGAGTGAGATAGCATATTCAATAGTTAAAAGCATAAAACAAACTATATTGGTTTAATGGTCCGTTAAGCCTTCAACAAGGATGATATGATATGTTTACACTTGTGTATCTGGGAAAGCTATAAATGAAAAAAACATATTTCCCATCAGGATAGAACTGGCAAGGAAAATCAATTTAATTCATGAGAAGAGGAGTTTATGCTTTTTGCATGGAATCTACAACAGAAATGGGAACCAATGACGGCTGAGTACAACCTACACTATGTCATCTGCTACATCTATTTAATACTTCTTTTCTTTTGGTAAATCTATGCCAAAGAATCAAGTGCCTCCATGTATTCTAGTCATTTTTTCCCCAACTGACAAAATTGTCTGAAAAATGTCCCACAAGAGTTTCAGTGTATTTTGTTGTATGAGAAGGTATAGCTTTAAAGTCTAGACTAGTATTTACCAGTGTGCTGCTGTATTCTCCTGTTGCTGTATATTTAGCCCAGCAGCCTGCACCTGTAAGCCAGGTCTTTACAATAGTTTGGAATCAATAGTGCTGGCCAACTTATTCTTTGGTTGTATTACACATGCGGGGGAGTGGCTACCTCCATGTTGGCTCTTGCACCCCACCCACCTCTATTAGGTGCGTATAAGGTGCCTTGAATGTTTCAGACCTTGCAATGCCTGCTGTACTGTTCACACACAGGCCAGTCGAAGCACTAATCAGTGTGAAACATCGGTGTCGCCTCTCTGTGATATCCCCCCCTGATACCATCTGTTGTCCTCCCCTACTAAGGCTGTGAGTATGTGCAATAAATATTGCTGAACTGGAAGATCCGGTGAGTACCGACTTTTCATTTTTCTATCAAGTATACTGAGGTTACGTCTTTTATGTGTCAGAGCACCACTTAACCCACAACCGCAGCAGTGATTTAGTGTCCGTCCGCTCAGAGATGCAGAAGTAAGCAGTGCCGAACGTCTTGATTACACTTAACGTAGCAGTATGTTTGTGAATGAAAAGCAGAACAGCAAGAGTAGAGACATATCATAGTTACATAGTTAGTACGGTCGAAAAAAGACATATGTCCATCAAGTTCAACCAGGGAATTAAGGGGTAGGGGTGTGGCGCGATATTGGGGAAGGGATGGGATTTTATATTTCTTCATAAGCATTAATGTTATTTTGTTCCAGGAATGTATCTAATCCTGTTTTAAAGCTGTTAATTGTTCCTTCTGTGACCAGTTCCTGAGGTAGACCGTTCCATAAATTCACAGTTCTCATGGTAAAGAAGGCGTGCCGCCCCTTGAGACTAAACTTTTTCTTCTCCAGACGGAGGGAGTGCCCCCTCGTCCTTTGGGGGGGTTTAACCTGGAACAGTTTTTCTCCATTTTTTGGTATGGACCATTAATATACTTATATACGTTTATCATATCCCCCCTCAAACGTCTCTTCTCAAGACTAAACAATTGTAACTCCTTTAATCGCTCCTCATAGCTAAGATGTTCCATGCCCCATATTAGTTTAGTCGCACGTCTCTGCACCCTTTCCAACTCCGCCGTGTCCCTTTTATGGACAGGTACCCAAAACTGAACAGCATATTCCAGGTGAGGCCGTACCAATAGTTTATAAAGGGGGATTATTATGTCCCTGTCCCTTGAGTCCATGCCTCTTTTGATACATGACAATATCCTGCCGGCTTTGGAAGCAGCAGCCTGACATTGCATGCTATTCTGTAGTCTGTGATCTACAAGTACACCCAGATCCTTCTCTACCAGTGACTCTGACAGTTTAATCCCCCCTAAGACATACGACGCATGCAGGTTATTAGTACCCAGATGCATAACTTTACATTTATCCACATTGAACCTCATTTGCCAAGTGGATGCCCAGACACTTAGTCTATCCAAGTCATATTGTGTAGCCCCTAGACTTAAAGGGGTACTCCAGCGCTTAGACATTGTGGGGGTCCCGTGATCTTGCACGCAGCACCCCAGTTAAAATCAGTCCCCAGAGCATGTTCGCTCCGGGTCTGATTACCGGCGACCATTGGGCTGGCGGCGAGTGACGTCACGCCTCCACCCCCGTGTGACGTCACTCTCTGCCCCTCAATGCAAGCCTATGGGATGGGATGGGGTGCTGCGTGCAAGATCACGGGGGTCCCCAGCGGCGGGACCCCCGCGATCAGGCATCTTATCCCCTATCCTTGGGATAGGGGATAAGATGTCTAAGCGCCGGAGTACCCCTTTAAATTAAAAATCTATCATTACTGTTAGTTGTTATGGTGACAGACCCCTTTAAAGTAAAGAAAATTATATATACCTTAAAGGTAATATATATAAAATGATATCTCAATTTTCTTTCCATAATAATACTGTATTCTACCGTATACCTCTAAATAGATCATACAGTTACCAATTAACACCAGTATATGAAGAAGAATTGAACCAATAGTACCCTTTTATTTTATTAAATTAATATAGAAATATATTATTAAAAAAAAGGTAAAATAAAATACAATACACACAAGGACATAATAGAATCAATATAATGTAAATATGTAATATGTAAAAATATGTAATGTAGTGTAAAAAATATAGAGGAAGCTGGGGAAGGAGTCCAAAAGTGGTGGGAAGTGCAGCAAATGTATATATATTAGTATATAGACAAACTGCTGCCGGCTAGAAAAACGCATCAGAGTGTTTATGTGGAGCTGCGGCGAATCCTGCACATTGTATGTATCTGCTGCCACTGTTGTTATATACACATTTGCACTGCCACATTCACTTTGATTTATATAGATATATGTTTTGGCTCTAGTGCACTTTATGGTTAAGAACCAGTGTTATTATCAACCACTGTTTATTTATTTATTTTTATTTTTTTTAAGAACCAGTGTTATTATCATGTCTGTCTTTGTCACTTTTGCACTTTTTTTTATTTTCTATAGTGACAGCGGGGAATAAACCCAGCTGTCACTATAGCTCCATAAGACTGATCCCCAGTCATGTATATATAGATGGATAAGGTACCCTGCTACTGCCAGTCCAACCTGCTTTATCCATCTGTATACATGACTGGGGATCAATCTTATGGAGCTATAGTGACAGCTGGGTTTTTTCCAACATGGCTTTGTGAGCTGGTCAGATACAGCTAATGTTGGCAGTAGGTGGCAGGTGTGTTATCGGGGCCACCTATCTTCTTGGATGTTGAGAACATTAGGCACATTACCTTTGTGTATTTTTATACCTGGTTTAACTAGGACCTATTGGGTCCCTTGAGGAAATAACTTGGAGTAATCGGGTCTCTTGAGGAAATATCAGTATATTTGGAACTCTGTGACGAAGTGCTTTTGCACAAAATCAACCGGTTAATCACCTCCTGAGCTTCCCGCACTAACCTCTGCCCCATGGACGGAATCCAAGCCTCCTAGCAGTTAGCGTCGAGATGGTGAGTTGCCGGACCCCTTTCTTTGTTACAATTATAATATAAAAATCTGTTTAACTTTCTGGAGCCAGTTGATATAAAAAAAAACTTTTTTTTTCCATGAATACCCCTTTAAGTGCTCACATTCTGCTGTTATTTTTGTATTGTTTATATTGATTGTAATGTGTCTATATTGCCTTTAGCTCCATATGCTTATATTTCCTGTTATCTCTTTTCTGGGAACTTTCCCCATTCCTATATATATTTCCCTTATGATCCCCTGATGAACCACTGTATATTATAAGATACATGGGGAAACACGGGATACCCAGGTGTTTATTGTTGGAGAATTATCTATTTATATGATATCTGTATGTATTTATAGCTTTTGATATAATAGGGTTTTAATGAATTGAATAAACTGTTGTTTTAGCTTCATTTGGGTAGTGTTTTTGGTTATAAGAAGCTATATTGAGTACACTTGTGTGTCAATTTGTCAGCGATTGTGTTAATAGTCTATTAGGCCACAATGTATTTTACTAATCCCCATCAAGAATACATTGTAATTGAATCAATGTTTACCAATGTTTACCAATGGTAGGACAATGTTGCTACCTTTACTAAAGTTTTAAGTAAGGTTGTACTACACTATAGGTTACTCATTTTTTGCTGGTATGGCATATTCAAGGTTATTAATATTCATCTAGTTATGTTATCTGATCTTTCTGTTTGCAAGAAGAGGTCTTGAAAGATTTTTTCACTCATCTAGTAAACTATACCATTTCCTTCAGGGTGTTTCCTGTTTTACAAGATAATATCTCATAAACAGGGACTGCAAAGAGCCAGAATTTGTGTCATATGGGGGGAGATTTATCAAGACCTGTCCAGAGGAAAAGTTGCCCAGTTGCCCAGAGCAACCAATCAGATTGCTTCTTTCATTTTCAACAATGCCTCTGCAAAATGAAAGAAGCGATCTGATTGGTTGCTATGGGCAACTGGGCAACTTTTCCTCTGCACAGGTTTTGATAAATCTCCCCTCATATGGTGTCATGTTCTGGTGACATAATTTAAGATTAGAATGTTGGTATTTTGTAGGTCTCAAATGCATAACTGTATTATTTAAAGCCCACAGACTGCTATGGACTTTGTGACTTTTACTTACTAAGAGGGGTGGGTTTTGATTTTGTGGGGTTTCTTTAATGTGTGTCATGTTTTATTTTAAAGGGGTACTCCGGTGCTCCAGCATTCTGAAAATTTTGTTCAGGACGCTCAGAGCCAGAGGCCTTGATTGTGATGTCAAGGCCATGCCCCCTCATAATGTCACACCACGCCCCCTCCTTTCATGTCCATGGGAGTGGCGTGTTGGTTGACACGCCCCTTCCCATAAACATGAATGGAGGGGACGTGGTGTGAGGTCACAAGGGGCAGTGGCCATGACGTCATGACCACTGCTGCAGGAACCCACTAGGGAAATTTCATGAAAATCATAAAAAACTCTTTCGCTTCCAAAAATTATAAATCTACACACATTACAAGTAGAGAATATATAAACAGGCTAATATCATCCTAAAACATAATGCAGCAACATAAAAGACGACATGAAGTTAAAAGAGGGGTTCAATTGTTTGTGGGTTGTTTTCTGACCATATATTTCTTGGTCAGATATTGGGGAGATTTATCAAAACCTGTCCAGAGGAAAAGTTGCTGAGTTGCCTATAGTAACCAATCAGATCTCTTCTTTCATTTTTGAAAAGACCTCTGAAAAATGAAAGAAACGATCTGATTGGCTGCTATTTGGGGTTTTTGATAAACTCCCCCATTGTCCCTACTGAAATCTCTTCATTTAGTTGGAAAGTTTAATAAATATGTGGGGTTTGTATGCTAATGTGAAACCACGCCCCTTTGGTGGGGTTTATGGTGGTTTTGTCGGGATGTTTGGGGATTTTTGCTGCACTATTTTGTTCGATGTTGCATTAAGAGGGCATTATGCTTTTTCTTTTTATTATGATGATGTCAAACATCCCAGATTTCTCATTTATGGTCACATGATGGGCTATCTAATAAATATGGAGCATTTTCCAGTGCCCTTATTGCTGTGTACATTTCTATGCCAGTTGAGTGAGATTGAGTGCAAAAAATAAAAAATAAATAAAAATCGTGACTTTTTAAAAGTCACAACTGATAAATATCTCTACAATCCTTATCTAACATCTGATTCCGTCACAATCAGAAAGCAGAAATGGCAGGTAAAGTGCAAATGTGCCTGAATATTTATGCATAAGAAAAAATGGGCATTAAAAGTGGTGCAAGATAAGCCAAGATATAGGCACAAAACCAATAATACATTTCTCAAAAGGGTTTCTTCTTCTGGATCTCTCTCAAATACTGTATTTATCTACGTATAACACGCACTTTTAAAACTTAAATTCAAGGCAAAAAGTCTGCCTGCGTGTTATACGCCGATAAATCTTTTTGTCACTGACTGAAAGTGGTCAGTGACCAGCGCGCGGCTCCCGCTTTGTTTTTTTTTAAATTTTCCTCCCTTTCCCCCCTGCTTTTTATTGTATTGTTTTTTTTTTTTTTAATCTTCCTTACCTAGCCGCGCTCGGCAGGCCAGGTCCGGTGTCGGCTGCGGTCAGTGAAGCAAGATGAGTGACGTCCTCTGCCCGCTCCGCTGCACAATCAGGGACATCACTCATTCACTGAGCGAATGCAGCGAATGATGAGTGACGTCCCTAACGCTGTGCAGCCGGCAGAGGATGTCACTCATTCTGCTTCACTGACCGCAGCCCACAAGACCCGACACCGGACCTGGTCTGCCGAGCACGGCTAGGTAAGGAAGATATATATATATCAAAAACAGGGGGGGGGGGAAGGGCATGATGAGCAGGGGGGCATGACAAGCAGGGGGCATGATGAGCAGGGGAGCATGATGAGCAGGAGGGCATGATGAGCAGGGGGGCATGATGAGCAGGGGGCATGATGAGCAGGGGGCATGATGAGCAGGGGGGCATGATGAGCAGGGGGCACGATGAGCAATGAGCAGGGGGGTATAATGAGCAGGGGGTGATGAGCAGGGAAACATGATGAGCAGGGGGGCATGATGAGCGGGGGCATGGTGAGAGGGGGGCATGATGAACAGGGGGGCATGATGAGCAGGAGGGCATGATAAGCAGGGGGCATGATGAGCAGGGGGGAATGATGAAACAGTGGGGGAATGATAAGACAGCGAGGGAATGATGAGAGGGTAAGGGGGGGATGGGTGTAAATGTGGCACATGGGCTGATAAAAGGGGAGGAATGATGTGGCACTGGAAGGGGGACCAAACTGAAGTTCAGGCAAAATCAAAGTTAGAGGGATGATATGGCACTTAGTCTGTCATTTATCTTGTATGTCTTTTTTTTTTTTTGTACTTAAATTTCTCTATTACAATGGTGGTACGTGTTATACGCCAGTGTGTGTTATACGCCGATAAATACGGTATGTGTTAATCTTGTGTCATGTTTTATCACTTCTTCTTGTGTTAAAGTAATGATAATGTACCTCTAGGATTAAACTCTAATTAGATTTAGACTTTGTTTTCCCTTAGTAGTGGGGGAAGGGAGCTGAACATTTGCACCAGGGCCCTCAAGCCTTTAGTTAATTTCCTGTATTTAAGAAATGCCTAAGTTTGTGATTGACATGTATTCCTTGTCTATACATGTGCTTTAGGAGCACAAATATGTGTGTCTTGTTTACTAAAGTATCAGACGATTTTATGGTCTGCCTAGATTCTGACACAATCATAGGCTCCAAAGGTCCACAGAGGACACCAATCATTTGGAGCTGACAGTAAAACTTAAATGGCCACTGTCAGATCCAAAAACATTTTATATGTTGTTACTGATGAATATTAAAGACCTTGTGTAACATGGTTGTTTACATTTTTTGGAATATTTAATAAAGAAAATGTCTCCTGAAAATCCCACCACTAGGGGTCCCCATACCTACTGGGACACTAACCAGTCCTGCAGTAGCATCAGGCTTGTCCATGAGTCATAGACAAGAGATGACTCATGGACAAGGCTGCATGAGCAGGTGACCCATTCCCCTTCCACCATCACAAGGGAGAGACACGCCCCCTTCCCCTGAGAGGATTTCTAACACTGTGAGCTGAATGAAAAGAAGTATTTTTTATAATAAATATAGGTGATAGGGGCATAAAAATTAGATGTACATGTCATTCCAGGATTAGGTACTGAGGAACATTTTCCGTGGGTTCTGAAAGGTACACTACATTCATGTCTTTATTTTTGGGTGGATTCACAGTAACATCATCAGTGTCATCTGTACTAACCTGTTGCTACAGGCTGGTAGTGTGGGTGACACTGAGGATATTGATACTTACCTTTCCCTGATCTGTGGCCCTGGTCATCCATTATCCACCTTGTTCGGGCGGCGGGCTTGGTGCACGGGTGATGCTCCAAGAGCAGGCTGACCTCACCACTGCTGCTTTTTCAAGCCTATTTGTAGCCGGGCCGAGTGATGAAGCAGTAGCAGTGGCATCAGTGTGCTCCTGGAGTGCTGCATTGGAACCAAGCCTGCCGCCCGAACAAGGAGGATAACGTGTTCTGGACCACAAATCAGGAAAGGGTAAATATCACTATCATCAGTGTCACCCGAATGACCAGCCTGTGGCAACAAGCTAGTGAGGGTGACATATTCCCTTTAACTTTACTGATTTGTCTGTATGTTCAATAATAACAAAGATCATAATGCAGTAGACGATGGGTGGTCTCAGAATAATTTCATCTGTTGGGTCTAAGGAAACATAGTCTGATACTGCTGGCACTTGAGGACACAGAACTATAGACCAATGCCAGAGATTGAATGATACACATATTCTATTACAAACTTTGAGAATGGCATGTGTAAAGTAAAACACATTTGCATACCCTCTGGAACTGTGATGTTGCACTTGAAGCTTTGAAATTGCATGTGGTCACCGAATAATTGACTTGAAAACTTTCCTTTATTTCCCAATCATAGATGAACAATGGATTCTAAAGAGACAAACAGAAACTGTTGGCAGAATATAAACTCTCCTGTACATGGCTGTCACTATGCATGCTTCTTTTTTTGGCAGTAAGTGCAAAGAATGTAACTGAAAATACAAATAAAAAACTGGGCACTCAAAATTAGAAAATGTAAAGGAAAAAATATTCAACAACCTGCATAATATCTCAGTGTATTTTTAATCTGTTTTACAGCCACAAGTCTCAACCCAACCATGTATCTAATAAATAGTCAACTATGCTTACAGTTCGGATCATTAGACCTAAAGTCAGGCCAGGACTGCAGCCATTATATAGACATGCAAACTGGTATTGAACTAGTTTCACCAGAAATTAAAACCTTTAACTAACCTAAAAAAAGGACAGGGTGGACACATGTGGGCATGTCCCCTACTCTGTACTCTCAATTCTCTTCTGTAGAAGGCACATAAATCTGTATTTTGTGGACACTGTATATCTCTTTCCACCTGAGGGACTACCTGAATGCCTATGAATTGCCCTTTTTCTTTAACAAGAATCTTCAGCTTCTCAATGCTTTCCTCACCCTGAAAAAGCTGTTGGAGACTGTCAAAGCCCTGCCCAATGGAAAATCTCATGGGCCTGATGGCTCTCCTTATTCCGATTACAAGACTTATGCCAATCTTCTCTCCCCTCAGCTCCTTTCTCTTTTTAACTTCTCAATGACCGGTGATCCTATTCAACCTAATATGTTTTCCTCATATATTATGGTAACCCTTAAAGGGGTACTCCGGTGAAAACCTTTTTTCTTTTAAATCAACTGGCTCCGGAAAGTTAAACAGATTTGTAAATTACTTCTATTAAAAAAAATCTTAATCCTTCCTGTACTTATTAGCTGCTGAATACTACAGAGGAAATTCTTTTCTTTTTGGAATGCTCTCTGATGACATCACGAGCACAGTGCTCTCTGCTGACATTATTATAATAATAATAATACGTCTTTATTTATTTATTGTTGTCCTTGGTGGGATTTGAACCCAAGGCCCCAGCACTGCAAGGCAGCAGTGCTAACCACTAAGCCACCATGCTGCCCTTAGAACACATCTGCTGTGCACGGTTGCTAAAATTGACAGAGATGTCAGCAGAGAGCACTGTGCTCGTGATGTCATCAGTGTTTCAAAAAGAAAGGAATTTCCTCGGTAGGATTCAGCAGCTAATAAGTACTGGAAGGATTAAGATTTTTTAATAGAAGTAATTAACAAATATGTTTAACTTTCTGGCACCAGTTGATTTAAAAGAAAAAAGGTTTTCACCGGAGTACCCCTTTAAGTCTAGTAAGGATCCTTCTAAATGCACAAGTTATCACCCAATCTCTTTATTGAACTCTTTATTGAACTGTTAATAGACAGGCCGGTGGTAACACCAGATGAACCGTAGACTTTATTGATGTACTCAATAAATCTGGTTCTCTGGGGCCCCTTCTCAGCTTAGATGCTTAGAAGGCTTTTGATTGCCTAAGTTGGCCATTTATCATGGTGGTTTTGGAGGCCTACAGTTTCTCTGGTTTGTTTTGTTATAGCTGTTGCAGCCCTGTACTCCTCTCTGTCAGCTGGCCCATGTCCATTTCTGTGCCCTTCTCTGGTCCCCAACTACGCCTTAGGCCTTGTTTGCGCGAACTGAGATCTGGGATTAAGCCTTTTTTTTTTTTTTATCTCCCTGATCTCTTCTCTTTTTAATCCACAGATCCCACATAGCTGTTATGCTGCCAACATTGTCTGCTGGACCGCAACTCCATAGCTTAACAATAGCTCAGTGCCTAAAAGCCTTTTGTTGGGAGCGTAAGGAAGCCCCCAGTGGAGTGTACAGGTAGGATGTCAGAGGTCCACCATATGGAATACAGTTTGTTCTGATTTTTTTCTTGACCACTTCCTTTTTGTGTGGTTCCCCTTGGGTAATTATATGGATGAAGGCATGCCTTGTGCCTTAGGAGACAGGAGGGTTGGGCTGGGGGGAGTGTTCGTTTGTTCATTTGTGTTTGAGAGCTTGTTATTTTTTATCCTTTTTCCTTTTTTTTTTTACATATAGCTTTTTTTGTCTGGCCTTCTGGCCTTCTTGTCCTTGTCTAGTCTTTACCTCTTGGACTCTGGATTTTAATGATTTATTGTATGTTCTTCAGACTAGCATGTGCAGACACCTGATATTCTACTTACACATTTTGTTGACCCTCTACTCTTACAGGGGTCATTTTTACTTGTGGCTGCTGTTCTATGTCGCGACTGTGACTATTGTTAGAGCGACGTATAATTCCTCGGCTCACTTTCCCCGGAATAGATCTTATGTTCACCAATGCTCCTCTGCTTACCTTTTGAGTGTGGACTCCTAGATTTTGCAACCTTGGAATTCATGTCATGTCTTTAATATTCTATTGTGTTTTTGATTTATTTCTGTACTTAAATTTAGAAACTGTTAAATAAACAATTTTTTACAGGAAAAAGTTTCAAATGTGCCAAATCACAGTGCCAAATCACCAACCAAAATCAAGTTGCCAGAAACGGTAAAATACACAAGCAGGCTTTACCAGACTTTTAATTTATTCCCCTCAACAACGATGTTTGGTCAGGTGCAGACAAATCTGTACAAGTTTTCCATTCCACAGTTGTTTAAAATAGTCCTGAAAAGAATATATAACTTTGTAACATATGGCACATTTACCTATATTTCCCCCAGCTACAGTAGTTATCCAAGAAATATATCTTCAGAGTGGCTTTGTATATTTTCAACATATGTAGCAATAAAAATTTACTATTATAAGATTTACAGTATCTACTCTGAACACTGTAGTCTACATAAATGTGTTAATGCTAGTTTTTAGGTGCATCAGCATGTGCACCCATCTGAAATTTTTGGTGACTGTTCACCTCACTTGTTAAAGGGAACCTGTCAGCACGACTGAGGCCATAAAAGCATGGGAAGTGCAAAATAGGTGTGTTAATAACGTTTCCTACCATGTGTGCAGGAACTGAGCTGTATAAAAACCTGAAAAAATGCATCTAGTGTGTGTGGGGTATACAAATGATTCCTATGTAGGCAATGGTGCAGAGACCAAGCCATAACTAGTCACAGCTCTCCGCCTGTAATCATGCTCTGCAAGTGTGATTGACAGGTACATAGGAGGAGATTTATCAAAACCTGTCGAGAGGAAAAGTTGCTGAGTTTCCCATAGCAACCAATCAGATCGCTTCTTTCCTTTTGCAGATGCCTTGTTAAAAATGAAAGAAGCGATCTGATTGGTTGCTATGGGCAGCTGGGCAACTTTTCCTCTGGACAGGTTTTCATAAATCTCCCCAATACAATTTTATTTCCCAGCGGAACCTGACCAGCTGGGATGAAGAGACATCTGGTGTAGGATAGCGCTGACATTAAATGATTTCTGACTGTGCTAAAAGCAAAGACTGTTTCCACATTCCCCCCTACATATAAGTGTATTGCCCTAATTTGAGAGATTGAGCCTTCAAACTGACATTCTGAATCTCAACCTGTTACTGTTTAGCATGTTTTTGCAACTTCAGTAATGTATTGCATGCTACTATTGCCTGGTTTAATGTCGCTGTCACGATCACACCCTATCGGTCCAGCCAAGATGCTAGAGAGAGTGTAATGGTGCAAGGGTTAAAGCCACCAGACCTCTGGGTATCCACTACTAGTCCCAGCAAGTCACCAAATTAACCCTTTGATAAACATGTTTCACCAGAGCTTCCTTCAGAAAGGTGAGCTCCTATATTTAGATATCAAAGACCAGAGCTGATTAATTAAACATTTAATCTGATAATAGGTATCACAGTGCTACATATAAAATAAACAAATGACATATCAGTACAAAAATTTATAAAAGTGTTTGGCAAGACGAGTTCAGAAAACAAAAAGAAAAGTCCTTACAACATAATGGTATAGTAGTCCTTATGAGTGAGAGTCCAGCTGCATCTTAGGATGTCTTGTCAGCTTTTGCCACAGGCTTGAACAAAGGTTTGTCCAGCATCTCAGTTTTATAGTGGCTTTTTAGGAGGGAAAACTCCATTCCCCCTCCCCTCTGATCCCACCACGTGGGGGCATCTCTCTTCCGGGTCCCTTATCTCATTTAAATTTTATGATGGGACCAGAGACATCTCATATCCTGCTGCTACGACGGCTTATGACTTCAAAAGAAGTATACCACAGGCAGACAGAACCCCCAATAAAACTGGAATACCCAAAAACAAATATACAGTCTGAATGAACCCTCACCCATGTCTTAGATGATACATTATACACAAATTCAATTATAATACACATGTATGATTCCATAATCAGGCCTTGGGCCTGACAGTCGAGGGAGACCGTCCTCTGTGATGGTCCTCTCCCAATCACAGTTATCATTCCTGTAATATCTTGTTAAATCTGGTTGTAAAGTGACAGATTGCTTATCAAGTGTAACAGAGGATCCCAGATATTCAGTGCAATTCTAAACATGACCGGCAAGTTCACATTCAAGGTTAGTGATTTGGGCATTGTCTCTCTCAAGATCAAGGAGAACCTCTGGATTCTTGTTTTTATACCATATTTGCCTGCTACTTACCATGCAGCCTCACCGTGTTCTAGGTGGTCTGAGAGGTTGCCTGCTGCCCCCTCATTGAGAACTTGTAAATATAGTGGTTGTGTCTGTGGTTGTTCAGTACATTTCTTCACAGCATATTACTGTTTATTTGGTGTACAGAAAGTAGCACTCTATTTGTAGAGTTTTTCCTCTAAATGGACATACATGCAGTAGATTGCAATATAACTAGTGTTGAGCGGCATAGGCCATATTCGAATTCGCGAATATTCGCGAATATATGGACGAATATTCGTCATATATTCGCGAATATTCGCATATTCGTTATATTCTTGTTTTATTTTCGCGTATGCCAAAATACGCGCACGCGAAAATTAGCATATGTGGAAATTCGCATATGCGAAAATTTGCATATGCTAATTTTCGCATATGCGAATTTTCGCGCGCCAGTCTCACACAGTAGTATTACAGCCTTCTTTACACCACACAAGCTGGAAGCAGAGAGGGGTGATCACTGTGATGTGTACTGTGAAGAAAAAAAAAAACAAAAAACGAATATTCGTAATTACGAATATATAGCGCTATATTCGCGAAATTCGCGAATTCGCGAATATGCGATATTCGCGAATAATATTCGAATTGCGAATATTCGCGAGCAACACTAAATATAACACTATATAATATAGAAATATACATTTCACAGAAGCCTACAGTGATAAACAGACCAGATCTCCATGGCTTTTAAGAGGAGAAGTAGTATAACGCAGTATGTTCCTGACCCTCTCTGGCTCTGACACGCTGAGGAGGGTCTTGTCTCGGGAGGAGAGCCTATTCTTGTAACCACTAAGCTGCAGTCCTCTCAGCCTTACTTAAAGGGGTACTCCCGTGGAAAACTTTTTTTTTAAATCAACTGGTGCAAGAAAGTTAAACAGATTTGTAAATCACGTCTATTAAAAAATCTTAATCCTTCCAGTACTTTTTAGGGGCTGTATACTAAAGATAAATCCAAAAAAGAAATGTATTTCCTCTGATGTCATGACCACAGTGCTCTCTGCTGACCTTTGCTGTCCATTTTAGGAACTGTCCAGAGCAGCATTTTTGCTAAGGGGATTTTCTCATGCTCTGGACAGTTCCTAAAATGGACAGCAGAGAGCACTGTGGTCATGACATCAGAGGAAATGCATTTCTTTTTTGAATTTCTCTTTAGTATGCAGCCCCTAAAAAGTTCTGGAAGGATTAAGATTTTTTTTAATAGAAGTGATTTACAAATCTGTTTAACTTTCTGGCACCAGTTGATTTAAAAAAAAAAGTTTTCCACGGGAGTACCCCTTTAAACAAGCCTAGGTACTTTTTCACCCTGTGCAGCTCATAATCCTCATAATGGGATTTCAGCAATACAGTACATGGCTGCTCCATTGGGACTATTGCAGCTGCAGTGCTCACAGCAGGCCACTCTACACATCCATGTAAACAGTCTGCAGTCTGACCCTACTAACCCTTCAAATTTAGCATCACACTAGTCTACTCTCTGCTGCCACCTGCTTTTCAGATGTAGACATTCCTTTTTTTCCTCCTCACCTTCTAAAAATCATAACAGACCCATATGATGGCATGTTTTATGTGCTACCAATTTTACTTTGCAATGGCATCAGTCATTTCACCACAAAATCTATGGTGAAACAAAAAAAAATATATTTGTGGTAAAAAAAAAAATGCTTTCAATTCTACACAGTTCACTTCTCTGTAATTCTTTAATTATCTTTATTCTGTAGGCCCATACGATTAAAATGATCCCAACTTATATAGGTTTGATTTTGTTTTACTTCTGTTAAAAAAAAAAATAACTTTATGCACAAAAATTAGTAAATTTAAAATTGTCCTCTTCTGACCCCTATAACTTTTTAATCTTTTTATATACTGGGATGTGTGAGGGCTAATTCTTTATGTCGTAACCTGTAGTTTTTATTGGTACCATTTTTGTTTTGATGGGACTTTTTGATTGCTTTTTATACTTATTTTATGGTGTACAAAATTACCAAAAATACACAATTTTTTACTTTTTTTTTTTACGTATACCCCAAACTCTGATTAAAAAACTACCGTATTTATCGGCGTATAACACGCACTTTTTAGGCTAAAATTTTTAGCCTAAAGTCTGTGTGCGTGTTATACGCCGATACATCCCCAGGAAAGGCAGGGGGAGAGAGGCCGTCGCTGCCCGCTTCTCTCCCCCTGCCTTCCTGGGGTCTAGAGCGCTGCTGTCGGCCCTTCTCACCCCCTGGTTATCGGCGCCGCTGCCCGTTCTGTCCCCCTGACTATCGGTGCCGGTGCCGATAGCCAGGGGGAGAGAAGGGGCAGCGGCACCCATTGCCGGCGCCGCTGCCCCGTTGCCTCCCCCCATCCCCGGTGGCATAATTACCTGAGTCGGGTCCGCGCTGCTGCAGGCCTCCGGCGTGCGTCCCCGGCGTCGTTGCTATGCGCTGAACGGCGCGGCGCATGACGTCAGTGCGCCGCGCCGTGCATAGCAACGACGCTGGGGACGCACGACGGAGGCCTGCAGCAGCGCGGACCCGACTCAGGTAATTATGCCACCGGGGATGGGGGGAGGCAACGGGGCAGCGGCGCCGGCAATGGGTGCCGCTGCCCCTTCTCTCCCCCTGGCTGTCGGCACCGCTTCTCTCCCCCTGGCTATCGGCGCTGGCACCGATAGTCAGGGGGACAGAACGGGCAGCGGCGCCGATAACCAGGGGGTGAAAAGGGCCGACAGCAGAGCTCTAGACCCCAGGAAAGGCAGGGGGAGAGAAGCGGGCAACGACGGCCTCTCTCCCTCTGCCTTTCCTGGGGGTATGTCGGGGTATACACGCGCACACACGCACCCTAATTTTACCATGGATATTTGGGTAAAAAACTTTTTTTACCCAAATATCCTTGGTAAAATGAGGGTGCGTGTTATAGGCCGGTGCGTGGTATACCCCGATAAATACGATAATTTATTTTTAATAGATCAGACAATTGTGCATGCAGCGATACCACACATGTTTATTTTTGTTTACATATTTATTTTTAATGGGAAAGGGGGGATGATTCAAACTTTTATTAGGGAAGGCTTTAATTCACATTTATTAACTTTTTTAAAACTTTTTTTACACCATTTTTTAAGTCCTCATAGGGGACTATTACATGAAATCCTTGGATTGCATACACTGTTCAATGCCCTCCCGCCATCCTCTCAACTGATGAGGACACCATGGTTTAATTGCTGTGGTCCCGATCAGCTCCAGAATAATTTTTTTTCTACTTTAGATGCTGCAATCAACTTTGATTGCAGTGTCTAAGGGGTTAATACCTAGCATCACCATGATCGGTGATGTCCGGCATTAGCTACGGTTCACGGTAGCTGATTGCCACCAGGACCACCCAGCTATGGGGCGGGCTCAGCTCCTGAGCCCGTGTCATAGAAGGGGAGCGGGCGCAGTGCGTACAGGTACGCCCTGCATCCTTATGAGGATATGTGAAAGGCACAAAATCCAAGAGGAAAATGCAAAACAGAGGGAGCCATCTATAATTTAAACCCTTTCCATGTAGGTGGTTTTATTGTTTGTCTTAGGAGGAGATATGCAGATCAAATCAGTGAGAAATTGGTTCTGTTCATTATTTTAGTGAGATCTATTGTGACAATCTTGTTTAGCAGAGAAACCTATTCAAAAGATTCCTTGAAATGATCATTAAAGGGGTACGCCGGCCCTAAGACATCTTATCCCATATCCAAAGGATAGTGGATAAGATGTCTGATTGCAGGGGTCCCCTCAATGCAAGTCTATGGGAGGGGGCGTGACAGCCATCACGCCCCCTCCCATAGGCTTGCATTGAGGGGGCGGGGAGTGACGTCACAAGGGTGCGAATGTCACGATACTCCGGCCCAGTGGTTGTGAGTCTTCACACACGGAGTGATCATTGCTTCATGCACCTGAGACAGGTAGGTGCTCCATGAGAGATTGCGGGGGTCCCCAGCGGCGGGACCCCCGCGATCACACATCTTATCCCCTATCCTTTAGGGATAAGATGTCTTAGGGCCGGAGTACCCCTTATAGAGCAACTCCTCTGCAACTTTTCTATCCCCTAATATCTTAGATATGTTGGTCTCTGAGTAGACAACCTTTCCTCCAGAAAACTACTTTGCAATGTAATTTTGGATGGTTATTTTAAGGAAGTTTAACTGTATTAAAGGAGTACTGCAGCAGAAGACAACTTAATTCCTAGCCGCAGGATAGAGGGTAAGTGTCTGATCATGGAGGGGGTCCCAGTGATGGGTCCCCTTGTGATCTTGAATACGGGGACCTGAAACATGCCACGGCTCTCCCCATGCAGGAGGCATGTCGAACACAACATGCTGCTTACACGCCACCCCATGTATCTCAATGATCTCTCATCCATAGAGCTGAATGGAGGGGGCATGTCTGTCGACCTCTTAGTAAGATAGATGATAAAAGCATTAGACATGCACAGCTGTGACAGTTCCAGGTTCAGAGGATAACTTGTATTCGGCTGCAGTACTCCTTTAATTAAATATTTTTATGTATAGAAAATAGCCATTTGCCTTACATACCTGATAGTAGAGTCCAACCTCTCACAGAAATATTTATTCCATATAATCTGAGGATAGCCCTGTGGAAAATGTTGGCACTATGTTGCCACCTATTATGTCTAGGTATTTCACAGAATGCAGGAATCACTGCTACATCTGTATATAGTTTGCAAGTATTAGTTTTAATACAATGTCTAATTAACCCCTTAGGGACTCAGCCCATTTTTACCTTAAAGGGGTTCTCCGGTGCTTAGACATCTTATCCCCTTTTCAAAGGATTGGGGATAAGATGCCTGATCACGGGAGTCCCGCCACTGGGGATCCCTGTGATCTTGCACGCGGCACCCCATTTGTAATCAGTCCCCGGAGCGTGTTTGCTCCGGGTCTGATTACCGGCGACCACAGGGCCGACGGCGTGTGATGTCACGCCTCCGCTCACGTGTGACCTCACGCTCCGCCCCTCAATGCAAGTCTATGGGAGGGGGCATGACAGCTATCACGCCCCCTCCCGTAGGCTTGCATTGAGGGGCGGAGCATGGTTTTATGAACTGCTCCTTTTTTTAAAAAGGCACAAAAAAGGCCCAAAGCCACTGAAAAAGTCTCTAAAACTACACCCGCCCAGATTTAGCTTAGCTTTTTGGTGTATGTGAAGAGAGAAATTACAGAAAATGTGACCTGCACAAAATGTATCAAATGCTCTGTGACCATTTAATAAATGTGGTGCTCCTACACATTACCAGCACACAAATAAAAGGTAGAAAAATGCTTCACTTACACCTACAATGATAAATGCCGGCCAATATTTCTACTTTATGTTTGCATCATAAAGTTGACATGTTTTTACTTTTTGAAGACATTAGAGGGCTTCAAAGTTCAGCAGCAATTTTCAAAATTTTCACGAAAAATTCTAAATCTGAATTTTTCAGGGACCAGTTAAGTTTGAAGTGGATTTGAGTGGCCTTTCTGTGAGAAATACCCCACAAATGTCCCCATTATAGAAACTTCCCCCTTCGAAGTATCCAAAATGACATTTAGAAAGTTGTTAACCCATTCGGTGTTTCACTGGAACAGCAGGAAAGTGGAGGAGAAAAATCTAATTCTCCATTTTTTACACTAACACGTTCATGTAGCCCTTTTTTTTTTTTTCATTTTTACAAGGGTAATAAGGAGAAAAAGCTACACAACTGACTACCCGAGGGCAGTAAGGGGCCAATCACACCAAAAATTAACTCAACCCCAGGGCCTTAGCCCGAGGTGAAAAAAAAACTTGAATGCAACCCCCCTAAAACTTAACTTTAATTCAATATTCATTAAAATGGAAAATCCCTATGCAAAAATAAGTTAAAACTGCTAACCTGATGATCAAGTATGTAACACACTTATTATATAGGAAGAACACTTCTCCGCTTTCTAATAATGCAGCCCGGCAGTTGCCGCTGTAAATAAGTAGCACCATTTCTCTTGAGTAAGGAAATACCTCATATGTTGACGTAAAGTGCTTTGCGGGCGCACAACATGGCTCAAGAAGGAAACAGCAACTGTGGGATTTTGGAGGGCAAATTTTGCTGAAATGGTTTTTGGGGGACATGTTGCATTTAGGAAGCCCCCATGGTGCCAGAACAGCAAAATAAGAACCCACATGGCACACTATTTATGAAACTACACCCCTCAAGGAACATAACAAAGGGTGTAATGAGCCTTTTGCATTGGTTTGCATTGAATTTGGACATGACAAATTAGATTTTTAACACTAAAATGATGGTGTTACTCCAAATTTTTTATTTTCCCATGGGGTAATAGGAGAAAATGGACCACAAAATTTGAAGCCCAATTCCCCCCGAGTAAGGAAATACCCATATGTGGACTTAAAGTGCTCTGCTGGTGCACTACAGGTCTCAGAACCGAAGGAGCGCCATTGGGCTTTTGGAGAGAGAATTTGTTTGGAATGGAAGTCGTGAGCCATGTGCATTTACAAAGGCCCCGTGGTGCCAGAAATGTGGACCCCCCGCCAACATGTGACCCTATTTCGGAGACTACACCCCTCATGGAATGTAATAAGGGGTGCAGTGAGCATTTTCACCCCACTTTTCAAAAAAAATATGTCAGACACCTGTGGGGCGTAAATACGCACTGTACCCCTTATGACATTCCATGAGGGGTGTAGTTTCCAAAATGGGGTCACATGTGGGGGTGGGCCCACTATTCTGGCCCCACGGGGGCTTTGTAAACGCACATTGGGGGAGATTTATCAAAACCTGTCCAGAGCAAAAGTTGCTGAGTTGCCCATAGCAACCAATCAGATCGCTTCTTTCATTTTTCAGAGGCCTTTTCAAAAATGAAAGAAGCGATCTGATTGGTTGCTATGGGCAACTCAGCAACTTTTCCTCTGGACAGGTTTTGATAAATCTCCCCCATTGTCTTCAATTCCAGCCAAATTCTCCATCCAAAAACCCAATGATGCTCTTTCTATTCTGAGCCCTGTAGTGCGCCCGCAGAGCACTTTACGTCCAAATATGGGGTATTTATATACTCAGAAGAAATGGTGTTACAAATTTTCAGGGGCTTTTTCTCCTATTACCCCTTGTGAAAATAAAAAAAATTGTGGCAACATCAGTATTTTTGTGAAAAAAATCTAATTTTTCATTTTCACATCCAACTTTAATGAAAATTTGTCAAACACCTGGTGGGTGTTTTTTTTTTTTTTTTTTGAGTTTATGTCAGAACCATTGCAGATCACTTTACACCCACATATAGGGTATTTCTGTACTCAGGAGAAATTGCGTTACAAATTTTGGGGATTGTTTTTTCCTTTTACCTCTGAAATTGAAAAGTATGGGACAACACCAGCATGTTAGTGTAACATTTTTTTTTTTTTTTTACACTAACATACTGGTGTAGACCCAAACTTTGCCATTTCATAAGGGGTGAAAGGAGGAAAGGTCCCCCAAAATATGTAATGCAATTTCTCCCGAGTACGGAAATACCCCATATGTGGCCCTAAACTGTTGCGTAGAAATACAACAGGGCTCTGAAGTGAGAGAGTGCCATGCACATTTGAGGCCTAAATTAGGGATTTAAACGGTGGTCCTTCAGGCCACTTATCCAGATCGGTGCCGCCATTGCCATGACATCAGGATCGCGGCCGCCAGATTAAGTCATTGCCGCCTGGGCCCAGGTCAGGTGATCTCTACCGTTCCCCCGCTCTGCCTGGACACCCATGGGTGGGCAGAGTGGGGGAACTGAACTTTAACCCCTTAAGGACCAAGCATTTTTCTGTTTTTGCACTTTCATTTTTTCCTCCTCACCGTTAAAAAATCATAACCCTTTCAATTTTGCATCTAAAAATCCATATGAGGGCTTATCTTTTGTGCCACCAATTCTACTTTGTAATGACATCAGTCATTTTACCCAAAAATCTACGACGAAACGGGAAAAAAATCATTGTGCGACAAAATTGAAGAAAAGACACCCTTTTGTAAATTTTGGGGGCTTCCGTTTCTACGAAGTAAATTTTTCAGTAAAAATGAAACATTATCTTTATTCTGTAGGTCCATACGGTTAAAATGATACCCTACTTATATAGGTTTGATTTTGTCGTACTTTTGGAAAAAATCATAACTACATGCACGAAAATTAATACATTTAAAATTGTCCTCTTCTGAACCCTATAACTTTTTTATTTTTCCACGCACAGGTAAGTATGAGGGCTCATTTTTACACCATGATCTGAAGTTTTATTCGTTACCATTTTTGTTTTGATCAGACTTTTTGATTGCTTTTTATTCCTTTTTTATGGTTTAAAAAGTGACCAAAAATACACTATTTTGGACTTTGGAATTTTTTTGAGCTTACGCCATTGACCGTGAGGTTTAATTAACAATATATATTTATAGTTTGGACATTTACACAAGCGGTGATACCTCATTTGTTTATTTTTATTATGTTTATATATTTTTATTTGGAATTTGGGAAAAGGGGGGTGATTTAAACGTTTGATAAGGAAGGGGTTTAATAAGGAAGGAAGGTGTGTGTTTTTAAACTTTTTAAAACTTTTTTTTTACACTTTTAGTCCCCTTAGGGGACTTTTAGGAGGCATCATTTGATTCCTCATACAGATCACTGTGGTTGTATAAGACCACATTGATCTGTGTGCTCTGTGCCCGATTAATAAAGCCTGGCCCTGCCAGGCTTTATCATTCTGAGCGCCGGAGCTTACACAGGACATGAGGTAAGCCCTCAGGCTACCTCAGCAGTGGATCACCCCCCCACGATCGCGCTGCGGGTGGGCGATCCACACCACTGGACAACCAAGGATGGAATAAAGGAAGCTTTAGACGCCACTGTCAGCTTTGACAGCTGCGATCTAAAGGGTTAGTAGCTGGCTGCGGCCCCCAGCTACAAGAATTAGCTGGGTGCCGGCCGGTATGATGCGGGCTCGAGTTGGGTTAAAGGGTAACTCTCATTAAAATTATTTTTTGCTATTGCATTCCTTATGGTAAATAAAAAATATTTCTAATATACTTTGTTAAAAAAATGAAGTTTCTATGTTTTATTTGTGCTTAAAAAAGCTCAAGACCTCATTTTCCCCCATCTTATACACAGACTTAGGACCGAGGTCCAAACACAGAAAGTGGAGCCTGGAGTGCTGAGGGGTGTGTGCGTCCAGCCTCATCCAATCATACCTCACTTAACTGCCATATGCTGTTGGTTGGACACACCCCCCTCAGCACTCCAGGCTGCACTTTCTATGTTTGGGCTTCGGTCCCAAGTCTGTCTATAAGATGGGGGAAAATGTGCTCTTGAGCTTTCTTAAGTACCAATAAAACATAGAAAACTTCATTTTTTTAACCAAAGTATATTAGAAATATTTTGTATTTACCATAAGGAGTGCAATAGCAAAAATTCGTTTTAATGAGAGTGACCATTTAAAGCACATAGGAAGTCTCAGATTTATTTAATGCATAAAAGCCTTTATATCACTTTGCACGATTATGAACAATAATCCTTTACTGCTCAAACAGATGATACTTTATGTAACTCTAGTTCTTGCTTTGGTAAATCCACTGACAGCAATGAATGTTTGTGACCAGAACATGCTAATAGGAAACATGTTTCCACATTACAGAAAGTCTTACTAGAAGGTGGTCTGGCTTCCTGCTCTTGAAATATGTGTGTTCTTTTTTTTATCTATTAAAAGATAATCCATTTAGAGGTGCACAGGGAGTGAATGAACTTACAAATCACAGTGGAATCATCCCGCCTACAGCTATTTCAATTGTAGATGTAAAAGGAGAAAATATTTGAATTTTGAGAAAATAATTACACACGGTTAAATTACTTTAGGTATTAGTTAACTTTTGGTTAATACGTTGTTAATATACCCTATGTAACAATAAAGTACATGGAAGGCTGGCCAATACACCTATATGGTCATATCAATATCATAGATGTTTATAAGGAGCAGGGTCTCTTTTTGCATCAAACACAGCCACTACTCTTCTGAGGAGGCTTCCCTAAGGATATTCGAGTGTGTCTGTGATAGACATGTGCAATTCGTTTCGTCACGAATGTCTAATTTACCGAATTTTACCATTTTCTGGCATTCGGACCGATCTGAATGCACGAAAATATATTTTGAACATTCCCGAATAGCCACGATAATACGTATAGCAAAATAACGAATGCATTCGTTATTTACCGAATCCATGCAGTAAATAACGAATGCATTCGTTATCCGTAAACGAACGTAAAGAATTCATTCTAATAAAAAAACAATAATAAAAAAGATACAGTAGTGATGGAAAAAATTGTATCTAACGTGATGTATCTTTTTTATTATGAAATGCTTATAAATTTTTAAACTGGGATCAATTTATGTGAGCGGGTAAAGCACTAAAAATGTAGCCGACAATAATAAAAATGTAGTGTGTGCGTATTTTTCACTTTTAAAAAAAAACATTTTTTAGGTAGTACTACTACTCCCAGCATGGAACACACTGTTCCATGATGGGAGTAGTAGTTACCTGTACTAATTGACAGATCGCCGGGGTCCCTTGCGATCCTCTTGTATAATGTATAGATGCGGCGGCCGCTCTTCTTTGGTCCCCTGCACTCACGTATATATACACATATTCACATTTCCCGCAGAGCTGTGATTGGCCAGATGGTTCCAGCCAATCAATGCTCTCTGTGAGAAATAGGAATATGTGTATATATACGGCCGTGCAGGGGACCATAGGAGAGCAGCCGCCGCATCCATACATTGTACAGGATACAGTATAGCTGTAGTACCTGCATTAATAGACAGATCACAGTGGGTGGTGAGAAGTTACACTCGCTGCGATATGTCTATTAATGCAGGTACTACAGCTCCCAGCATGGAGCAGAGTGTGCTCCATGTAGGGAGTAGTAGTAACTGCAGTAAGGGACAGATCACAGCGGATGTAACTCCTCCTTACACCCGCTGCGATCCTCCTGATGTGAATGTCGGGATCAGCTGTTCTCAAGGCTGCAGAGCTGGGAGAACAGCTGACGCTGAGCCGTAGGTATACATCGTATATCTACTGCCCAGCAAGAACTTACAGTGAGCCTGCAATGTGTATGCAGTATACACATTGCTGGCTCACTTAACCCTTTGCTAAGCTGTGCGCTATGCGCGAGCCTAGCAAGGAAAGAGTTAACTTACACTGCTGGACAGTGTAGGTTAACCCTTTGGGCGGTATACACTATATACAGCTATCTATAGATAGCTATATATAGTGTATACAGAAGACGAAGTCCGCTTACTTCCCTCGAGTCCTGGGCAGGTCCATGTAGCTCCGCCCCTAGTGATGACGTCATCAGGGGCGGAGCTACAGACAGGATTCAGGCTAGTCTGAAGCTCTGTTCACATTGTCTGTTTTGGATAATGGGAACAGACCCTTCTGCCAGTGTCTACCCAGACAGGGAGACTCCAGCTGTTGCTAAACTACAACTCCCAGCATGCCCAGACAGCCAAAGGCTGTCTGGGCATGCTGGGAGTTGTAGTTTTGCACCAATTGGTGGTTCCCTGTTTGGGTAGACATTGCATCATGGGTGCTCTCCCCAGAGGACAGCGACAAAAATCTCATAACCAATTTTTTGTGTTTTTTTCTTCTCGTTTCAGATCCGTGTATGCAGAGGATTAAGGCGGATTCGATGGATTACAGCGGATTATTTTTTTTTCTTTTAATATAATAATTAACGAGGGCTGTGGGGGAGTGTTTTTTTTAAATAAAATAATTTTTCCAATGTGTTTTTTTTTTTTTTTTATTGAATTTTCAGGCTTAGTAGTGGAAGCTGGTCTTATTGACTGAATCCATTACTAAGCCAGGGCTTAGCGCTAGCCCCAAAAACAGCTGGCGCTAACCCCCAATTATTACCCCGGTACCCACCGCCACAGGGGTGCTGGGAAGAGCCGGTACCAACAGGCCCGGAGTGTCAAAAATGGCACTCCTGGGCATAGGCGGGAGCAGGCTGGCGTTATTTAGGCTGGGGAGGGCCAGTAACAATGGTCCTCGCCCACCCTGGTAACGTCAGGCTGTTGCTGTTTGGTTAGTATTGAGCTAAGAATGAAAATACAGGGAACCCTAAGCATTTTTTTTAAATTTATTTAACCCCTTAAGGACCACGGGTTTTTCAGTTTTTGCACTTTAATTTTTTCCTCCTCACCTTTTAAAAATCATAACCCTTTCAATTTTGCACCTAAAAATCCATATGATGGCTTATTTTTTGTGCCACCAATTCTAATTTGCAGTGAAATCAGTTATTTTACCCAAAAATCTACGGCGAAACGGAAAAAAAATTATTGTGCGACAAAATTGAAGAAAAAAAGCCATTTTGTAAATTTTGGGGGCTTCCGTTTCTACGCAGTACATTCTTCGGTAAAAATGACACCTTATCTTTATTCTGTAGGTCTATATGATTAAAATGATACCCTACTTATATAGGTTTGATTTTGTTGTACTTCTGTAAAAAATCATAACTACATGCAGAAAAATGTATACGTTTAAAATTGTCATCTTCTGTCCCCTATAACTTTTTTATTTTTCTGCATATGGGGCGGTATGAGGGCTCATTTTTTGCACAGTGATCTGAAATTTTTAGAGGTACAATGTTTGTATTGATCAGACATTTTGATCGCTTTTTATTAATTTTTTCATGATGTAAAAAGCGACCAAAAATACGTTATTTTGGACTTTGGAATTTTTTTGAGCGTACACCATTGACCATGTGGATTAATTAATGATATATTTTTATAGTTTGGACATTTACACACACGGCGATACCACATATGTTTATTTTTATTTTTATTTACATGGTGTGTTTTTTTTATGGGAAAAGGGGGGTGATTTGAACTTTTATTAAGGAAAGGGTTAAATCACATTTATTAACTTATTTTTTACACTTTTTTTTGCAGTGTTATAGCTCCCAAAGGGACCTATAACACTGCACACACCGATTGCCAGCACTGTTCACTGCAAAACCATAGCCAAAGCCATAGCCAATGATCAGCGTTATCGGTGGTCGATTGCTCTAGCCTGCATCTCAGGTTTGGAGCAATCAATCGCCGAGGGGACACGCCGGAGGCAGGGAAGAGGACCTCCACTCGTGTCCCAGCTGATCGGGACACCGCATTTTCACTGCGGTAGGCCCCATCAGCCCCGCTGAGCTGGGCAGCTTTCACTTTCGTTTTAGACGCGGCGTTCAACTTTGAATGCCGCACCTAAAGGGTTAATAGCGCGCGGCACCGCAATCGCTGCTGCGCGCTATTAGCCCTGGGTCCCGGCAGACATGCCGGGAACGACCCGATATGACACGGAGTCACGCGGTGAGCCGGCCAATGACGTAAATATACGTCCTTGGTCGTTAAGGGGTTGAATAATAAAAATGTATAGGGTTCCCCGTATTTTCATTCTCAGCACAATACCAACCAAACAGCAACAGCCTGACGTTACCAGGGTGGGCGAGGACCATTGTTACTGGCCCTCCACAGCCTAAAGATCGCCATTTTTGATGCTCTGGGCCTGTTGGTACCGGCTCTTCCCGGCACCCCTGTGGCGGGGGGGGGGGGGGGGTACCAGGGTAATAATTGGGGGTTAGCGCTACCTGTTTTTGGGGCTAGCGTTAAGCCCTGGCTTAGTAATGGATTCCGTCAATAAGACCGGGTTCCATTACTAAGCCTGAAAATTCTATAAAAAAAAAAAAAAAAACACAACACATTGGAAAAAATATTTTATTTTAAAAAACACTCCCCCACAGCTCTTGTTAACCATTTCATTAAAAGAAAAAAATGTATCCGCCATAATCCATCGAGTCTGCCGTAATCCTCTGCATACACGGAAAATTGGTTATGACATTTTTGGCACTGTCCGCTGGGGAGAACACCATTTTGTGCATTTTGTGGGCCTCCGTTTCTACGCAGTAAATTTTTCTGTAAAAATAACACTTTATCTTTATTCTGTAGGTCCATACGATTAAAATGATACCCTACTTATATAGGTTTGATTTTTTAGTACTTCTGGAAAAAATCCTAACTACATGCAGGATACATAAATACATTTAAAATTGTCCTTGTTTTCTGACCCCTATAACTTTTTTATTTTTTCGCGTACGGGGCTGTATGAGGGCTCATATTTTGCACCATGATCTGAAGTTTTTATTGTTACAATTTTGTTTTGATTGTTTTGATCAGAATTTTTTATCGCATTTTATTCATTTTTTTATGGTATAAAAAGTGACCAAAAATACGCTATTTTAGACTTTGGAATTTTTTTGCGTGTATGCCATTCACTGTGTAGTTTAATTAACAATATATTTTTATAGTTCGGACATTTACACTTGCGGCAATACCACATATGTTTATTTTTATTATGTTAATATATTTTTTATATGGAATTTGGGAAAAGGGGGTGATTTACCGTATATACTCGAGTATAAGCCGACCCGAGTATAAGCCGAGACCCCTAATTTCAACCCAAAATCCCAGGAAAAGTTATTGACTCGAGTATAAGCCTAGGGTGGGAAATACCTCATCCCCCCCTGTCATCATCCAGACCCGTCATTAACATCCTCATCATCATCCCCTTGTCATCATCCCACACATCCCCCCTTCATCATCCCCTTATCATCCCACACATCCCCCCTTCATCATCCCCTTATCATCCCACACATCCCCCCTTCATCATCCCCTTGTCATCATCCCACACATCCCCCCTTCATCATCCCCTTATCATCCCACACATCCCCCCTTCATCATCCCCTTATCATCCCGCACATCCCCCCTTCATCATCCCCTTATCATCCCACCCCCCTTCATCATCCCCACCCCCCTTCATCATCCCCACACCCCCCCTTCATCATCCTCTTCTCATCATTCGCCCTCAGTGGTCTTCAACCTGCGGACCTCCAGAGGTTTCAAAACTACAACTCCCAGCAAGCCCGGGCAGCCATCGGCTGTCCGGGCTTGCTGGGAGTTGTAGTTTTGAAACCTCCGGAGGTCCGCAGGTTGAAGACCACTGCGGCCTTCAACATCATCCAGCCCCCTCTCACCCCCTTTAGTTCTGACTACTCACCTCCGCTCGGCGCTGGTCCGGTCCTGCAGGGCTGTCCGGTGGGGAGGTGGTCCGGTGGGATAGTGGTTCCGGGCTGCTATCTTCACCGGGGGCGCCTCTTCTCCGCGCTTCCGGCCCGGAATAGAGGCGTTGCCTTGACAATGACGCAGAAGTACGTTGGCAATGAACGCACCTCTGCGTCGTTGTCACGGCAACGTGACTATTCTGAGGCCGGGCCCGAAGCGCTTAGAAGAGGCCTCCCCGGTGAAGATAGCAGCCCGGAACCACTATCCCACCGGACCACCTCCTCACCGGACAGTCCTGCAGGACCGGACCAGCGCCGAGCGGAGGTGAGTACTCAGAACTAAAGGGGGTGAGAGGGGGCTGGATGATGTTGAAGGCCGCAGTGGTCTTCAACCTGCGGACCTCCGGAGGTTTCAAAACTACAACTCCCAGCAAGCCCGGACAGCCGATGGCTGCCCGGGCTTGCTGGAAGTTGTAGTTTTGAAACCTCTGGAGGTCCGCAGGTTGAAGACCACTGCGGGTGGGGGAGTTCACTCGAGTATAAGCCGAGGGGGGTGTTTTCAGCACGAAAAATCGTGCTGAAAAACTCGGCCTATACTCGAGTATATACGGTAAGCTTTTAATAAGGAAGGGGTTAATGTGTGTGCTTTTAAACTTTTTTAAAACTTTTTTTTCACACTTTTAGTCCCCTTAAGGACTTTTCGGAGGAACCATTTGAGTCTTCATACAGATCAATGTGGTTTCATAAAACCACATTGATCCGTGTGCTCTGCGCTTGATTGATAAAGCCTGGTCCTGCCAGGCTTTATCATTCTCAGCACAGGAGCCGGCATGGAAGGAGAGGTAAGCCCTCAGGCTACCTCAGCAGTGGATTGCCCCCCCCCCCCTCCCACAATCCCGCTGCGGGGGGCAGTCCCCAGTGGACCACCAGGGATGGGATAAAGGCACCTTTAGATGTCACTGACAGCGGCGATCTAAAAGGTTAATAGCCGGAGGCAGCGCATGTCGGCTATTAACGCGGGCTCCCAGCTACAGGAATCAGCTGGGGGCCGGCCGGTTTGACGCATGGTTAATGGCACATGGATGAGTATAGATGCCTGGTTAACCCCTTAAGGATGCAGTTTTAGGGGATTGCTTGTCTACGTAGTGCACTTTTTGATAAAAATGTGCATTATCTTAATTTTGTCGGTCCATTCGATTACAACGATACCCAGTTTATATAGGTTTTTTTTTTCTCTAGTGAAAAAAATATAACTTTTTGTAAGAAAATGAGTATGCTTAAAATTTTCCAGTTATGACCCCTATAGCTTTTTTATTTTTTCATATACAGGGCTGTATGGGGCTAATTATTTGTGCTGTGATCTGTAGTTTTTAACAGGACCATTTTTAAAAATTTACTTTTTGATGACTTTTTATGATTTTTTTTTTCCTGCTGTATGAAGTGACCAAAAATGCACAATTCTTGACTGTGGTATTTTATTACATTTACGCCATTTACCATACGGTTTAGTTGACATTGTATTTTGATAAACATATGTTTTTTCTGATTATATTTTCCATAATTTCATTTATAAAATTGGAAAATGAGTGATTCAAACTATTATTAGGGGGGAGCTGTTATACACATTTTTCTTTCTTTTTAAAAAACAATGTTAAGCAGGCTAGAGCAAAGCAAAGAAGATCCGACAACACACAGAAAGATAGGGACCCTCCGGTCATCATGCAGGATGATTGGTTCCGCGCTATTGCACCTGGGTGGTCCCAGCCATAGCAATCAGCCAGCAGTTTTGCTGGCCTTAGGTCCCCCGATCAGCTTTGATTGCAGGATCTAAAGGGTTACTAGCCTTTTAGGGTTATTAACCCTTTTAGGACTGGGTCCCTTTTTTTTTTTTTTTGACATTTTGTTTTTTCCTCCTTGCCTTCCAAAAAATTAGATTTTTCCATCTAAAGACTAGTATGAGGGCTTGTTTTTTGCTTCACCAATTCTACTTTGTAATAACATCACTCATTTTATCTCCAAATGTACAGTGAAACAAACAAAAAATTATCTGTAGGGCAAAATTTAAAAAAATAAACACCATTTTGCAACCATTTAGAAACTTTGGTTTCTACCCAGTGCACCTTTCGGTAATACAGAATACAGTATCTTTATTTTGTAGGTCCATACAATTAAAATGATACCCAATTTATATAGGTTTTGTTTTATATTACTCTTTTTAAAAATCTCTTTTTGTACGAAAATTTGTATGCTTAACGCTATCCAGCAAATGGACATTTATGAACGTCCATTTTTTCTGTAACTTAAGGCAAATGGACGATCATAATTTATCATAAACGTCCAGTACATTTTCTATCACCATGTCCATTTGCATGGTGATAGAAACGTCATTGCAGCTGTTCTGAACAGCTGACTGATGACACTATGCAGCTGGGGACCAATCAGAATGGTCCCCTACTGCTGATCATTGTCATTAGTCAGTCAGTTAGTGACTGACTGACGACAAGGACTAGCTGGGTTCCGGGCTCTGGTGACCCGATAGCCTGGAAAATAGGGATGATCGGAGCTTTCAGAGACAGCTCCAATCATCCTGAGGGATAGGAGCAAGGTAGCAGCTGCCACCTCGCTCCTATCCCCTGCCATTGGTCGTTAGGACAAACTGACCAATGGCAGGAGGAGTGTGGGAGGTTAAGGCTGAAATCCCCACTCTGCCCGGCCCTGGATGTTGGGGCAGAGCAGGGAAAGATGGTGGCAGGGGGCCGGGACCCGGCGATCGTGGTGGGACTCTGCGATCGCGGCGCAACCGGTGGCGGGACCAGCGGAGGCAGCGGCTGAGGCAGCAGTAAGTGATCTTCACTGCTGCCTTCCAGGAGTTGGCAAACTACAACTCCCAGCAAGGCCAAAGGATGTCTGGGCATGCTGGGAGTTGTAGTTTTGCAACATCTGGAGGGCCACAGTATGGAGACCACTATGCAGTGGTGTCCAAACTGTAGCCCTTCCAGATGTTGCAAAACTACAACTCCCAGCATGCCCAGACATTCCAGGCCTGCTGGGAGTTGCAGTTCTTTAACATCTTGCCCTTCAGATGTTGCAGAACTACAACTCCCAGCATGCCTGGACAGTCTGGGCATGCTTGGAGTTGAAGTTTTGCAACATCTGGAGGGATATAGTTTGGACACCACTGCACAGTGGTCTCCAAACTGTGACCCTTCAGATGTTGCAAAACTACTACTCCCAACATGTCTTTCGGCTGTCTGGGCATGCTGGGAGTTGTAGTTTTGCAACAGCTGGAGGCACACTGGTGGAGGAACACTGAGTTAAGTAACAAACTCTCTGTGTTTTGCAACCAGTGTGCCTCCAGCTGTTGCATAACTACAACCCCCAGCATGCACAGACAGCCAAAGGGCATGCTGGAAGTGTTAATAGTATGCTTTCAGCTGTTGCAGAACTACAAGTCCCAGCATGTCCTTCAGTTGTCACTGTATGCTGAGAGTTGTAGTTTTTGCAACAGCTGAAGGCACACTGGTTGCAAAGTTTGTTACCTAACTCAGTGTTTCACAACCAGTGTGCCTCCAGCTGTGGCAAACCGCAAATCCCAGCATGCACTGATAGACCTTACATGCTGGGAGTTGTAGTTTTGCAACAGCTGGAGGCACACTGGTTGCGAAACACTGAGTTAAGTAACAAACTCTGTGTTTTGCAACCAGTATGCCTCCAGCTGCTGCATAACTTCAACCCCCAGCATCCACGGACAGGTAGTTTTGCAACAGCTGGAGGTTTGCGCCCCCCCCCCCCCCCCCCCATGTGAATGTACAGGGTATATTCACAAGGGCAGGGGTGTACAGCGAGTTTCTTGCTACAAGTTTGAGATGCAGCAAATTTTCCGCCGCAGCTCAAACTCCCAGCGGGAAACTTGCTGTAGACCCTTGCCGTGTGAGTTTGCCCTAAAAACATTACACTACTCTTACACAAAGTAAAGGGTAAAACACTACATATACCCCTACACAGCCACTCCTCCCAAATAAAAAAAACTATTTTCAAGAGACACTGTTTCCAAAACGTAGCCTCCAGCTGTTGTAAGACAACTCCCAGTATTGCCGGACAGCGATTGACTTTCCAGGCATGCTGGAAGTTTTGCAACAACTGGAAGCACCCTGTTTGGGAAACAATGCCATAGGATATTTTTGGTATCGGAGGCAGGCGTCATTCTTAGATCAGTGCAAATCCCTTATTTAGTCCTCAAATGTGCATGGCGCTCTCTCACTTCTCAGCCCTGTCGTATTTCAAGGCAACAGTTTAGGGCCACATATGGGGTATTTCTGTACTCGGGAGAAATTGTGTTACAAATTTTAGGGGGCTTTTTCTCCTTTTACCCCTTATGAAAAGGTGAAGTTGGGGTCTACTCCAGCATGTCATTGTAATTTTTTTTTTTTTTTACACTAACATGCTTGTGTTGTCCCATACTTTTCATTTTCACAAAAGGTAAAAGGAAAACAAGACCCCCAAAATCTGCAACGCAATTTCTTCTGAGTACGAAAATAGCTTATATATGGATGTAAAATGCTCTGCGGGCGCACAACAAGGCTCAGGAGTGAGAGCACCATGTACATTTGAGGTGATTTGCACAGCGGTTCTGACATAAACACAAAAATAAACTACCCACATGTGACCTCATTTTGGAAACTACACCCCTCATGGAACGTAACAAGTGGTATAGTGAGCCTTAACACCCCACAGGTATTTGACGAATTTTCGTTAAAGTTGGATGTGAAAATGAAAAATTATAATTTTTTCACTAAAATGCTGGTGTTATCCCAAATTTTTCATTTTCACAAGGGATAATAGGAAAAAAGCCCCCTAAAATTTGTAACCCCATTTCTTCTGAGTATATAAATACCCCATATCTGAATGTAAAGTGCTCTGCGGGTGAATTACAGGGCTTAGAAGAAAGGAGCACCATTGGTCTTTTGGAGAGAGAATGTGTCTGGAATTGAAGGCCATGTGAAATCCCCCCATGGTCCCAGAACAATGCCCCCCCCCCCCACATGTGACCCTATGTCGGAAACTATACCCCTCACAGAATGTAATAAGGGGTACAGTGAGAATTTACGCCCCACAGGTGTCCGACAGATTTTTTGAACAGTCGTCCTTAAAAATGAAAAATAAAATTTTTCATTTTAACAGCCCATTGTTCCAAAGATCTATCAAAGGCCAGTGTGGTGTAAATTCTCACTGCACCCCTTATTATATCTTATTACATTCCGTGAGGGGTGTAGTTTCCGAAATAGTATGCAACATGTTTTTTTTTTTTGCTGTTCTAGTACCATAGGGGCTTCCTAAGTGTGACATGCCCCCCAAAAACCATTTCAGAAAAACTCACTCTCCAAAATCCCACTGTCGCTCCTTCCCTTCTGAGCCCTCTACTGCGCCCGCCGAACACTTTACATCCACATATGAGGTATTTCCTCACTCGAGAGAAATTGGGTTACAAATTTTTGGGGGACTTCTCTCATTTCACCCCTTGTAAAAATTCAAAAACTGGGTCTACAAGAACATGCAAGTTTAAAAAATGCAGACTTTGAATTTTCTCCTTCACTTTGCTGCTATTCCTGTGAAACACCTAAAGGGTTAACACACTTACTGAATGTCATTTTGAATACTTTGAGGGGTACCGTGTTTATAATGGGGTCATTTATGGGGTATTTCTAATATAAAAGCCCTTCAAATCCACTTCAAAACTGAACTGGTCCAAGAAAAATTCAGATTTTGAAAATTTTGTGAAAAATTGGAAAATTGCTTCTGAACTTTGAAGCCCTCTGATATCTTCCAAAAGTAAAAACATGTCAACTTTATGATGCAAACATAAATTAGACATATTGTATATGTGATTCAAGAAATGATTTATTTGGAATGTCTTTTTTCCTTACAAGCAGAGAGTTTAAAAGTTTGAAAAATGCTAAATTTTTAAATTTTTCATGAAATTTAGGAATTTTTCCACCAAGAATAAATACAAGTATTCACGAAATTTTACTGCTATGTTAAAGTAGAATATGTCATGAAAAACCAATCTCGGAATCAAATTCATAAGTAAAAGCATCCCAGAGTTATTAATGCTTAAAGTGACAGTGGTCAGATGTGCATAAAACCCTCTGGTCCTTAAGGTGAAAATGGGCTTGGTCCACTTCTGACCACTATAACTTTTAAATTTTTCCACATATAGGGATGTATGAGGGCTCATTTTTTGCACTGTGATCTGTAGTCTTTATTTTTATTTTGATGGTACCTTTTTTATTGCGTTTTACTCCTTATTTCTAGTATATGAAGTGACCAAAATAAAAAATTTTAAGGATTTTTTTACACTTGTGCCTTTGATCAATGCATCTATAGGGTTAATGTCGGACATCAGCCCGAACGGCAATGTCCGACATTAGCCGTGGGTCCCCGTTGCTGATAGCAACCGGGACCCACCAGGTATGATGCACGCACCGCTGCTGAGCCCATATGCGGGAGCCCACAGTGGACTTGAATATATGTCCATTTGCAGAAAGCGGTTAATATCATGTGTCTGTTTGTTCCAAGTCTCTCTATAACTCGTTGCATTTCAGATAACAATAGGAAAGTCTACTATTTGCAGCTTCTGAAAATGAAATGAAACACTTGAAAAGTGGACCAATTCCCATATCTTATTTTTTGTTTACCCAAACCTTTCTTGGATTATGGTAAAGTAAACTCCACCAGTCTCCTTTACGAAGAAAAATACTAATTAACGACAGCTTCCCATCTATCTACCTATCTATTTCACATTTATCTATCTATCCTTCTATTTATCTAATGCAAATAAAAACGGCACAACCAATGTCCAGAAGAGAAGTGAAATTAGGGGTGCCCGCATAGCTGGAACCTGGGTCCGTCGGTTCCTCAATCCAGACAATAGTAAATATGATGCAGCACTCCACAAGTTGCAAAGAAGGGTGGTTTTATTCCATCATGTGCATAGACAACGTTTCACCAGCCTCACGCTGGCTTTTTCAAGTGAATCATAGTGATACTGGTGGGTATTTATAGACCGCCCACCAGGTCATGTGACATAGGTAATACATGATTGACATATGTAAACAAAGAGGTCATCAGAGAACATTGTGCAATCAATAATATAAACCATCATATATATATACAGTGTTACATACATATATAAACATCCGATCATTATCTGATATAGATACCGGTATCTCTATATCAGATGATGATCGGATGTTTATATATGTATGTAACACTGTATATATATAGGATGGTTTATATTATTGATTGCACAATGTTCTCTGATGACCTCTTTGTTTACATATGTCAATCATGTATTACCTATGTCACATGACCTGGTGGGCGGTCTATAAATACCCACCAGTATCACTATGATTCACTTGAAAAAGCCAGCGTGAGGCTGGTGAAACGTTGTCTATGCACATGATGGAATAAAACCACCCTTCTTTGCAACTTGTGGAGTGCTGCATCATATTTACTATTGTCTTCTATTTATCTATCTATCTCATATCTATATATTTCATATCTATCTATCTCATATCTATATATTTCATATCTATCTATCCATCTATCCAAGAATAGGCAGCACTACCACAGTAGTTAGAAAGGCCCGGGGGTGCAAGCAAATAATTGCAGTCCCAATTGCAGACTGCATAGATAATCCAGGAAAAAAGAATTCCAACAGCACACCCGTGGTGTAAGGTGTCTCATGCTGATTAAAAGCAAGTTAAAAACAAAGGGAAAGAAGATATTCAGAATGGACAGATGAATACACCACAGCTTTCTACATCATCCAGTCCTACATCACAAGATTTTTTAGATCTACAGCGCCACGCAGGCGACGCCCCAGCAGACGAGGAGGTCGGCATCACCGGTGGCAACATCAAGCCCAGACATCGCATCCTGAAGGGACTCCAGAACAAATCCAATTAGAAAAAGAAGTGGTAAATATATCTTCTGTCAATCTTACAAAGTTACAGTTGCAGTTGCTCGCAAAAGGACTACGTTTCTGTCCAACATATGGACCTAACTGGTTCCAGATAGAACTTGATTGCATGCAATTTTTCAGAATACTAAAACTCAAAACCTGGTTTGCGGATAAATCTGCAAACCAGGGTACAATTTTGTCTACTAAGAGCCAGTCTGTGGGTTTTAAGGCTGTGGACTATGATCTGAAGGTCCCCAGCAATTTTAACCCTCAGACTGGCTCTAATACTATTAACACCTTCAGTACCTTGATCAAGCGAGATCTAGAGAAACTCTGGTTAGAGAGTAATGACTATGCTTGATCCAATTTGTCTCATGCCCAAAGTTTGGCACTCAATCAACTAGCCCATGACCACAACTCATCATCAAATCCGCCGACAAAGGCAGTGCGGCTGTGGTCATGGACCAATCAAAGTACCTTGGTGAAGTGTACAGACAGCTTTCTGATGTCTCGACCTATCAGAAACTAAACACAGACCCCCAAAGGTAACATAGACAAAAATATTTTCCAGTACTTGACTAGTGCATTACAAGATGGTTTAATTGACAAAACGTTGTTTGAATTTTTGTATGTCACACATCCTACTACTCCGTATCTGTACATCTTACCAAAGATTCACAAATCTCTCATAGACCCCACTGGGAGACCTATAGTCTCCAGGAGGGGTTCTATTACGAGTTCCATCTTAATTTTTTTGGACCATGTATTACGACCATATGCAGCGGGTTCAATTTTTTTTTATTTGTGACACTTCGGACTTTCTCAGACGGATAGAGACAATTAAGATCCCTCCCAAAACTATTCTTGCCTCTTAAGACGTTAGATCTCTGCATACGTCTATTCCTCATGAGGCCGATTTAGCGGCAGTGAGGAATGCTATTACATCAGATTTTTCAGAGGAAAAATGTTAATTTATTTTGACATTATTGGAGATGGTAATCGAGAACAATTATTTAATGTTTAATGATTCTTTTTATTTACAGTTGGCAGGGACCGCCAATGTGTCATGACAGCCCTGGAGGAAGATGTTGTCTATGTGTGCCACCACTTCAGCCATGTGCTGGGTTGGTGGCGCTACATTGATGACATCTTCCTCATCTGGAAAGGTACAGAATTAAAACTTCATGATTTTCTTTGTTTTCTGAATCAAGTTAATGACCACATCAAATTTACTTTTACTTTTTCTATGGCATCGGTACAATTTCTTGATACATTGGTTATAGTTGAGGGAGACCATTTGAATACTGATCTGTTTGTTAAACTAACGGACAGCAACTCAATTGTAAGATATGACAGTCATCATCCCCGCCCCATGGTTCGGTCCCTCCCATCAATTCAGATGATGAGGGTCTGCCGTGTGGTGGGGATAGATGAGAAACTAGAACCAGCCCTTGATAAAAAGATCTCTAATTTTTCAAATAGGGGTTATCCTCTAGATCTTCTACACAAAAGTAAAAAGAAAGTAATGGATATGGATAGGAAGGAACTCATACATCATGCACAGAAGAAAGCTAGGCCCCCTAGAATAGCGTTTATTTCAACTTATAATTCGCACTCAGGCAGAATAGCGAATATCATTCGCAGACATTGGTCTATTATCAGAGACTGCCATCCGACAGTCCCTGAGTTTAAAATACCCCCTTTGATGTCTTATCGTAAGTCGCCTAGTTTGGAGGACAAGTTGGTAAAGACTGACCGGTCGACCACCAAAAATATTTGACTGTCAAACAGAAGGGCTCTTTTCCGTGCAAGGGCTGTATCAATTGCCCCCGCATGATTAAGGTGCCGGTATTTACACATCCTAAAACCAGTCGTGTGTACAAAATCATCTATTATTTGATATGCACCTCTAGTTATGTGGTCTATGTACTAACTTGTCCCTGTCGCCTTCTGTATGTGGGGGAAACGACCGTCGATTTCCGTACCCGCCTCAATCAACACCGGTTTTCCATCCGAAAGACTCGGATGGATTTACCGGTGTAAAAACATTTTGTTGAGGTGGGTCATACGGAGGGCGACTTACGATACACACTGATAGACCACATTCCGGCATCAAAACCAAGTGGAGACAGAACGAGTCTTTTGAAAAAAAAAGAGTTATTTTTGATTTTTGAATGGGATACCTTACGTCCGAAAGGACTTAATGTCGACTTATTTTATAACCCCCTCTATCTATAAGGCCTAAACCTATGTCCATAGTTGGAGACCATTGCATAGGATCATATAATTAATCATATATATATATATATATATATATATATATATATAATTTTTTTAATATTGTGTTTGAAATACTGATATTATTTTCTTCTCTTTCCAGATTTCAAAGCATTTGTGTTACTGAAGAGACAGATCCACTGCATTTACCTGGCCCCCCAAAAATATTACCATTACATTGATGTATGCTATGAGATTTATAATATAGCAATTGTGGTCAGAATCTGTATATTACAAAATTTATATAATTTTTTTTATTTATTAAGATGTATCTTTCTTCTTTTTCACACATACACATTATATTGATTATATATACTATAGACACTATCCACCTTCACATTTAATTTTACAGATACAGTGTAATTTATTGCACAATTTTGTATTTTTGTACTTACATAGTTCTTTTTTTATTTATATATTTTTATATATTCTTTATATACATTTTTTATTTTTATTTATTATTTATTATTTTTGTCGTTTTTTAAATTTTTATATATTTATTATTTTATTTTTTATTATTTATTATTTTATTTTTATTGATACATTTTTATTTTTATGTATTATTTTTATAAATTACATTTTTTATTATTTATAAATTTTTTAGATACATTTTTTCACTTCGATACACTTAGAGATCACTTATAAGTTCCTTCACTTTTAATAGGTTTGATACACACATTTTATATTTATTCAATGTATAATTTCAGTGAGCGATTTCACCACAAGTCATTGGAAGTTTTCTGTACATACTTAATATTGGTTTGATGACTATTCCATTATGTACATAGCCATATGTAAGTTTTCTATGTGTGGCTATAAGAATAAACTTTAAATTAACGGAGTTAATAAACTTTTAATTAACAGGGTTAACGGAGTTCATGTTTCGTAACTCGTTCACATGATGACCTCATGTGACCTCTGGATGCCGATGCGGAAGTAAGGAACGCATGGCGATCATGGGTGTACAGAAGCATGTGGATCTGTTCTAAGGTACAACTTTGTTTTTAATTTGCTCAGCATGAGACACCTTACACCTGTTATCTCAATGATTGGTGAAATGTATTACACAGATTATTATAATGTTTGTTATGGTTTATAGTGATTGTAATTATTGATGGTGTTGTTTGATACTTGTTTTATATCTTTTGCACGTATGTATTTTTATATCGCATATTTGATCATTTTTATGGTGATAATTGAATTTAATTGTATGTTAATTATACACATGATATATTGTGGATGTTGTAACCTCTGCGCCATGCTTGAAAAAAACGGCCCGATGCCATTGAAACTTCGCATTTGATATAGGTCAATAAAATACCACTATTTTCACATGAATCAACGGGTGTGCTGCTGAAATTCTTTTTTCCTATCTATCCATCTATCTATCTATCTCATATCTATCTATTTCATATGTATCTATCTATCTATCTCACATCTATCAATCTATCTATCTATCTATCCATCCTATCTCATATTTATCTATCACATATCTATCTATACATCCATCTATCTATCTCATATCTATCTATTTCATATTTATCTATCTATCTATTTCATATCTATCTATCTCACATCTATGAATCAATCTATCTATCTATCCAACCTATCTCATATTTATCTATCACATATCTATCTATCTATCTATCTATCTATCTCATATCTATCTATCTATCTCATATCTATCTATCAATCTATCTATCTATCACATATCTATCTGTTTATCTCATATCTATCTATCTCTATACATTATCAATCTATCTATTTCATATTTATCTATCTATTTCAAATCTATTTCATATCTATCTCGCAAATCTTGCAAATAGTGTTTTTTTTTTAAACTTATTTTTGATAACCCAATAATAAATAAGGCCCTGTTAGTGACAGTAACAAAAGAAAAACACGGTATTACTGTAGTTACTGAAGTTTTATTTTCAGAGTTTGAGAGACAGACTCAGATGAGGTATCCTCAAAAATGTAAACCTGGAACATATCTATCTGTAACTTATATATACATTGATGTTCCATAATGTAGACAACAGAAATCCCAAAATACATTTAAAAAATGGTGCTTGGGACCAAATGTAAACTGTCTATTTTTTTTTGAGGAACAGTTTCCTCTTTGTCCTTATTTAAACCTTCATTTCCTTTTCTCTCTGTATCCCATGGGAATATTGTAGCGTTACATAGTTGTATAGGAATAGTGGATATTTTAGTTTTTTATTAATTCCCCTTAGCTATTTTCTAGAGTAATCAAACATCATATGAAAAGCAACTTTTAAATAATTCTAGAATAAACAATACATTCAGAAAGTCTTTAAACCCTTTCACTTTTTTCACATTTTCTTATATTGCAGCCTTGCGCTCAGGTTTCAAAAAAAGTCCCCCCCCCCCCCCCATTAGTTTGCTCTCAATTGGGGAGATTTATCAAAACCTGTGCAGAGGAAAAGTTGTCCAGTTGCCCATAGCAACCAATCAGATTGCTTCTTTCATTTTTAACAAGGCCTCTGCAAAATGAAAGAAGCGATCTGATTGGTTGCTATGGGCAACTGGGCAACTTTTCCTCTGAATAGGTTTTCATAAATCTCCCCCAATACCTGTTAATGAAAAAGTGAACATTGAATTTTGGAAATTTTTGTCATTATATTAATAATGAAAAACTAAAAACTTGCCTTGACATAAGTATTCAGACCAAAGGACAGTGCTAAGACACTTGAAATTCAGCTCTGCGGCCTCCTATTTCTCTTGATCATCTCTGAGATTTTTCCACACCTTGACTGGAGTCACTTGTGGTAGATTTAGTTGAGTGCACATTATGAGGGAAGACACAGCCCTATCTTTTTAAGGCAGTGATTCCCAACAAGTGTTACGCCGAGCGCTCCGGGTCCCCGCTCCTCCCCGGGAGCACTGCGATAATGTCACTAGCCGGGATGCGATTCGCGATGCGGGACGCGTCCGCTCGCGATTCGCATCCCGGCCCGCTTACCAGACTCGTTCCACCATCTGTACTGTCCCGGCGCGCGCGGCCCCGCTCCCTAGGGCGTGCGCGCGTCGGCTCTCTGCGATTTAAAGGGCCAGTGCGCCGCTGATTGGCGCCTGGTTCTTATTAGTGTATTCACCTGTGCACTTCCCTATTTAACCTCACTTCCCCTTCCCTTCCTTGCCGGATCTTGTTGCCATTGTGCCAGTGAAAGCGTTCCTTGTATGTCCCAAGCCAGTGTTCCAGACCTCTTGCCGTTGCCCCTGACTACGATCCTTGCTGCCTGCCCTGACCTTCTGCTACGTCCGACCTTGCTCTTGCCTAATCCCTTGTACCGCGCTTATCTCAGCAGTCAGAGAGGTTGAGCCGTAACCGGTGGATATGACCTGGTTGCTACCGCCGCTGCAAGACCATCCCGCTTTGCGGCGGGCTCTGGTGAATACCAGTAGCAACTTGGAACCGGTCCACCGGTACGGTCCACGCCAATCCCTCTCTGACACAGAGGATCCACCTCCAGCCTGCCGAATCCTGACAACAAGCAGGCAATTATTATATATTTTTTTATTGTGACTGGAAGAAAACGTCATGACGGTGCGGATCAGATGGATAAGAGAAGGGAACAACCCTGGTTTTAGAAGACGTCAAATGTGAGTAGCTGTATAAAGCAGCACTGCAATCTACACTACATAACCGCCACAATAAATTGATATTGTGCATTGCGACTGTTTCCTTTTTTTCTTTTTTTTTTTTTTTCTTTGGGTTGGGAAACACTGTTCTAAGGTCTCAAAGCTGAAAATGCATATCAGAGTAGAAACCAAGCCATGAGGAAGATGGAAATGCCTGTAGAGCTCAGAGACAGGATTGTGGGGAAGGCACAGATCTGTAACACTGAAAGTTCCTGAAGGCCTTCATATTTCATAAGTGGAAGAAGTCTGGAACAGCCAGGGATCTTCCTAGAACTGACTGCCCCATCAAACTATGTAGTTGTAGGAGAGGGGCCTTAGTAAAAGAAGAGACCAATACCCCAATGGTTACTCTGAACTCCAAAGATTCTGTTTGCAGATAGTAGAAACTTCCAGGTTCACCATCATTTCAGCACTCCACCAATCTGGGCTTTATGACAGAGTGACCAGAAAAAAGTCTCTCCTCAGTAAAAAAAAACAAAAAAAAACACACATGACAGGCCACCTGGAGGTTGCAAAAAGGCACATAAAAACTTTAAGACTGTGAATAACAGGATTCTTTGGTAAAATGAAACCAAGAGTGAACATTTGGTCTCAGTTCTAAGCGTCATGTCTGGATAGAATGGGCACTGTTCATCACCTTCCTAATACCATCCCCATATCATGCTATGGGGATGTTTTTCCAGCAGCTGGGGAAGGGAACCTGGCCAGGACTGAGTGCTCTGAACCTCAGACTGAAAAAAAGGTTTACCTTCTAACAAGACAATGACCATAAGCACACAGCCAAGAGAACACGGAAGTAGCTTAGGGACTTAAACGTGTATTCTACCTCAAGACATCTTATCCTCTATTCAAAGGATAAGATGTCTGATCGCGGGAGTCCCACCACTGGGGACCCCCGCGATCTCCCTGCTGCACCCGGCGTTCGTTTAGAATGTTGGGTGCAGCGCCAATCGTGATGTTATGGCCACGCCCCCTCAATGCAAGTCTATGGGAGGGGGCGAAGTTCGCTCCGTGCATCGGATGTTTTGGATGCAGCAGCCGATATTTCGGTGGTCCCAGCGGCGGGACCCTTGCGATCAGACATTTTTTCCCCTATGCATTGGATAGCGGATAAGATGTCTAGGGGTCAGTACCCCTTTAAACCCAACCAAACAACTCTTTACTTAAACCCAACCAAGAGAACTGAAAATAACTGTCCACCACCGGCCCCTACCCAACCAGTCAGAGCTTGAGAAGATGTGCAGAGAAAAATTGCAGAAAATACTCAAATCCTGGTGTGCAAACTTTTATGCCAAAGGGGCTTCAGCTAAGTACTGAGTAAAGAGTCTGAATTATTATGTCAGATTATAATATGATATATAATGTCAGATGTAATATTTTAGTTTCTCCTTTTCAACATTAGCAAAGATTTCCAACATTCTGTTTTCCCTTACTATGAGGTATTGAATGCAAATTGAGGGGGGAAAGTTTTTTTTTTGTTTTTTTTTTTAGCTCAAGGCTGCAACAATGAAAAGGTCTAAAGACTTTCAGAACACATCATATATATCTCCATAATTGTGAGTAGTGTTGAGCGCGAATATTCGAAATGTGATTTTTTACCACGAACATTTCGCGAATATTTAGAATATAGTCATATATATTCCTAATGACAAATATTTGTTGTTTTTTTTGCAAATATATGTGAATATGTGTGAATATGCAAATATGTGAATATGCAAATATTCACAAATATGCTAATATTTGCGAATATCGGCTCTTTCAGTCAGAGGACACTGATCTCTCCCTTCTTTTAGGTGAAAGATATAATCGCACATGCGCACTATGCAAATTCCATTACGAATTTTCGTATGAAAAAAAAAAAGAGAACAAATTTTGCGAACATAGGATGAATATTCCTCCATATAGTCGCGAAATACCGCGAATTCGAATATGGCCCCACTAGAATACACCAGAAGTAAGCACAGACTGGGAGTGATGCAACGTTCTATGCCGATGAGACATGCACTGCCTAATCACTCCTCTGGTGAATGCTGAGGTGTGTGTGACAGCAGTGCGATGACTGAGACTAACTTCTTAGTTAATGCACCCTACCCATACACCACAGCTACAAACTTATTTACAGCTGGAAGGTTGATCCACAGAACAACCTCCTCCAATTAGCTTTAGATACCTTAGTGCAACACTTGACACTTTGTTTTGAAGCAAAACATGTATCAGAAGAACAAACAAGTGTATCATGCAATTCATTTGCTTGTCTGGACCTGCTACAAAGTGTCTATCACTAATACCTTATAAATTATTTATGTTACTTGTTACATGGTAATTACCATCCTATGACGTATGCCTGGTATCCCTTCTACATAAAGATTAGTGAAATTCTGATATACTCTTTTGATCTGCAACATGTGTGAAACTGACCTATCTGTTCTCTACCTCACTTTTATTCTCACTTTTCTTACTGTAATACAAATCAGGTCTTCACACATTGGGGTTTATGCCAGATGGCCGTGTTCTAAAGGAATTAAGTAGTGTAATAGACAGACCTCTATTTTTAATATTCATGGACTCTATAGTAACAGGGACTGTTCCCCAGGACTGGCGCATGGCAAATGTGGTGCCAATATTTAAAAAGGGGACAAAAGGTGACCCCGGAAATTATAGGCCTGTTAGTTTAACCTCTGTTGTATGTGAATTGTTTTAGGGTTTTCTAAGGGATGCTATTTTGGAATATCTTGATAAAAATAAATGTATGACCCCATATCAGCATGGCTTTATGAGGGATCGGTCCTGTCAAACTAACCTGATCAGCTTTTATGAGGAGGTGAGCTCCAGATTGGACCAGAGGCAATCGCTGAATGTCGTATATCTGGATTTTTCCAAGTATAATACGGTTCCACATAAAAGATTGGTACATAAAATGAGAAGGATTGGGCTGGGGGAGAATGTGTGTAAGTGGGTAAGTAACTTGCTCAGTGATAGGAAACAGAGGGTGGTTATTAATGGTACTTATTCTGATTGGGTGACTGTAACTAGTGGGGTACCACAGGGGTCAGTATTGGGTCCTGTCCTATTTAATATATTCATTAATGACCTTGTAGAGGGGTTGAATAGTAAAGTAGCAATCTTTGCAGATACTAAACTCTGTAAAGCGGTAAACACAATAGAGGACAGGGAACTGTTACAAATGGATCTGGATAGGTTGGAGGCTTGGGCTGGGAAGTGGCAGATGAGGTTCAACACTGATAAATGTAAGGTATTGCACATGGGGAGGAAAAAGCCGACCTGGGATTATGTATTAAATGGGAGCACACTAGGGACGACTGACGTGGAAAAGGACTTGGGAGTTTTAGGTAACAGTAAATTTAGCTGTAGTGACCAGTGTCGGGCAGCTGCTGCCAAGGCAAATATAATTATGGGGTGCATCAATAGGGGCATAGATGCCCACGACAAGGAAATAATTCTACCGATGTACACCTCACTAGTCAGACCACACATAGAATACTGTGTACAGTAATGAGCACCAGAGTACAAGAAACATACAGTGGAGCTGGAGAGGGTTCAAAGACGGGCAACCAGGGTAATACGGGGAATGGGAGGACTACAGTACCCAGAAAGATTATCAGAATTAGGGTTATTTAGTTTAGAAAAAAGAAGGCTTAGGGGAGACCCAATAACTATGTATAAATATATCAGGGGGCAGTACAGAGATCTCTCCCATGATCTATTTTTACCTAGGACTGTATCTATAACAAGGGGGCATCCTCTCCGTTTAGAGGAAAGAATGTTTCTACACCAGCACAGACGGGGGTTCTTTACTGTAAGAGCAGTGAGACCGTGGAATTCTCTCCCGGAGAAGGTGGTCATGGGGAACTCTGTAAAAGAATTTAAAAGGGGTCTGGATTCATTTTTGGAGAATAATAACATTGCTGGTTATGTATATTAGAATTATAGGGACAGAACGTTGATCCCGGGATTTATTCTGCCATATTTGGAGTCGAGAAGGAATTTTTTACCTCTAAAAGGATTTTTTGAGGACTTTTTGCCTTCCTCTGGATTAACTCAGTAGGGACTCATTAGGGATATAGGTTGAACGTGATGGACTCTGGTCTTTTTTCAACCTTATGAACTATGTTACTATTTACTAAGAGTCGAGTGGAGTTTTCGTTGTGGGTTTTGATTTCTGACAGGTATTTACTATGTTTTCCCTACATTTTGCACTTTTCCCTACGGTTTGCTTTTTTTTTTTTTTTTCCTGATCTGTAGGGTTTTCCTCAGCTCAAACCACCACTTTTTCTGTGGAAACCTATGTAAATATGTTGGGATTTTTCAAAACTGTCGGGGATACGCCCCTTTTGTCGGGACCACGCCCACTTTCTCCTGTCACCACACCTCCTTTTTGGGTTTTTCTTGTAAAATGGAGGGTTTGGGTTTTTTTAGGTTGCAAATTGTGTCGCATGGAATGTGCGACACAGTTTGGGCGCAAAACCCAACAAAAAAGAGTCAGGATCACGTTAGTAAATAAACCCCATTGTCTTCCCGGTGAGCTTGTGTTGGACATGTGTCTATACACGTCAGTCAATCTGAAAAGTTAGAGCTGTAGTGCTGAGGCAAAGTGCATCAACATGAACCTTTTATTAGACAGAATGGGGATTTCAGACAATTTTAGACTCCTTGTAGATATCCCATAGCCATAGTCCACAGCTCTACCTAAACTTTATTTGTATTGGAGGTTCTATTCAGACTTGAGGAGAAAGGTAATACTGCATGCAGGATTTATCATTTTGTTGGTCTTGTTATAGCTTTCAAATGTCTGCATTATTTTTAACTGGACAACTTTGTGTAGAACATAAAATGAAGGATTTTTTTTTATGCCCATGCTCTCAGTAAATGTATGTATTCTTTCCAGTGGTACACAAGTTGGGGTATGTTTTTCCACATGGTGCTCACATAGACAGGTTCTTACCACTTTTCTGTTTGATGCTACATTATTGTTTGAGTACTTCATTGTCATTTATTGAACTTGATTTTGGTAATTGACTTCCCACATGGTCTCTGCCAAACATCATATTGACTATATAGGAAGTCACCTGCCAAAATCAAAGGTTGTGACAGCTTGTGCCTGCTCATGCATTCCTTTCAAAATTGTTAACCTTTTTCTGTATAAACCTTTTAAAGATTTTGTATTTTTTGGAGGGGGGCTGGATAACCTTATTTACAACCACAAACAAATGTTCTTGTGCTGAGTTTGTGAGTCAAAAAGCCAACATAAGCTTTTCTGTAAGAATTGTAATAAAAGATACTGAGAACAGGAAAAAAAATAAGTAAAATATTCTTAATGGCTTTTCTGGCACCTAGCTGCTACTCACTTAAACTTCCACGTAAACTAGCAAAAAGATTGTCAATAAAATAAGAGCAACCTGAACTAGTGATTCAACTATTTTGTAAATAGGACAACTTAAAAAAAAATGGAAGATAGTATTTTGGGCTATTTTCTGCCCTCCCTGAACTTGGTTTCTGAAGACAAATGCTAAGGAGGAAATATATATGACCACATTGTGGTGTGATTTCTTACATGAAAGATGGTAAATGTGAGGATATTTCCTCAACTTGTTCTTTTATTTTATGATCATGGTAAGAACTTTTTGACCCATATAAAATTACTAAGATTCTTTTGCTGTACTATAAACAAAAACTTTTCATCAGGAAAAACTGGAGCCAATTTCATTACACCACTTACTCTTTAGCAAGTAGCAAATATTAAACCGTTCTACAAATAGAATATCAAAGAACAAAAAATATTATTATTTCTGTTACTTACATAGCATGTATTCTACAGAGCTGTGCAGGGATTTTTACTATTCACATCAGTCCAATTCGGATGGGGCTCGCAATCTAATTTCCCTATTTCAGACTCACGGACGTTAGCATCAATGTTCATTAAAAGACAACCTTTCAGTAAACAAATGTTCTTGTGCTGAGTTTGTGAGTCAAAAAGCCAACATAAGCTTTTCTGTAAGAATTGTAATAAAAGATACTGAGAACAGGAAAAAAAATAAGTAAAATATTCTTAATGGCTTTTCTGGCACCTAGCTGCTACTCACTTAAACTTCCACGTAAACTAGCAAAAAGATTGTCAATAAAATAAGAGCAACCTGAACTAGTGATTCAACTATTTTGTAAATAGGACAACTTAAAAAAAAATGGAAGATAGTATTTTGGGCTATTTTCTGCCCTCCCTGAACTTGGTTTCTGAAGACAAATGCTAAGGAGGAAATATATATGACCACATTGTGGTGTGATTTCTTACATGAAAGATGGTAAATGTGAGGATATTTCCTCAACTTGTTCTTTTATTTTATGATCATGGTAAGAACTTTTTGACCCATATAAAATTACTAAGATTCTTTTGCTGTACTATAAACAAAAACTTTTCATCAGGAAAAACTGGAGCCAATTTCATTACACCACTTACTCTTTAGCAAGTAGCAAATATTAAACCGTTCTACAAATAGAATATCAAAGAACAAAAAATATTATTATTTCTGTTACTTACATAGCATGTATTCTACAGAGCTGTGCAGGGATTTTTACTATTCACATCAGTCCAATTCGGATGGGGCTCGCAATCTAATTTCCCTATTTCAGACTCACGGACGTTAGCATCAATGTTCATTAAAAGACAACCTTTCAGTAAATGGGATGAAACTAATGTAATGCACGCTCCATGCAACTGTTGTCCTTGTCAGATTGAAATCCAGGACCCTAGCACTGCTCCCCTGGTTAGCATTAATTTGGTTAAAATAGTTTTTGCTCTGAAAATCCCAACAAATCTGGATTTGGCTGAATTTTGTAAGAATAATTTCGGACAGATCAGTACTATAGATGATCACATTTTTGGAAAATTTCATTTGGCCGATTTGCCTAATTTCCCGAAAAAAATTATTTCGGTCCGAATTTATTCTTGGCAAATCACTATAAAAACAGCTATTACTGAGCTACAGAGAGCCTCGATAGGGGTGTAGAACACTTTGCCTAGTCATAACATGCATAGGGAGTGTGCTGTGTTAGTGAAATAATACTGTTATTCAGTATGACATGTAAATGACATGCCTCGCTATTAGAATCACTGCGGCAGAGTGTCTGCATGTGGCAGCAGGGTAGGGAGACCATATGGCGTCACAATTGAAGAGATGAAAGAGATTTTTAAATTTAATTTTAATAAATTTTAATTTTTTTGATTCTTTTTTGAGGACCCATTCTGGTGAGCATCGAACTGGCGGTCTGCCGCAAGGCAACCTACCCACCACCTGTCCCAGCCCCTGCCTCTCAGCGTACCCCCATGCTCATACTTGTATCTTAAAAGCTGGTGGTCCTCGAGCTGGCGGTCCTCCACTAGGCGAGCTACCACCTGTTCCAGCCACTGCCTCTCAGCGCCCCCGCCACCTCACCACCCCGACTATGAATCTGCGAATGTTTCATTTAATCAGATATGGTTCATTGTTATCGCTCCAACCTGTTTCATTGGATTCATATGGTAATTCCACAGGTAATATATGATGACGACCATAGGGCCTCACAATTGAAAACATTGAAGAATTCTTTTTTTTTAAATATCCCGGGTGCCCGAAACGATTACTTTGAACTAATACTGTAAGACCACAAAACCCAATATAATAAGGAGTCACATGACAACACAATGACAGAGCCTAGAGGTTGCAGCAGCCCGACGAGACCATAGGGCCTCACAATTGAAAAGATTAAAGATATTTTTAAAAATTTTAATTGAAGATTTTAAATAGATTAAAATGTTAAAAGTTTAACTTAATGTGCCAACAACATGAGGAGACAATATGGTGGAACAATGAAACAGCCTGGAGGTGGCAGCAGCATGAGGAGACCATAATGTGGTAGAATGACACAGCCTGGAATTGGCAGCAGCAAGAGGAGACCATATAGTGGCAGAATGACCCAGCTTGGAGGTGGCAACAGCCTGATGAGACCATGTGGCCTCACAATTGAAAAGATTAAAAATATTTTTATTTTTTATTTAAATTGAATATTTCAAATAGATGAACCTAAAAAGTTTCCTTTAATGTGCCAGCAGCATGAAGAGACCACATGGTAGCACAATGACAAAGCCTGTAGGTGGCAGCAGCATGAGGAGGCCATATAGTGGCAGAATGACCCAGCCTGGAGGTGGAAACTAGAGATGAGCGAATTTTTGGAAAGTTCAATTTGGCCTATTTGCTGAATTTCCTGAAAAAAATTGGTTCAGTCCTAATTTATTTGCGGTAAATCGCTATTAAAAATGGCTATTTCTGGGTTGCAGAGAGCCTCAATAGGGGTGTAGAATACTTTGCCTTGTCGTAACACCAATAGTGAGTGTGCTGTGTAAGTGAAATAATACTGTTATTCAGAATGCAGATTACAGGCATCGCTATTAGAATCACTGCCGCAGAGTGTCTGGCTGTGGCAGCAGGGTTGGGAGACCATATGGCCTCACAATTGACAAGATTAAAGAGATTTTTTTTAATGTAATTTTTATTTTATTTAATTTAAATTTATTTAAAAAATTTTAAATTCTTATTTGAGGACCTATTCTGGTGAGCATCGAGCTGGCGGTCCGCCAAGAGGTGAGCTACTGCCTGTCCCAGCCCCTGCCTCTCAGCACACCCCAATGCTCTGAGTGTTCACTTGAAAAGCAACTTGGACAGGAGCACATTCAGCTTCTGCGACGTTGGATGAGTGGGTGCAAACTGCTAGAAGTTGCTGCAGTGAATAAGCTCATACTTGTATCTTGAAATCGAGCTGGTGGTCCTCCGCGAGGTGAGATACCACCTGTTCCATTCACAAGTTTAATGTCTTGGGTGCCCGAAGCGTTTACTTTGAACTAAAACTGTATGACCACAAAACCCAATAAAACAAGGAGTCACAAGGCGGCACAAGGACAGAGCATAGAAGTTTCAGCAGCCCGACGAGATCATAGGGCCTCAAAATCGAAAAGATTAAAGATATTTTTTTAAATTTAAATTGAAGATTTTAAATACATAAAAATTTTAAAAGTTTGATTTAATGTACCAACAGCATGAGGAGACCATATGGTGGAACAATGACACAGCCTTGAGGTGGCAGCAGCATGAGGAGACCATAATGTGGAAAAATGACACAGCCTGGAATTGGCAGCAGCAAGAGCAGACCATATATTAACAGAATGACCCAGCCTGAATGAGACCGTAGGGCCTCACAATTGAAAAGATATATATATATATTTTTTTATTCCAATTGAAGATTTCAAATAGATGAACCTAAAAAGTTTAATTTAATGTGCCAGCAGCATGAGGAGACCACATGGCCACAGTGTGTCTGGGTCCTCTGTCTCGTCTTCCACATCACCCTGTAGCTCCACAGCCTGCTCCTTCTCGTCCTCTCCTGTCAGATGACTGACTATAAAAGCCACCCATTTCACAAAACCTTTCCTGTGCTCCACTGTCCCCTCCCCTTTTCCTCCTCTTCCAGTTCAGTCCCCATAGGGCTCATGTGGCTGTGGGATGTAGGTGCCACGTCTCCAGTGCCCTGACCAGCCATCGTTTCCAACATGTGTTGTAGAAAATGAAGCAGTGGAATGACGTTGTTCATTCCGTAATCGTGGAAACTAATAATGTGGCTTCCTCAAAGGACCTGAGCAAACGGCAGGTGTCACGTATGAGCTGCAGCTGGTTGACATTGAAGTTAGGGGGGTCCCCCTATCTGCTTGGATCAACTAGAAATCGGTGATGGCTTTTCTCTGTTCATATAGTCGGTCCAACATATGGAGGGTGCAATTCCAACGTGTGGAAACGTCGCAAATCAGACTATGTTGGGGGATACCATTCTGACGCTGCAGCTCAAGGAGGGTGTGCATTGCGGTGTACGAGTGGCTGAAGTGCATGCAAAGTTTCCTTCTCATTGTTAGGATGTCTTGCAAATGAGGTTAATACTTCAGGAGCTGCTTGTCAACCAGATTGAACACGTGTGCCATGCAGGGCGCATGGCTCAGGCTTCCTTGACGCAGCGCAGACAAGATGTTCTTCCCGTTGTCGGTCACCATGGTTCCCATTTCCTGTTTTCGTGGAGTAAGCCATGATTTGATTTCTTGATGAATCACTTTTAGCAGTTCATCCCCTGCTTGACTCTGTTCGCCAAGGCAAACCATGTGAATAACAGCATGACACCACCATGTCCTGCACACATAGTATGCTGGAGGGGCACTGAGACTTGTACGTGCATTGGAGGCTGAGGACACGGTGGAGGATAAGGAGGCCGAGTCGCACACTGTAGCAGGAGCAATGGCCTGAGAGCGTGGAGGCGGAAGCAGCATCACCTGTCCAAGTTGCTGTTGTGGCTGTGCAGGAACCACATTCCCAGTGGGCCATAAAGGACATGTATTGTCCCTGATCATAGTTACAGCTCCACACGTCGATGCTGGTGGGCACTTTGGTGCACACCTACAGGCTCAAGGACTGGCCCACTTTCTGATCCACAAAATTGTGCAGGACTGGTACTGCCTTTTCTGCAAAGAAATGACAGCTTGGGATTCTCCATCTTGGCTTGGAACAAGCCATCAGTATCCATGGCAGCACAATGAGAGAGCCTGGAGGTGGCAGCATCAGCATGAGGAGACCATATGGCAGCACAATGACAGAGCCTGGAGGTGGCAGCATCAGCATGAGGAGACGATATGGTGGCACAATGAGAGAGCCTGGAGGTGGCAGCAGCAATATGAGGAGACCATATGGGGGCACAATGGCAGAGCCTGGAGGTGGCAGCAGCAGCATGAGGTGACCATATGGCAACACAATGAGAGAGCCTGGAGGTGGCAGCATCAGTATGAGGAGACCATATGGCTGCGCAGTGACAGAGCCTGGAGGTGGCAGCAAGAGCATGAGGGCCATGCCAATTTAGGATTAAGTCTGAGTAACCCACCGACTGTTGACTTGGGGTGTCGGATGTCACTTGGGATGAAGTGGTCCAATCAATCACGGCTGCTAGGTTGTTGGTCAAGACACGAGCAAGACTGCTAGCTGACGCGGGAGCTCAGACCTCTCGCTGCGTCTGACATACTTATACACCAGTGGAGTGCGTATATGTTACACTTAGTTCCACAGAGGAGGACAATACGCTCCACTACGCTTAAAACTGTATTTGGCTACAAAAGCAGGTGTGTAGTTTTGTCCGGCCTTTCAGAGTAACTAGGCCCTTATGACTTTAACAGGAACAAAATTGTCCACCCCGTAGGTGTACGTACAGTATACACTTATGAGAGGAGGACTATGCACTCCACTACGCTTGTTTTAGAGTACAGAAACAAGTGTGTAGCTTTTAGCTTTGGCTGGCCTTTCACAGTAACTAGGCTCAAATTATTTTAACAGGAAAAATATAAAGGACCCCACATAGGTGTACGTACAGTTTACACTTATGAGAGTAGGACTATACACTTCGCTACAAACTGTATAAGGCTACATAAACAAGTGTGTAGCTTTGGCTGGCCTTTCACAGTAACTAGCCCCAAATTAGTTTAACAGGAAAAAAACGTACACCATGTAGCTGTACGTACAGTGTATTCTTATGAGAGGACAACACGCTCCGCTATGCAACCTGTATTAGGCACTGAAATCAGGTGACTATGGCTTTTCGTGCTCACTCTAACTGGCCCCTGTTAGCTTTAGAATTGTAGTGCACACTAGTGCTGCAGCACAGACTCGCTGTGTAGTACAGCCAAGTACAGTATTATTAAGCACTAATAGCAGGTGACAATGGCTTTTAGTGCTCAGCCTAACTGGCCCCTATAAGCTTTGGAGTTGCTGTACACCACACTGCAGCAGTACAGAGTAGCTGTGTAGTACACCCAAGAGTGTACTTTCTCTCTCTCTCTCTCCCTTCCCTGTCAGTGCTTTTCTGCAGTGATTTGGGCTTGTGGTGAATCGCTGCTTCGAAGCTGTCTTTCTGTGCAACACTGCTCTATCTGTCTCTGCAATAAAGCACTCTCTCTGATATAATACTCTCGAATGGCTGGCCGCAAGATGGCTGCCGATTATAGAGGGCTGTGACAACATAGGGCTTGCTGCTGATAGACTGCATGCTGCGTGTGATTCAGGGTCATCCCACCTACTCGCCTTCACGCCTTCCCAGATTTGCTTGCCACATGACCTCACATATGGATCCGCCATTTTAGATGCCCTGGAGCCTGGACTACACTAAATGGAGATTAATTAAGTGATTTGTTTAATAGAATCGCAGCAATATTCGGATTCATTGCAAATCAAATTCTTCCTGAAATTCGTAACGAATTTGGATTCGTCAGATTCCATTCGCTCATCCCTAATCAGTACATGACCTGTGCCTAAGATTATGTGGGGGATGCGGCTTGCAAATATAGGGGTGCCATGGTTGGCAAATATAGGGAAACAGGTAAATCATTATAGAGGGTAGTGGCTGAAAAATATGGAGGATGGGGGTGATACTTATAAGGGTCATAAAATGGCAAGTTCTAAGGAAGCTGTGTGTTCTTTTAGCATCTTTTTTTTTTTTTCAAAAGTATAAGGTGGTAATGGAATAAATAGAACCTTCAGTAATACAATGTAGCTGTCATCTGTTATTGTAACCCCTCCCTGCAATGACAAGAAGTTGATTTCCTTGCCTAGCCTGCACAGATGAAAACTAAGCTATCTAAAATTGGAAGTGTGCCTATTGTGAATGCTCTAGTGACCACAGTGAAACTATAATATTTCATATTTTTTTGTGTATACATAGTGACATGGAAAAGAAATAATAGCAAACATTTAAAAAAGTAGTAGACACCTTCTGTACCATTCTGGAAAGAAGACAACTTCTGTACCACTGAAGTATCACTACAGCTTCTGAATCTTTAAGTATGATACCTTAGTAAGAGCGGATTCACTTTCCATTTAGGGTGCGTTCCCACACAGCGTATACGCAGCGTATTTCACGCTGCACAAAATTTGTGGCAGCAGCGGGAAATACGCTGTGTATTCCTTGCTCCCTATACACACAGATCTTTCCGGTGGCAGCTCTATGTGTACAATCAGTTTTGGAGTCGGAGCCATGCGTCACAGTCACGCCGGCACACGGCCCCGCCTCTAAAACTCACTACACGCATAGGGCTGCCACCGGAAAGCCCTGTGTGCATAGTGAGCAAGGAATACACAGCTTATTCCCCGCTGCTGCCGTAAATTTTGCGCAGCGTGAAATACGCTGCGTATACGCCATGTGGGAATGCACCCTTAGAGAGATAGTGCTGTTTGAATGGGAACAAGGCTAGCATGACAATAAGAAAAAAAATATCTAAATATTATGTTATTACCTTAGCAATAAACTGTTTTGGTGTTATTGAATGTAGGACACAGTGTTAACTGCTTAAAGGGATTAAAAGGTTTTTGAAACAACATTATCTGTACTTCATATTTCCTTCATTATGAGAATAGTTGGCAGAATCTTATCTTTCAGTTTTTGCCATTTTGAACAAGTTTAGTTAAAAAAATAGAGTTGCCTAAGTAACTGCTTGGATACAGAAGTTATTATTTATATTTTAGGACTGGTTACAGTACAGCTTTTTAACTGAAATGATGCTGCCAGGATTAAATTCACCCAACAGTAATGATTACTGAACCTTGAGGCTAAAAAAGGAAGTAAAACAACAAAGTCAACAAAATAAAATAAAACAAGTATTCTAGTCACAGATTGATAGATTTATTGGCATTTTAATCATTAATTTCTTTGTTTTGTTTTTGTCTCAGTTTTTTTGTTTCTATTATTTACATATGTAACCCCTGAAAGAGAAGCAGTGTGTGCAGTAAATGCTGCAGCTGATGCCAAGTAAAGACTCAAAACAGCAGGTATGAACCCATCTTTTCCTGAGGGTAACCTGTTTTATAGTTTCAATGACTTCTGGATTCAAGATGCCTCCGCAGCCTGAAGGAAGAGAGTTTGCAGATTGGCTGAGCAAAGGCCTATGAAAGAGGGTTTCAGGGAGGCTATTGAAGAGAGTCATAAACTGGAGATACAGGCAAGAGACACAGAAAGCGATCTAACGGTCCATCATCAGCTTAAAGGGTTACTCCGGTGGATAACTTTTTTTTTTAAATCAACTGATGCCAAAAAGTTAAACATATTTGTAAATTACTTCAATTAAAAAATATTAATCCTTCCAGTACTTATCAGCTGCTGTATACTACAGAGGAAGTTCTTTTCTTTTTGGATTTATTTTCTGTCACGACCACAGTGCTCTCTGCTGACACCTCTGTCCATGTCAGGAACTGTCCAGCAAATCCCCATAGCGAACATATGCTGCTCTGGACAGTTCCTTAAATGGACAGAGGTGTCAGCAGAGAGCACTGTGGTCATAACAGAAAAGAAATCCAAAAATAATAGAATTTCCTCTGTAGTATACAGCACCTGATAAGTACTGGAAGGATTAAGATATTTTATTTGAAGTAATTTACAAATCTGTTTAACTTTCTGGCACATGTTTATTTAAAAAAAAGTTTTCCACCCTTTAATCTCAAGGGGAGGGAAATAATCCTGCAGCAGCATTACCTACAGATCAGCAAGAGTCCGAAAAGTACACCACTTCCCTCATGCGCCCATTATTCTGTAAATAGTAGTGAGTCGATGATGCTAGGACATTTTTTATTCTTCTTTTGAGAAGCTAGTAAGAGAAGCATTCTTGAAATTGGACCTCAACATTTGGACCGTGTTTACTGTATTGCTGAAGCCATTGTACATTGAGAATTCTGTGCAGCTAGTTTGGAGTTGTGTTCTAGTTCTCCGTTGCAGTATCGGAGTGTGGGATCATTATGTACTGTGGGTCACAGTTATATGTGAATGTTAGAAACTTGTTCAGAACCTTTTCTAAAACTCTTAATAAGAGGACTTTTATGGTACCCCAAAATGTAAGAGTTTAATACTTTTATGTGAACAACAGAAGAAATTAAACAAAATTTTCAGCTCAGCATCCCAGGACAGTGCAGGACATCAGATGTCTGTGCAGGTGCGTGAAAATTACGCTGCTCCAGATCCCAAGTACATGTGGATAGAAGAACATGTAGTGTAGCCAGAACCACAAATCTTGTTAGAAGTTAAAACATCAAAGTTTATTCAAGCATATAAAAATATCTTCAATGTGCGCAAAAAATATATAAAGAACATCCCAAACTGACGTGTTTCGAGCCCTGGAGCAATAATGGTAAGAGAAACGTTTATCTCATGTCTCAGAAAGACATAAACAGCGGAGAGAATCCCCCCACAGGTGTTTGTAAAGGTAAACACCCCTAATAGGTGGAGCACATCATGTGAGAATACAACTAAAAGGAACAACAGTATACAATAAAGCAAAAATTTAAACTATAACGTTGTGGTCAAGTATACTGCTTGTATTATGCAAGTAAAGCTTATCTGATAGTTGTCAGTAGTCAAAGCTTACAAAAATTGCCCAACATTAACCAGTTAGAGCCTAGGATCAAAGTTGATTTCATGTTAAAGGTAAAATTGTTGGAGCTGGTGGGTTGGGGGGGGGGGCTAATTGAGACCTCGGTGAGGTAATAGTGGGGTTCTAACCAGCTAGGATAATGCTTAAAGGGGTACTCTGTCCCTCGACATCTTATCCCCTATCCAAATGATAGAGGATAAGATGTCAGATCGCTGGGGTCCCGCTGCTGGGAACCCCCGGGATCTCAGCTGCGGCACCCCGCTATCATTACTGTACAGAGCATGCTCGCTCTGTGCGTAATGACCGGTGATACGGGGGCCGGAACATCGTGATGTCACGGCTCCGCCCCTCGTGATGTCACGGCCCGCCTGCTTAATGCAAGTCTATGGAGGGGGCGTGATGACCACCACGCCCCCTCCCATAGACTTCTATTGAGGGGGCGGGTCGTGACATCATTAGGGGGTGGAGCCGTGTCGTAACGACATCATGAGGGGGCGGCCCCTGTATTGCCCGTCATTACACACAGAGCGAGTGTGCTCTGTGCAGTAATGATAGCGGAATGCCGCAGCAGAGATCCCGGGGGTCCCCAGCAGCGGGACCCCAGCGATCTGACATCTTATCCCCTATACTTTGGATAGGGGATAAGATGCTAGGGGCGGAGTACCCCTTTAAAGCCCCTTTCCCACTAAAAGTTTAAATCACCCCATTTTCCGTAACATAAAATTATGTTATTGGAAAAAACATAAACATATGTGGTATTGCTGCATGTGGAAATGTCCAAACTGTTTAAATATTCTGTTAGTGAAGCGGCATGGTAAATGACATATACCTAAAAAAATACCAAAGTCCCAAATTGATGATTATTGGTCACTTCATATTTCAGAAAGAAAAAAAAAAGCAATAAAAAAGTCCCATCAAAAACTTTAAAATTCAGCCTTTATTCTGATACTAAAACTGATGGAATCTCACATGTATAAAATAAGATTAAAGCATTATTGTCTTTAGAATAACAAAGTTTTGACATGTCACACAGACATGTAAAAAATTTTGATCAGTCAGGGTCTTAGTGCTAAGACCCTAACCGATCACTAGTAGTAACTCGAGGAAACACACAGCAATGTGCTTAACTCCCTGGCTTGCTGCTAATTCAGACAGGGTCTGTGCTCCTGCCCAGTAGTAAAATAATAGCTGCACGCTTCTAATGACTCTATATAGCAATTGAAGGGGATCTCGGCATTGAGACCCCAAACGATTAAAAGTTTGACATGTCTGTGGGATATTGTGACAGTAACATTTTAAAATATATACTCTATAAAGCTATGTATAATATTTAGAAGACAATGCTATAACAGCTATAACCGATTCTTTTCTAATTCCACGTGTAATCTTTGTTTCCAGTTATGTTGGATATGTTGTTGGAGAGGAGTCAATAGCATATTTCATAACATCAGTTTCACATGTAAGTCAGTGTAAACTAAATATTTGCCTGTTATAGATTGATAAATGGCCTTGCTGTCTTCTTGGCTCAGATAGCAATGTATGAAATGAAAATGACTAAAACATGTGCGTGATCTGATTCTTCCACATAACAAATAACACAAGGTTTAGTCAAAAAGTCAAATGTCATGAACAGTTTTTTACATAGTAGGTTTAATCAATGAAGCAGCCGGTTTCATTGAACACTACTAACAAGAAGCGAGACGTATTAGATCTGGAATCTACTGTCGGGTAAGGTCAGCCAACACATTCTCAACAGGATTCATTACAACATATCTGGTACTGTAGAAGAATAGTGTTGGGCAGTAACTATGTGGGATTGTTCTATTAGGAAACCCTAAATGGCAATTAGTATGTGGAGCAATTCAACATCAATAATGCACACTATGCTTTTATGTTCCTTTTCATAACTTTTTATTGAAGCCATAAAAATAAAATGAGGAAAAAAGTAACAGTGCCACTTTAATCTCTATTCATGAGCTGAGGAGACAGTTTTTGGCAAGCCAACTAAACATTTTGGGGATTTATGATGGAACTTATATAAGGAGTGCTTCATGACAGAGATCCCCTTGTTAGCCTATAAAGACTTTAATCTACTTTGTCAAATTATAGCATTATTTTACCAGTAAGATTTATATTTCTAATGAAAACAACTGTCTAGACCATTGAACTAAGCTAATAATATAAATTATGCAATTAGTTTATGTAGACATTGAGTATAAGCCATATATACTGCATTTAGGCACACCTTTTTGAAATTGTTCTAGGCTTAATGTCAAAGCTTTAAGGGGTATTCCAGAATTTTTTTTATTCAGTGTTTGAGCCCATGATGCCAAGTTATAATACTCTGTAATATATTTATATTACTTGATTGTGCCACTTTGTCCCATTTTCATGCAAGTTTTTATTTTATTTTACTGCTGTCCCTCACCTTCAAAATGTGTACATCTTGGCAAAACATTAAAGGGGTACTCTGGTGGAAAACTATTTATTTTAAATATACTGGTGACGGAAAGTTAAACAGATTTGTAAATTAGTTCTATTTAAAAATATTAATCCTTCCTGTACTTATCAGCTGCTGTTTACAACAGAGAAAGTTCTTTTCTTTTTGAATTTCTTTTCTGTCTGTCCACAGTGCTCTCTGCTGACACCTCTGTCCAGAGCTGGAGAGGTTTGCTATGGGGAATTGTTCCTGCTCTGGACAGTTCCTGACACGGACAGAGGTATCAGCAGAGAGCACTGTGGTCAGACAGAAAAAAAATTCAAAAAGAATAGAACTTTCTCTGTAGTATACAGCAGCTGATAAGTACTGGAAGGATTAAGATTTTTTAATAGAAGTAATTTACAAATTTGTATAACTTTCTGGAACCAGTTGATTTAAAATAAATTGTTTTCCACCGGAGTTCCCCCTTAAGCTTTACAATTAAGCTTTCTATCTTCTTTTTAAAGAATCATGGCTTATGAAAAAGATCACTAGGGGCCCCAATACCATCCAGAACATGTCCTGGAAGTGAGGAAGGTACTAGCACTCCTCTGTGTCCACTCCTGTCCTGCCTTTGAGATTCTTGTCTGAAAACAGAGAGGGGGGGGGGGGGTTACACAGCAGCCTGCATTGATTGGATGAAGAGACCCAGCACAACACAGCAGACTCAGAGAAGGAGTAAATGCATGATGAGTAAGGGCAGGCTCAGAGCTTGCCTTTGACACGCTCTTTCCTGAGCAGTGGATGTCAGAATGAGCAAGAAGCAGAGCAGAGGGATTTGTGAGCCAAATACAGAAGCCAGACAAATAAAAAAGACATGTTAAGAATCTACATGAGCGAGTGAGTAACATATATAAGCATTATTTTTTATTTTTCTTTTTTTTATATATATATACATACACTTCTCATGCAGTCAATATATATCTGAAATAGAATGCATATGTGGTGTCCCGGTACAGGACCTGGTAATGTCCCTGCCTAAAGTCCCCTCAGCCAGAGCCCCTTCATTCCCATAGGGCTCTCCTGCAGGGCTTACCCTTGGTCGCCTCATATAAATTGTGTATATTATTTAATATGTAAAGATAATATAAATACATATGTATTATAAATGTATAGGACCTGAGCAGGTCATGTGATTATAATTATGGTTGTACTATTGTTCAAGGACCTTCCAGGGTCATGTGATGTACCCAGAGTTCACTGGGTTCAGGACTTACAGGTTTGCTGACCAATGAGCTTAGTCCAGCCCCTTATTACATAAAGGGCTGTAGCCACTAAATTCACTCTCTTAGTTGCGGACTATCAAGCAATCACAATCAACATAACTTCAATTCATCAAGGCCAAAGCCTGAAAGAACCTGCAGCCACTAAACCGTGAGTTACAAAGCTCAATCTATCAAATCCTGTGTGACTACTACCAGCTAAAATATTATAATTAGTAGCACAGTGGCCTGCATCAAAGCTCATTGCTTCAAAGTCCCAGCAAAACCTGTGAGGAACCTGCATTCCGGTTACCTCTTAAGAGACTGTCATATATAGAGACTGTTGCATAAAATCTTCAAGTAAAGTTCTTCATTCTTCATTCCGTTATTTTCCCTGCCGTTTCTGGGACGGTTGGCGGTAGGACCATTAACACTAAGGAAACCTCACCCTGGCGTAACGACATCTAAGGGTTAATACCACCAGACCCTGCACTTCCATCACCGCAACACCCCAGACACCACAACTCTCCTGGTTCACCACACATATGTGGAGTGAAATATCTCCCCCCCCCTTACTTATCACCTTTCTCATAAATTTTTACATGTTTTCTGCATTACTAATGATTAGTGTTGAGCAGCATAGGCCATATTCGAATTTGCGATATTTTGCGAATAAATGGACGAATATTCGTCATATATTCGCTAAATTCGCATATTCGTAATATTCGCGTTATGTTTTCGCATATGCGAAAATTAGAGTATGCGAAAATTTGCATAGGCTAAAATTAGCATAAACAAAAATTTGCATATGCGGAAATTTGCATAAGTGAAATAAAAAAAAACAACAATATTTGTAATTACGAATATATAGTGCTATATTCGCAAATATTCGCGAATCCACGAATATTCGCAAATCCGCGAATATGCGATATTCGCCAATAAAATTTGCATTGCGAATATTCGCGAGCAACACTACTAATGATTTAAAATTGTCGCACTGCCCACTTGGCACTTGCTCTGTACTTGCTGGTCCATACTTGCTTTATGAAGCATTTAATGTCTATTCTCAGACCTGCAATGTTTCTATTATGTTTAATTGCATGGAACAATGATTTGAGAAAAAAAAATAGACAGATGCTTTGTAATGCATATCAATCCCCATCTGATTAATAAACAATGTGGTCATATGGGAATTGTTTATTTTGTTATTCTCTGTAGTTAGTTAAACTTTTAAACACATTTACTTTTAATCCCAATTTACAACAACATAATCACAGATCTTCTACGACCATCATCTTCATAAGGGAAGGGAATAGGAAATTGAAATAATATTGAAAAATAAATGTGCAGTTTTACCTTGTAATCTGTTGCTTAAAAAGTAATTAAAGATGTTTTGTTTTTTTGCATGGATAATCCCCAAAAAGAAATAGCAAATGTAATTTTATAGTACACTATCAACTTTAACGCCAGTTTTAAAAAATACAAATTATTCCCCTGAATACTTACATTCGAAATTAGTCTTAGCCTCTATATCTAAGTATATTGGTCTTCATTTGGATTATAATTTTAGTTAGTTATTTTAAGCAAAACCAGGAATGGGTTCAAAACACGGAAAAAGCTGTGATTCTTTTGATAATAGTTCTTAAAATAACGATTTAAAGGAGAACTGTAGTGCTCTGAACTTTATCCCCCATCTGAAGGATAGGGGATAAGTTTTAGATCGCGATAGGTCCGAGCACTGGTGCCCCCCGCGATCTCCTGTACGGGGCCACGGCAATGTACAGGAAAGAGGGCGTTTCCTCCCCGAATGACATGGCAGCTGGCACGCCCCTCCATGAATCCCATAGAGATACATGGAGGGGCATGCCGACAGCCACGTCATGCGGGGACGGAACGCCCCCTTTCCTGTACATTGCCGTGGCCCCGTACAGGAGATCGCGGGGGCCCCAGCGCTCGGACCCCCCGCAATCTAAAACTTATCCCCTATCCAAAGGATAGGGGATAAAGTTCAGAGCTGTGTGGACCAAGCCTGAAGCATTCTTAAAGGGGTACTCCAGCCCTAAAACATCTTATCCCCTATCCAAAGGATATGGAATAAGATGCCTGATCGCGGGGGTCCCGCCACTGGGGACCCTCGCAATCTTTCATGCAGCACCCCACTATCATCAGCCCACATCACTCCGATGAATCACAATCACCGGGCCGGAGTATCGTGACGTCATGATTCTGCCCCCTCAATGCAAGCCTATGGAAGGGGGAGCGAAGGTTGATGATAGCGGTTTGCTGCATGAAAGATTGTGGGAGTTCCCAGCAGCTGGACCCCTGCGATCAGGCTTCTTATCCCCTATGCTTTGGATAGGGGATAAGATGTCTTAGGGCCGGAGTACTCCTTTAAGATTAGGTCCACACATAGTATTTTGGGCAGTATTTTGGTTGTTATTTTTAACCAAAACCAGGAGTGTGTTTTCCCCCTAGTTTTTCCTTAAAATAATGTCGGGAATCTTTGAACCAAGCCTAAATGTCAACTTTATAAACACTGTTACCGAAGATCACCCCCAAATTAAAACAGCAACAGCATCATACAATTTTTACATGATTGCTATTTTTCCAGAATGCTGCATAATATCAAATAATTTACATAATGCAATGCCAATTATTTTAGTTATTTATTGCTGCAATTCTGATTTTTGATATCACAAGTATGGCAGAAACTGGTGCATTCAAACTTGTGGTTTTTACAAGAAATTCTACCCAGCTATTAGACCTCTTCTTCTGGGAACAGCCAACAGTGACTGCCATGAGTTTCTTTTATGACACATGTTACCTTAAATTAAATTAAAACTCATTTATGATGTTTGGTAAATAATAAAAGCATTCATAAAATTATTTTTCTGTTAAAAAAAAATTAGATTTAATTTTGGTTGACTTAAATCCAACTTTCATTATTGTTTGAACTTAAATTCTCAAAATTAATGGTGAAAAAAATTGTCCTTTTAAACTTTTAGTGTTTGTAACTGAAAAACTATTTTAAACATACTGTTTATACATTTTTCTAACCAAAGTACTGCATTGTATATCTAAGATATCACTATTGTTAATATGTTGTATCTGACATTTAAAGGGATCTGTTACTAGGTTTATGCTGCCCACTCTGAGAGTGACAGAAACTAGTGGCACTACAAACAAAGTAGTGCATGAAAAGATCACAATAAAGACATAGCAACTCACCGAGGCTGACATCTGTGAGGCACCACGAAGGCCGGAAAAGCGGCATTTGACGTGAAACGGATGTTGCCTTGTCCCAGCACCTGCTTCACTCTCCCACACTTCCCTGCTACCGTGTCAGCATAAACTAGTGATGTTTGCCTGAGCATACTCCAACAAATCACTGCCTTAGAGATGTTAGCCCCGGTGAGTTGCCATGTCTTTATTGTGATCTTTTCGTGCATACCTTATCTTGCTACTGACATAGAGCACCATGCTAAACTGTATACTGACCGCTGTTACTTCTACACGTTGCTGATATAAGGGAACATCTATCCAGGAATTAGAGCTCTTTTTTTTTTTGTTTAGAAAAGTCGCACAAAAAAGTTGCATTAGCACCTCAGCAAATTGTTGTGCGAATTTTGGTTGTATGCAAAAAGCTACAAAAGAGCCTACGAAAGTAAAATTTATTTATTTTTCACTTTGCTGTGGTCAGGGATTTATCAAGTGCGAAAGTTGCACAAAAAGTCACAAGCCCTCTAAAACAGTGTAAATGTAAGCCAGCCCAGACCTGGCTTACAAAAGGGCTTTTGAGAGCAAATTTTTATATTTCCCGCTGGCAGCCGTGATCAGCTCCAGCGGGAAATATGATATAACAACTGTACAAAGGAGCCCGGACTGGCATCACTCTGCAGCCGCCCAGGCTCCATCTGATTCTAACCCCTCTTCCCTATCTTAATGACAGGGACACTGCTATACATCCTTCCACTTGTCTCCCACCCGTCCGCGCTGCACATTTCCCATCTGTCTGCTACCTGTTGCATACATACCATACAGTGAGGGCATGTTGGAAGTTGTAGTCTTGTAGCGGGTAGGGGGCGGCATATGGGCAGCATGGGCAAGTGGGAGACAAGGGGGGATGTAGAGCAGTGTCCCCGTCATTAATTTAGGGTAGCAGGGTTAAAATCAAACCCCTGCGCTGCAGACTTTACTGTTATTTCAAATTTCAACAAGGGCATGCTAGGAGCTGTAATTGTGGGGAGGGTGACAAGCTTGTCACCTGCCCCCTGCCACACAATTAAAACACCCAGCATGTCCTTACTGTAAGGGCATGCTGGTAGTTGTAGGGGGGGGGGGGCAGGTGACAAGTTTGTCACCCTCCCCACAACTCCAGCATGCCCCTATTGAGATTTCAAATAACAACAAAGTCTGCAGTGCAGTGGTATTGTAAGGGCCTTGTAGGAGTTGTAGTCATGCAGCAGGGGGTAGGACTCTCCCGCACCACATGACTACAACTCCCAGCATGTCCTTACTGTAAGGGCATGCTGGGTGTTTTAGTCGTGCGGCACAGGAGATGCGTGGGCAGTTGACAATAAATATAGTAACCTATTTTTTTTTTTTTTTCATATTTCAGATCCTGTGGACTACTTCGGATTCGGTGGACTGCGTCAATGACAATCGTTTTTCTTTCTTTCTGTTTAATGTTAATAAAATGGTTAACAATGGTTTGTGGGGGAGTGTTTTTTGGAATATTTTTTTTTAAACGTGTTGTTGTTTTTTATTTAATTTACTTGACAGGCTTAGTAGTGGAAGCTGTCTAATAGACGGAGTCCATTGTTAACCCGAGGCTTAGCGTTAGCCACAAAAACAGCTGTTGCTAACCCCCAATTATTACCCCGGTACCCACCTCCACAGGGGTGCTGGGAAGAGCGTGTACCAACAGGCCAAGAGCATCAAAAATGGCGCTCCTGGGCCTAGGCGGTAACAGGTTGCCGTTATTTAGGCTGGGGAGGGCCAGTAGCAATCTTCCTTGCCCACCCTGGTAACATCAGGCTGTTGCTGCTTGGTTGGTATTTGGCTGAAAATAAAGATAGGGGGGATAGGTTCCCCCTATTTTTATTCTCAGCCAAATACCAACCAAGCAGCAACAGCCTGACGTTACCAGGGTGGGCGAGGATCATTGTAATTGGCCCTCTCCAGCCTAAATAATGCCAGCCTGTAACCGCCTAGGCCCAGGAGCGCCATTTTTGATGCTCCGGGCCTGTTGGTTCCGGCTCCTTCCAGCAATAATTGGAGTTTAGCGCTTGCTGTTTTTTGTTAAGCCCGTTTTTTTAATGGACTCGGTCTATAAGACAGCTTCCCCTACTAAGCCTGTAAAGTAAATAAAATTTAAAAAAAACACAACATTTAAAAGAAAAATTTTGTTCCAAAAAATACTCCCCCAAAAGCCCTCTTTAAACATTTTATTAATATGAAACAAAAACAAAAAAAACGCTGGTCACTGTACTCCTCCGAATCTAAAGTAATCCACAGGATACATGGATGTGAAATGAGAATTTAAAAAACAAAAAATTAGTTAGTACATTTAGGGGGAAAAAAGTGGGGGAAAATTAAGTAAACACATATATATTGCAAATTTTTTTTTTCAAAACTACAAATTGGTGTTCTGAAGTCATTTATTGGTTTTTGCATATGTGTGCTAAAAAATGGTATTCAAAAGTGATTCATTGTTTTTTGCTTATGTAAGCCAAATTTATCAACTCCTTGTGATAGTATAAGAAAAAAAAAAAAAAAGTCAACAGAGCTCGCTTACCAAAGCAACGATGATAAATGTCCCCGATAGTGATTAGTCAAACTGTACCTACACTTGCAGTGCCTGGTTTCTATCTTTATATTGTATGGACATTTTTTTACAAAACAAAGGAGAAGCCCTCCATGGTGCAATGCCGTTATGTTTCAGCAAATGCTTAGTGTGAACAGGCGCTTATCCTAGGTGGTTGTGCAGATCCAAGCGCAACTTTGGAAAGAATATATGGTAGTATAATTAGACCTTCTGCAGCCTTCCCATTAACAACAGTGCAATACCCCATATTTCTTCCAACAAAAATAGGATTACTTGGGCACTGAGGGAACTTCAAGAAAACCGTGTCCGGAATTGTACAGAGCAGGATAGGTTTGCTATGGGGATTTGCTCCTGCTCTGGACAGTTCCTGACATGGACAGAGGTGTCAGAAGAGAGCACTGTGGTCAGACAGATAATAAATTCAAGAAGAAAAGACCTTGTTAACAATTGTATTGAAACAAAGGCAACTAGGCACTACAGCGCTCTGCTAGGAAAGAGGTAAAACTCCCTACACACTGGATTCACAGAAAGAACCTCCTTGAGGGTGCAGACCAGGTTTGGACAAGCAGTACAACTTCAAGGCGCAAGGGGACCTTGGTGTACCTGGGCCGGAAGAAGTGTCTCTATGACGTGAAACTAGTAGCCTTCAGTGGTATACCTCCGTGTCCAAGAGTGTCTCCTCTCCCTTCCTGCATGTGCTGTATTGTACATCTGGACATATGCTTTGAATAATGCATTGAATCTGAACTTCACTACAATCGGGTGAGTGTGACTTATTTCTCTTTCGCTCAAAAAGAAAAGTACTTGAAGGATTAAGACTTTTAATAGAAGTAGTTCACAAATCTGTTTAACTCTCAGGCACCAGGTAATAAAAAAAAAATATTTCCCCACCGGTGTACCCCTTTAATACCAAATACCATACTATATGAAAATACTTGATAAGAAGAAATAAAGATGGAGATATAATAACACCCTTGACCAAACCAAACACTGTAAAACCATCCACTGCACTGTCCAGCATTCGGGACATGCTGTGTGCGTGTGCTGTGGGGGTTAGCCACGCCCCCTCCCATAGACTTGCATTGAGGGGGTGTGGCTGACCCCCACAGCGTGCATACAGTGTTCGGAACTAAATATTCCAAACGCTGGCCAATGAAGTACCCCTTTAATCCCTTAAGGACCACGGACATAAATGTACTTCCTAATGCGGGGGTACTTCCTGCACCAGGACGTACAATTATGTCCTGTCTGTTTTGGATCACAGCGTCTCCCGAAGCTTTGATCGGGGGAAGATGACTGCTTACCATCCAACCGCAGCGATTCAGCTCGTTTTTCAGCCCCCCAGTGACCCCGGAATAAATGATGATTGGTGCTGTCAGAGACAGCACCAATCATCATGCAGTAAAGGAGGGAGGTGGCAAGGTTGCCACTCCTCCGATCGCTGTCACTTGAGTCCGGACAGGGAACAGAGAAGGAGCTCTGCGGCGGCTGCGGCGGGTGTAGGTGCGGCAATTGCACCAGGAGTACCTGCGGCCAGTCTTTAGTGCGGCGGGAGGTGCATCGGCGGCATCCTGCGTGTGGCCGGATCCTTAATGAGTGAGGGTGAGCTATAGTACAGGTAGGGAGAGTTAGTGTATCTGCGGCATCAATGCTTTGTGGGTCTAAGTAACCTATCAGTAAATTTTGCTGCTGAAGCCTGCCCCTGTATATGTTTTTTATTTAGGTGCAGGGTTTTGTTTTTTCTTACTGTATTTTTTTTTGTGTTTTCCTTTTTTTTTTTTTTTTGCGGTCTGTGCCATCAGTCGCTGTTCTGCCCTGTGTGGCCCAACCGCACCCCTTGCTCTTTTTTGTTAAGCATTTACATTTTTTACTGTTACAAAATCACTACAATTACACCTACACTTCTCACAAATAAAGTAAGTAAAACAGTACACTTACACACACACTTACAACCCCCTACCCCCACCTCAAAAATATAAATAAATAAATAAATTGCCAGTAGAGTATTTTCAATAGAGGAGGCATACACCATGCTTGTCTCCGATACCGAATCAGTCAGTGATGGGGAGAAGGGAAATTCCAGCTTCCTCCTTTTTTCCTCTTCCTCATCATCTACTGATGATGAGCCCCCTAGAAGGAGGCAGCACGTCCAAATGTAGTAGCCCAGTCCCCCAAACTAGTAGCCCTGTCCCCCATACAATGTTCCCTGTCCACCGTACACGTTTCCCTGTCCCCCCTATAGGTAACTCTGTCTGGACCCCAGTTACGGACAATTACTGATTTCTGGGTTTGTTGGCTGCCCAGGAATTCAAATTGACACCACAGGCCTCACTGAAATGGACTTTTTAAAATTTTTTTCAGTGAGGTCAATTTGATGGTGGCTCAAACAAACTTGTACGCCAAACAGTTTATAGCCCAGCACCTCGATTCTTATTTGGCTTGGCCCCATAGATGGACCCCTAAAAATGCAGCCAAGATGAGGACATTTTGGGGAATCATGCTGCATATGGGCATAGTCAAAAAGCCAACCATTAGGCAATACTGGAGTGGGGATATTCTGTATAACACCCCAATCTACAGTATGTCCATGGCACAGGCTTTCCTGAAATGTTTGCATTATGTTGATAATGCAACTTGCCCGTCCCGAAATAATCCCGCATATGATCACCTATTCTAAAAAATTTTTGGGTGTACGAAGGTAAGTATTCCCGCATTGAACCCCCAGAATACCCCCCCCCCCCATCCTGGGAGTTAGTGGGAAAATTGAGTGGGAACTGATGTACCCACTGCTGGATAAAGGTTACCACTTGTACGCGGATTACTTTTATACCATCATCCCTCTTTTCAAGATCCTTTCCACCAGAGCCAATGCAACTTGTGGCACTATGCGGAAAAATCAAAGAGGCCTCCTGACAAATCTCCCACCGATCCCAGGAGGTGAGATCAGGGCCCTTATTTGTAAAAATCTCCTGTTGGTCTGATATAAGGACAAGAGGGATGTCCTTATGCTTACCACCATTCACGATAATGGCAGCACCCCTGTCACTGTGCAAGGTACCGCTACGATGGTCCTCATGCCTGAATGTATCCTGGACTTCAATCAGTATTTGGGAGGAGTTGATCTCTTTGATCAAGTCCTCAGACTATATAGCGCCATGCGTAAAACCAGAAGATGGTACAAAAAAGTAGTGTTGTACACGGTCCAGACGGCATTGTACAACACTTTTGTACTATTTCCAAGAGCTGGCAAACACGAGAACATTCCTTCAGTTCCATGAGGTACTGATCAAGGCACGGATCTTTGGCAACCAGGAAGGAGCCCGCCCAAGTTCCTATGGAACTGAAGGCTTCTGTATTGCACCAGGGCAACATTCTCCTAGGGAGGTCCCCCACACTGGAAAAAAGGGACAGTCCCAGAAAAAATGCTGAGTCTGTTTTAAAAAAGGGATAAGAAAGGACACAATTTTCAAGTGGGACACCTGTCCTGAAAAACCAGGCCTCTTCATCAAAGAATGCTTCAAGGTGTACCATATGTCTTTGGAGTATTACATTTATGATTTACCCTATTATTATCTTTCCCCAAATTAACTGTGCATTGTACACAAACCTGGATGCAGTGTTGTGCAATGCTTTTGTTCTTTTCCGATGTGTTGGTGACGTTGTACATGAGCCTGGTACCATGGCTATGTACAGCGCTTTTCCGATGCATTGGCAACACAGGGACATTCCAGTTCCTGGTTGTAATAATCCCCCAAAAGTCCCAAGAATGTTGATCCAGGGATTTCTCCAGGAAGGAATTTTTCCCCCTGATATGGGGAAAATTGGCATCCACCTCACAAGGTTTTTTTTTGCCTTCCTCTGCATCCTCTGGGAGTCAGTTTTGCAACAGCTGGAGGCACCCAGGTTGGGAAACACTGCAATAGGGGGAGATTTATTAACTGCTGTGTTTTGGTACACCGCGTGTAAGTAAAGCTTTGGAACTATCAGCCGGCCCTGTGCAAATCACCAATTTAAGTCTCAAATGTGCAGGGCGCTCTCTCACTCCTGAGCCCTGTCACATTTGCCTGGGCTTTTTCCCCTTTTACTCCTTCTGAAAATAAAAACTTTGGGGTTGCAAAAAAGATTTTTTTTATACTTACATTTTTATACTTACCTGCCAGTGTAGCCTCATTTGTTTCATTTTCCCAAGGGTTAAAAGAGAAAAAACACCAACATTTGTAACTTTTCCAGAATATGGAGATACAATATGCGGACGTAAAGTGCTTTGCGGATGCATGGCAGGGGTCAACAGTGAGGGAGCACCATGTACATTAGAAGCCTAAATTGGTGATTAGTACTGCAATGGCTGATAGTTGCAGAGGTTTAGACATAAAAACTAAAATAAAATAACCTACAAGTGACCCCTTTTTGAAAACTACACCCCTCAAGGAATGTAACAAGAGATGCAGTGAGCAATTGGACCCTACAGGTGTTTGACAGATTTTATGAATGAATCAGTCGTGAAAAAAAAAATATATATATTTTTTACACCAACCTGTTGGTGTAGCCCTAAATTTTTTATTTTCACAAGGGATAAATGCGAAAAAAAAGACCCCCAAAGTTTGTAACACAACTTTTCTCAAGTATGGAAACACCCAAAATGCGGACGTAAAGTGATCAAACTGCAAAGCTCATAAGGGAGTGAGCGCCATCAGCCTTTTTAGAGAGTGGATTTGGCTGGAATGGAGGTCAGGAGCATGGCATGTTTGCAAAGCCCCCATTGTGCCAGGAGAGTGGAAACCCCCACATGTAACAACATTTTAAAAACTACACCCCTCAAGGAATGTAAGAAGGGGTACAGTGAACATTTTTACCCCAAAAGTTATTCTAAGATTTTTGGAACAGTATGCTCTGAAAATAAAAAAGTAATTTTCAGCGAACTGTTCAAAATATCTTGGAATTACTGTTGGAGTGTAAATGATCACTGCACCCCTTGTTATGTACCTTGAAGGGTGTAGTTTCCAAAATAGGGTCACATGTGGGAGGTTTCTGCTGTTCTGGCACCATGGCAGCTTTGTAAATGCACAAGGTCCCCGACTTCAATTCCAGCTAAATTCTCTCTCCAAAAGCCCAATTACGCGCCTTCTCTTCTGAGCTCTGTAGTGCTCCCGCAGAGCCTTTTACATCTATTATGGGGTAACACCAGCATTTTAGTAAAAAAAAGGAAATTTTTTATTTTTATGTCCTAATTTAACAAAAGTTCATCAAGCACCTGTGGGGTATAAAGCTTCACTGTACCCCTTGTGACATTCCGTGAGGGGTGTAGTTTCCAAAATAGTGTGCCATGTGTTTCTTTTTTTGCTGTTCTGGCACCATAGGGGCTTCCTAAATGCAACATGCCCCCAAAAGCCATTTCAGCTAAATTTTCTTCACAAAAGCTAAATGTGGCTCCTTCTCTTCTGAGCATTAAAGTGCGCTTGCAGAGCACTTTGGGGGGTATGTATGAAGCTTTTTACCCTGTTTTTTGTCTGTGATTTGTCGCAATTTTTCCTTTATGTAATTTTTTGCGACAAACAATTGCGCCAAATGGTTTAGAACAAAATCACTGATTTCACTTTTTTAGTCATGATTTCAGTTACAATCATTCTTTGGTCTGGAATTCATTCATTGCGACTTTTCGATTTGGCGCAAGTTTAGGCGCAAATACCTTCATTTAGGCGCAAATCTACACCATGAATAAAGTGATAGAGAAAATAGCTACAACAATAGAACGTCCCAAAGTCAGATTTACTGCCTGGAATTCTGGGGTCTGCGCCTTTTGTAGGGCTACATTTGTGCCAAAATTACAAACTTGTGTACGACAATTGAGAATTTTGGCGCAAATATGCTCCATTCGACGCAAAAAAACATACATAAAATCACACTTTGCTACACCATTATTGATACATGTCCCCCTTTATGCCCACATATGGGGTATTTCTATACTCACGAGAAATGGGGTTACAAATTTGGGGGACATTTTCTGCTATTACCCCTTGTAAAAATGAAAAATTTTGGGGGGAGAAACAGCATTTTAGTGAAAAAAAATTCAGTTACACATTCCCCTTTAACAAAAGTTGTCAAACACCTGTGGGGTGTTAAGGCTCACTGTACCCCTTGTTACATTCCTTGTCGTATTGAGGAAGCCCCTACGGTGCCATGATGTGCTTTTTTTTTTACATTCCCCCAAAAACCATTTCAGCAAAACTCACACTTTCAAAATCCCATTGTCGCTCCTTCCCTTCTGAGCCCTCTACTGCGCCCGACGAACACTTGACATACACATATGAGGTATTTCCTTACTCAAGAGAAATTCGATTACACGTTTTGGGGGGATTTCTCTCCTTTTACCACTGTAAAAATAAAAATAAATGGGTCTACAAGAACATGCGAGTGTAAAAAATGAAGATTTAGAATTTTCTCCTTCACTTTACTGCTATTCCTGTGAAACACCTAAAGGTTTAACAAATTTTATGAATGTCATTTTAAATACTTTGATTGGTTCAGTATTTATAATGGGGTCATTTATGGGGTATTCCTAACATAAAATCCCCTCAAATACACTTCAAACTGAACTGGTCCCTGAAAAATTCTGATTTTAAATATTTCGTGAAAATTTGAAAAATTGCTGCTATACTTTGAAGCACTCTAATGTCTTCAAAAAGTAAAAACATGTCAACTTTATGATGCCAACATAAAGTAGACATATTGTATATGTGAATCAATAAATATAATTTATTTTGGATGTCTATTTTCCTTATAAGCAGAGAGTTTCAAAGTTAAAAAATATGCAAAATTTTAACATTTTTCATGAAATTTTGGAATTTATCACCAAGAAAGGATGCAAGTATCGTCAAAAATTTACCACTAATATAAAGTAGAATATGTTATGAAAAAACAATCTCAGAATCAGAATGAAGAGTAAAAATTTCCCAGAGTTATTAATGCTTAAAGTGACAGTGGTCAGATTTTGCAAAAAATGCTCGGCTACTTAAGGTGAAAATGGGCTTTGTCCTTAAGGGGTTAAAGTTATGTAGCACTAAACTGATTGGAATAATTAATTATATACTTATGCAACTTTTCTGGTGCCAAGAGATTTACAGGCTGCCCTAGTTTACCCATTGCATGTGACATGCACGCTACTGCTTATGGCTCTTGCAAACAATCTTGAATAATCTGATTTACTAAGAGTGGAATGTAGTTTTCTCTGTGGGTTTTCATTCCCTACAATTTTTTCCACTGTATTTACTAAGGTTTCCCTACTTTTTGCACTTTTCCCTGCATTTTGATTCTTTTACACATGCTCTGATCTGTGGGGTTTTCCTCCTCTCAAATCCACCACATTTTCTGGGGAAACCTTCGTAAATATGTTGGGTTTTTGTGAAAATGTCTTGGGAATGTCCCTTTTTTAGTGGCCACGCCCCTTCCAGGACTACCACGCCCCTTTTTCGAGTTTTTTCAGTAAAATGGAGAGTTAGTCAGGTTTTTTTTCAATTCTAGTGCCAATTCTGTCACAGACAGAATTTCTGGCGCGATGCACCAGAATCTGGCGCACATCCCGAAAAAACATGTCTGGTTTATAATCATAAATCAGGGCCAATATCATGAGACTAGTATTTCTAGATGTACAGCCTGCAGACAGTGATTTTTACAATCAATATAGTAGACAGAAAATGTTACAGATAGACTACTGGGTATTATATTATGTATCTGTCGTCATTTCTTTTGTTTACTAGCAAAACGCAGTATATTCTCTGTTGTGTGCTTTCTAGATTCATATCTATATTTACAAATTAAAAAATTTACAACTCACAAAGTGTTTATTATGGTGAAGAAAGGTTCATATCTTCAAATTGCTCTGAGAAAAATTGCTGACAGATGGGAAATTATTATACAAAATTGCAGGTCACCAATTGATTTCTGTCTTCAAGACAAACAGAACAAAAGGTTTTTAATGTCTAAAACAAAAATTACAAATTAAATGAATTGCATTAGGACATATGCTGAACAGTAAGAAATGCTTGTACATCATTGTCTGTAAAAACTATAAAAAAGGGGGAAAAAATCCTTTATACCTCTGGAAAAAGCACAGTTCAAAAGCACAGCAGGGTTTCTCCATGTAACAACTAGTGAACATAAGATATAAGCATTCCATACCAACATCTGTACAGAAAATGAGGACTTTTACTACTTGGGTTGAATTAACACAAAAAAAAAAAAAAAAAGGAAAAAATATTTTACTGCCGGGACTGTTGCTTCCGGACCAAGTGTCCAAGAGTCTGGCAAGTCTTAAAACCGAATTGAGCATGACCACGACACTAGGTGGTTGGCAATAATGTGGTTTTTTGACCTCATACTTTAATGGTAATTTTTCAATGCTCACTGCAAAAAGACAACATTAATGCAGAATGGGGGAGATTTATCATAGGATATAGAGGTTTTTTCTGTGTATATTTGTGCGCAAAATGTTGCACAAAGCATCTCCTTTCACTTTTTTTGTTTGATAGATTTCTTCGCAGTGATGTCTACTTTCATGTTTACCGTAGAGAACTTTATCCTGTAGACTTGGATTTATTAACTGTGTCCTTTTGATTTTACCGCACAAAAATGTGCAAAAGCCCTTTTCTAGCGCAAATATACACCACCTTGTAGGACACATTCCTAAGTGTCAGAAAGCATCAGAGAATTGTAAACGTGTGTTCCTCTTTAGCATGCAACATAGAAGAGATGAGGTGATCTCTAAGGGTGCGCACAATTTACCAAGACGTGCGCATGCTTAGTAAATTGAGCATAGCAACATGGTGGATAGACGCAGCAATAAGGGGTATATAGCTCTTCCTTACACAAATTTTGATAAATTCCCATGTCTCTAGATATGTCACTAGCCTACAAACCCACTTAACCCCTTGACGACCACGGGCGTAAATTTACGCTCCTGGCCGGCTCCCGTTATGTGAAGCATGCTCAGGAGCTGAGCGTGCTTCATACCAAGCAGGTCCCGGTTGCTATCAGCAGCCAGAACCCACAGCTAATATCAAACATCGCCGATTGGTCTAATGTCCGGTATTAACCCTTTAGACGATGAGTTCAAAGTTGACCACAGCGTCTAAAACAGGAGAAAAGCATTGCCGGTTAGCTCATTGCCGGTTGGTGAAATTGTGGCATCCCAAACAGCTGAGAGGACAGCGGAAGGGTGCTTACCTTGTCTCCTGCTGTCCGATCATCTCTCTGCTGCTCCATGCCTGAGATCCAGGCTGGAGCAGCAAAGCACCGATAACACTGATCAATGCAATGCTATGGCATTGCATTGATCAGTGTCTACAATCAAGGTATTGCATGTTATAGTCCCCTATGGAGGCTATAGCATTGCAAAAAAAGTGTAAAAAAATTGTTAATAAATGTGCTTTAACCTCTTCCCTAATAAAAGTTTGAATCACCCCCCTTTTCCCATAAAAAAAAATAAATAAATAAATATATATATATATATATATATATATATATAGATATATATAAATAAATAAAAACAAACATATGTGATATCGCCGTGTGTGTAAATGTCTGAACTCTGAAAATATAATGTTAATTAAACCGCACGGTTAATGGCGTACAAGTAAAAAATAGTTTTTATTTTTGGTCACTTTGTATACCCTGAAAAAAATGTATAATAGGCGACAAAAAAGTCCCATCAAAACATATATCAATGATATCAATAAAAACTTCAGATCATGGTGCAAAAAATGAGCCCCAATATATCCCTGTATTCGGAAAAATAAAAAAGTTATAGGGGTCAGAATATGACAATTTTGCACATACTAATTTTGGTGCATGTAGTTATAATTTTTTTAAGTAGTAAAATAAAATAAAACCTATATAAGTTAGGTATCCTTGTAACCGTATGGACCTACAGAATAAACATATGGTGTCATTTTTACCGAATGGTGCACTGCATAGAATCAGAAGCCACCAAAATTTACAAAAATATACACTTAAAAACAGCTCTAAAGACAATGATAAATCCCCCATTATCCAATCGTCACAATTCACAATTTAATGAATGGAAAATATGATAACGGGTAGAGAGGAATATTTGACAATGAGAGGTTACTAATATTTTGCTTTTAACATTTTTGTAATCCCTGTGGTAAAAGCATGAATATAGAAACACTGCAAAATAATGTAATAAGTACAACAGGTTCTAACTGAGAAAACCTGCAGCTTATCACATCTCTGCATGCCATGCCTGAAAGCACTAAGATACAAGTCACAGAGCACAAAGGAGGAATCATTCTCCTGACTTAATGGACAACTTGGAGAGTAATCTCTACTTTTCCAGATGTGCAAATGTTTAAGCCAATGTTTTGTTATTTTTGGATATCATAATGGGTGTCAAATTCATTGGCTAAATATTTCAGTTTATACTGATAATTAATATGAATTTAATACGTTTGAATCTGAGCTAAAACATACATGCTTTGAATTAAAGACAGTAGCTCACCCAAAGTTTCTTGCACTAGTAGTTTCACATAGTGTCGAGTTTACAGCTTTAATCAAAATGCATCTTGAGTTTAGATTTATGTTAAAGGCGTACTCCACCGAAAAACATCTTATCCCCTTTCCAAAGGATAAGGGATAAGATGTCTTTTTGCGGGGACCCCTGCGATGGCACCCCAGTCATCCGATGCATGGGGCATACTCAGCTTTGTGCCGGGTGACTGGCGACTACAGCAGCCACGCTCCCTCCATTCATGTCTATGGGAGGAGATAAATGAAAAAGGAGATGTGGAGGCACCTGACGACAATATACCCTAATGCGCAACCATAAGAAACATAGAGAGTCCAGTAAGCCACAGTCTATATAGATTATAATGGTTACACAGTGGTGCTTAGAAAAGGAACAGCCACTGCATAAAACAATAATGAAGAAGTACAGCAACTCACCTCGTTCTAAGACCAAATCTTGTAGAGACCATCAGAGGGAGACAGGGGAGAGACAGGAGGACCAGAGGCTACAAACCGGTAAGTTTCTTGCAAAGTGCACTTCTTTCGGCCTCTTGACTGGACTTCTTCATTATTGCTCTATGGGAGGAGACGTGATGGCTATGTAGTAGCCATCATGTCTACGTACGTAGTAGCCGTCACACCCCCTCCCATAGACATAAATGGAGGGGGCGTGGCGTGTCATCGCCAATGCAGAAGCCCCAAGCTTTGAATCGGGGATGAGATGGTTTTCGGCTGAGTACCCGTTTAAGAGGGGCAAATGTTCCAGAGGCACCTGGGCCCTGGAGTCTGATGCCTCTTCCCTGTATAATAAGGCCAATTCTATAAACAAAGTGTAACAGATTTTGCATTAGGATAATTTAAAAAAAACTTTCTCTAGATGAGAATTGATTTTATTTTTAGCTCTAAAAAAGTTCCCATTCCCTTATGCAATGCAGCTCGGAAAAATATTTTGGAAATTCACTTATCCATTTGGCAATAATTAAACAGGAAATGACAATTAGAAGGGCCTGCTGTGTTAAGGACACATACATTTTGTAACTTGTTGACCTTCGCATAGTTGTGGTAGCAATAATATTCTTTAAGTCATCCAAACAATTTAAAAGTCTCTTGTGATCTGGGATTCAGTAGTGAATCAACCAAATGATCACATGTCTGAAATCCACATAAAAACTTTACAAGTTTTCCATAAGCAATAAAATGACAGCTTAGATTGTGAATTTACTAAACATTTGTGCACTGCTTATTCCACAGGAGTTATACATTGTAGAGTTGACAATAAGTGGTGTAAATTGTGTAATGACTCTCTAAAGATGATTTATCATGTCTTAGCTCTAAATATATACGGAGGTGTAATAAGATGTTCCTTGGCCTTAATGCAGAATCTACAACAAGCCTCATTTCCAAAAATATGTTTACAACAACTCAGAAAATTGTTAACTTTGTTTATTATAATACATACCTACTGGTATAAAGGAAATAACCTTTTTTTATTTTTTTTAAGTTAAACATTGATTTTTAAAATATTGAGGCATTTTTTTTTATTAACCATATTGCAATTCATTTAAAAAAGAAAAATCCTGAAAAGGTGTATTTTTTACACTGCTTACTGGGCCTCCCTTCAATATTATCCCAAGCAGAATAGCAAGGATAGGTGAACAAGATAACAGAAGTTCCCCTATAGACAACACAGTGAATTTGTAAACCTTTAGAATGTGACCTAAAAGTAGGTAAAGTGAACCAAATCAAACAAATTGGTCAAATTTAGTCAAATATATTAGACTTAAAAAAAAAAATTGTCTAATATCACATATCTGAGAGTGGCAAAAAGTATGTGAACTTTTCCCTTCAGTATCTGTTATGACTTCATGCAATATCTGCACCAAAACTTTTCCGTAATTATTTTATTTATCTTGTACATCCACTTGGTGGAATTCTAAACTTTGTTTTGTTGGTGAGTTTCTTGCCATTACCTGCTCACTTCTGTTTCTCCCACGACATATTTGAAATAAAGTCAGAACTTTGACTTGGGAGTATATGTGTAGAAGGGAACAGAGAAAGAAAGCTCTCCAAGTGCCATAGTTTCCCAATTAATAAGCAAAAGAGTATGTAGAGAACACAGGTGAGATTGTTCACTCGCATTTCAGTGTTGCGCAACAGGCACAACACTGTGAAGCACATGTATGAGTATATATACTCAAAAACAGTCCTTGCAGCAGCCTTGCGACTGTAACTTGGACATCCCAAAACTTTAACTTTATTCTACTTTGAAGGAGATCTGCGGTGTATAACACTTATTCCCTATCCACAGGATAATTGTCTGATCACGGGGGGGGGGGGGGGGGGGGTCCGAGTGCTAGGACCCCCTGTGATCTCCTGTATGGGGCCCCGTTTCTGCCGCAGCTCTCCCGCCTAGGAGGCGAAGTCGGCCACAGCATGACACCGTGGCTGACACGCCCCCTCCATGTATTTCCATGGGAAAGGTGGAGATGCAGCGTTTGTGCATCCCCGGCTCTCCCATAGAGCTGTATGGGGGGGGGGGGGGGGGTGCTGTCAACCTCAGTGAGGTCGACGACATGGGCATTAACCGCGCAAAGCTGTGTTAATGACTGGACCCCATACAGGAGATCGCGGGTGGTCCCAGCGCTCGGACTCATTGTATTCAGAGATTTCTAAGTATTATACACAGCTCATCTCCTTTATCCATTCTTTATTTGAACACTGACATTTTCCTTTAGAATTTGATATAATTCAGAATAAATTGTTCTTTCAATGATGGCAAGCCATCCTGGCCCAACAGGCCCAAACTATGATACTGCTAGTACCATTGTATCACAGGTATGAGGTTTTTATGCTGGAATACAGTGTTTTATTTACTCCAAATACACTTCTTAGCTAAACAAAAAAACTTTATTTTGGTCCACCTCTGTGTACAAGAAATTGTTCCAAAAATCTTTTTAACAAAATGCAGATGGGCAGCAATTTTCTTTTTGGAGAGTAATGGTTTTCTTCTTGCAATCCTGTTGTCCAGTGTCCTCCAGATAGTCAACTCATAAATATTAACAATGGCTTATATGAGAAATACCTTTAGTTACTTTTAGGTTATCTTGTGTTCCTTTGTGACCTTGCAGACTTTTATAAACCTTGCTATTGGCTTTCTTGGCCGACCACTCCTGTAGAGAGTAGTAGTTATCTTGCATTTCCTCCATTTTTACATGTTTTAATGTGGCTTGTTAAAGTTTAGACTCTTTAGAAATGGTTTTTAACTTATGAGCATCAACAACTCTTCTGGGAGTCTTTAGTAATCTCCTTTGTTCATATCATGATACATTTTAACAAATATTACTGTAAAGATCTGACCTTGATAGGTCCCTTTTCTGTAAATAAAACAGGTCACCCACTCACACCTGATTTTTATTCCATCCCACACCTGATTCTAATTTCACTTGCAAATTATAGGCTAACCCTAAATATTGATATACTTTTGTGAAAATCTGATGTAGACAAAGGATAGGGGATAAGATGTCTGATCGTGGGGGTCCCGCCCCCTCCCATAGACTTGCATTGAGGGGACGGGGCGTGATGTCACACGGGGGCGGAGTCGTGATGTCACAAACTTCCATTCCCGTGGACGGGACACAGACCCTCCAGCACTTCCGGACAAGAAACAGGTGGGTGCCGCATGCTATATTGTGGGGCTCCCCAGCGGATGTCTAGGGGTGGAGTACCCCTTTAAGGACAAATTTATACAGACATACCATGTTTTTGGAAAGTTTTCACTTTTATCATAAAGTTTTTTTTTATAAATAAAATCTAAATTTAACCCCTTAAGGACCAGGGTTTTTTCTGTTTTTGCACTTTCCTTTTTCCCTCCTTACATTTAAAAAATCATAACTCTCAATTTTGCACCTTAAAATCCATATGCTGGCTTATTTTTTGCGCCATCAATTCTACTATGTAATGACATCAGTAATTTTACCCCAAAATCTACGATGAAATGGAAAAAATCATTGTGCAACAAAATTGAAGAAAAAACACAATTTTGTAAATTTTGGGGGCTTCCATTTCTACACAGTACATTTTTCAGTTAAAATGATACCTTCTCTTTATTCTGTAGGTCCATACGTTTAAAATGATACCCTCCTTATATAGGTTTGAATTTGTCGTACTTCTGGAAAAAATTATAACTACATGCAAGAAAATGTATACGTTTAAATTTGTCATCTTCTGACCCCTATAACTTTTTTAATTTTCTGCATACGGGGATGTATGGGGGATTATTTTTTGCACCATGATCTGAAGTTTTTAGTGGTACCATGTTTGTATTGATCAGATTTTTTGAATGCTTTTTATTCATTTTTTCACTATATAAAAAGTGACCAAAAATACACTATTTTGGACTTTGAAATTTTTTGCACGTACGCCATTGACTGTTTTATAATTCAGACATTTGCGCATGCGGCGATACCACATATGTTTATTTTTATTTTCACTGTTGTTTTTTAAATGGGAAAAGGGAGTAATTAATTTTTTTTATTAAAGAGGGGTTAAATGATCTTTATTAACTTTTTCCCCCTTTTTTTTGCTATTTTATAGCTCCCACAGGAGGCTATAACACTGCACACACTGATCTTTTACATGGATCATTGTTATCCCATAGGATAGCATAGATCAATGATTCTGCCACTTCACTGCTCATGCCTGGATCTCAGGCACTGAGCAGTCATTCGGCAATCGGACACCAGGAGGCAGGTAGGGGGGCCCTCCTCGTATCTTACGCAATTACCCACGGGTCCTGGCCATTGTTAGAGGCCGGGCCTGACCCACTATGATGCGGGGCCACGCCATTGCCCCGCGTTATAGAATTGGTGCGAACTCAGGCGCCCCTGGTCCTTAACAGGTTAAAATAAGGGAAAGGAAGATCCATTGATTGGACATGATTCATATAAGGTTATATAAGTTTTCACAGTTAGGTTTTCATAAGATGGAAAAAACTGCTTGTAAAGCTCAGTGACTATATAGGATAGTGGGGACTCGGGAGACAAAGATTTGAAAAAGGGTAAAAAAAATAAAAAAAAAACATTCTGCTGCACTGACAGTTTCTAAGAGCACAGTGTCTTCCATAATTCCTACATGAAAGAAGTTTGGAACAACCAGGACTCTTCCTAAAGATGGCAACCTCACTAAACTAGTCAGAGGGAGAAGAAAAATAACTAAGAACCCAATGATCATGCTGGATGAGCTCCGAACATCCTGTGAATTCCTGTGAATTTTCCAGGTCAACCATAACTCTAATACTCCATCAATCTGGCAAGGAAGAAGCCTCTTCTCAGTAAAATACACATGAAGAAACAAGATTCTCTGGTCTGTTGAAATAAAAATGTAACTTTCTGTCCTCAATTCTAAGCATCATATAAACCGGGCACTGTTCATCACTTGCCCAATACCATCGCCACAAAATGTAAATAAAGGAGCTCCAAAGTGCATAAAATGTTCACTTATTCATCAAAGGGTCATCAGAGTAATCATCCAAATGATTCTGTCCTGGTATATTTGCTCAAAACTTTGGCATGGGATAAACAATTCAAATAATAAATGGAGCGCTCCAGCACTCCATACAAGGAGATAGATAGAAGTGGTAAGGTATGACACCTCGTAATGTATGAACAGCAGGGAGTCTGCAGACCTCCACTAACTGTGGTCATTGTCTATAAACCTCTTGACAATGCTGTTTTAACAGCAAAACATGTTGAGGGAGGCATGAGTGGTTATTATAAAGCTTACTGAGCATTGCTATCACAGTTAGTGGAGGTCTGCAGACTCCCTGATGTTCATACATTAGAGGTGTCATAGCTTAGCACTCCCATCTGCCCCTTGTATTGAGAGTTATAGCACTGCACAGTTATTATTTAAGAACGTTTGTGTGTCTATATATTTAAATTTGTTATTCAATAAAAGCTACATTTTAGGGGTAGACTCTAACAGTTGTTATTGACTCCTGGCTTCGACCAAGGATCTTATGTTTTTATTTTAGTTTTTTGGTGACATGTACAATATGACAAAAATAATGTTATGACTTTATTTAAAAACACATTTTTCTCAAAATGTCTTAGTTTGTGGTGTTTTGGGGACTTTTATTTTGGTCAGGGCCATTTTTTTTTATATACAGCATGCTCTGTATGGCCTTTCTATTGTAACAAAATTGCTACAAAAATGCTTGACATGTATGTTTTTTTAAGCATTTAAACATGCTAACAGAATAACTTTGTGACCCTCTTAAACAGTCAAATTTTTGGTTTAATATAACTTTTTTGCCATCCTATAAACTTCTTAAAAGAAAGTATTACCCATATAAATTCCTCAGAGCAACTGTTGCTGGTTTCCCCCGGTGTGTGTGTGTGTGTGTGTGTGGGGGGGGGGGCCTCTGGCTGAAAAAATTATTCCACAAAGGATTATTTAGTGGCCACAAGTTAATATCATTTCACCCTTTGAAATTCCTCCCAACCCCCCCCCCCCCCCAAAAAAAAACAAAAAAAAAAAAACCCTTAAATAGCTAGATTGGCATTATAAAAGTTCAAAACTTGCTCTGGCAATAAAGAATGAGTTGTGTCTAATTGTTGCTAATACCAAAATACTGCATTTGTTTTACTTTTGTATTATGATTATTGATATATTAAGAGTAACCTACAGTATAACCACCTATTGGACAATGATTGAAAAGCATGCCTTTGGGAAACTATTGGTATAACATGACTATTCACACACACAAAAAAACAGAAAACAAAAACAAAAAAAAAACAATAACCTAATATTGTGAGCCAAATAAACAGATATCTGGAACAGATTAAAATACTGTGTCTGACTTTTCTCAGTTTGGCAAAATTGTTCATAGCAACCTTTAATCTGAATGTCCACCCTTGAAGTTTTTTTTATTTTTTTACTCTTAAGTCTCTTTAATCATAGCTATTTAATCTGCACATTATTTTTCAATATTATTTGTTGAATAGTTTCCTGGAAATGGAAAAGAAGGAAGAAGCATTATTTGGCCAACTGACTTACTCACAGAGAGGGGAATTTATCAATCAGTTTAGACTGCTTTTTTTAATCTAAATTTTGTTGCAAGAAAAGTCAAAGTGGTCCCGTGCAACTTTCTCTTTCTTTTAGACTGTTTACATTTCCTGACCATGAAGTATTCTTATGTAGATCCCTTTGTGCAGTGGTCATTAATTTATCATGTGCGACTCTTTGTGAAAAGTTGCACAAAAGACTCACAGGACAGATTTAGAAGTTCTCACAGGGCATGTCAACCCTATTCTATATAACTCTATGCAACAATTGTATTAAGGTCCGTGCAACATTTTATACAATTGTCGCATGGCTGCCACTCTATGCGACATTTAAGGTAGAACAGTTCGGAGGTCATTCAGCAAAGTCTGTGTGCCACTTGATCAATTTGTAGCACGACCGCCACACAGTGGCGTACCAATGGGGGGTCGGCCCGCCCCGGGTGCCACTCACAAGGGGGGTGCCATGAAGGGTGACACCCTGCCGTGCGCCCGACTGTCTGTGTCACTCACTGTTTCTGTGAACTCGATCTGCAGCGCAGATGGAGCTCACAGAAACTATGTGAAATAATACTGTTATACCCACCCAATCGTGCCCCCCTGCTGGACTCTGAAGGGGTTAACTTGTTGCTGGAGTCAATCTGTCACTGATACGTGATGTGACACCGAGGGGGGCGTGGGTGGAATGTGTCGGACGGCGGAGCTGCGCTGACGTCTATTACGTCAGCTGTCAAGACTGGTCCCAGGCATACCTGTTCAGTGAAGCGTGCTGAGGAACGAGCATGACGGTCAGGAACAGCAGGGGTGAGTGGTGCACCCTGCTGGGAGAGCCATGGGGGGGATAGAGGGGAGGGGGGAGAAGATAGAAGAAGGGAGGGGGGAGAAGAAAGGAGAGGGGGTGGTGGTGTGGTGTTATTATTGTTGTTTGAGAGACTGACATGAGGCAGACATGTGGCACAGTAATGGGGGGGGTGATGATGCAGACATGTGGCACAGTAATGTGGGAGTTGGGGTGGGGGGTAATGAGGCTGAAATGAATCAAATCAACCTCATCACCCCCCCCCCCCCAACCCTCACATTACTGTGCCACATGTCTGCATCATCACCCCCCTCCCATTACTGTGTCTCATGTCTTCATCACCCCCCCATTACTGTGCATCATGTCTTCATCACCCCCCTCCCATTACTCTGTGTCATGTCTTCATCACCCCCCCATTACTGTGCATCATGTCTTCATCACCCCCCTCCCATTACTGTGTCTCATGTCTTCATCACCCCCCATTACTGTGCATCATGTCTTCATCATCCCCCCTCCCATTACCGTGTCTCATGTCTTCATCACCCCCCTCCCATTACTGTGTCTCATGTCTTCATCACCCCCCATTACTGTGCATCATGTCTTCATCACCCCCCCTCCAACCATCCCATTACTGTTCCTTCCTCATGTCTGCATCATCACTATTTTTATGGGCTACTTGTCCAAACTGTGGCCCTCCAAATGTTGCAAGACTACAACTCACAGCATGCCTCCAGCATGCCTAGACAGCCATTAACTGTCTGAGCAGGCTGGGATTTGTAGTTTTGCAACATATGGAGGTCCACAGTTTGGACATCACTACATATGTGGTAGTATTATGTTCATAGGGTACAGTGTGTGGTAGTATTATATTCAGAGGGATCAGTGTGTGATAGTATTATATTTATAGGGTACAGTGTGTGTTAGTATTATATTTATAGGGTACAGTGTGTGGCAGTATTATATTCAGAGGGTACAGTGTGTGGTAGTATTATATTTATAGGGTACAGTGTGTGGTAGTATTATGTTAAAAGGGGACCGTGTATGGTAGTGTAATATTCAGAGAGCACAGTGTGTGGCAGTATTATATTCAGAGAGAGCAGTGTCTGGCAGGATTATAATAATAATTGTTTTCACATAGAGGATCAGAATGCGCTGAAGTAGGGGGTGTAATAAAGGGGGGGAGGGGGGGGGTAGTGTAATTAGAGGGGGGGTGCCATACAAAGGGTCCGCCCCGGGTGCCAAATGCTCTAGGTACGCCCCTGCCGCCACTAATTCAGAAACTTTTCAGCTAGGAAGCCAATAGAGAAGAAAGTAATGATTTCATAAATGCCCCTCAGAGTCTCCACAATAAATATCCCAAATTGTCTTGCTCATGCTTCATCTTATTACTATGTTGAAGTGCAGAGGTGATGACAGCAAGGTGAACGCTGCTACAAACAATCGGATTTCATAGCCCTATATAAAATGATCAGCCATGAAAGACCAAAACCCCAGCCATGTATTGTGTAGGTTAACCTCATGCTGGCAAAACAGCTCTAATCTTTTAAGGGTTTTATCCATCAAGACTTTTAAAAGTAGTCTGTGTTAACCTCAAATCCTGTAAACCCTAAAAGATTGAACATTTTTCAAAAACATGCCACAAATGCTTAAATTGAATGAATTTGGTGAAATTTGGAGGCCAAAATTATTACATTCATTTATCTGTGTTCCTGCAGAGTCTTCCAGATGCCAACACAATACTGTTACTCCTAGATGGGCCAGACAATGAATCACCGGAGTTTTTCCCACAACCAATAGACAGATCCAATTTACCAGCCAATCACAGATTTGATTAGAGCAGCCGATACATAAGCGTGGCTTTTTTTTTAACTCTTTGGCTTTTTCTTTAACTCTTTGGTCATGTCTGCTCCCTGGTTATTTAGTGTTACAGTGTATACTACCTGGTGCGCTAATGGAATAACACTTACTTGTCTGTCTTGTAATGACCTTGATTGTTTGGGTGAAAAGGTTGATGCTTTTTTCTTAAATTGATTGGATTGTTTGACCCTCTTTTGCTTGTCTCTGTCTTGTCAGGCTCTCCTGGCTTCACTCAGCTTCCCCTGTTTTCTTGTATTCACCCTTAGACTCTTGACTATATTGTTTCTTTCTTGCTTGTTAGCTCTATCTATCAGCATCTACTCTGCAGAAGCAACATGAAAAACATAGCAGACAAGTATAGATCTTAGTATTGGGGTTAAAGGGTGAAAACCTCTGTGCTAAACAGAGTGTCCAAAGCAAACTGACTGTAGAATTGCATTATTTGCCCAATGCACATCAATTATGGTTGGTTATCTTGTTAGAATCAGGCTTCAATTTCACCAGTGGCCTTTCCTGGATCCTAACAATGGCTTCTAGCACTTTCCTTTTTCCGCTCTATTCTCTGCAAAGTTTGGTGCCTCCAAAGTGCCCCCCACAAAAATAGTGGCTACTTGTAGAAGGTCTCACCTTTGTGTCTAACACAGTACTCATGCCTCCCTACAGTAATAGTGACCACTTTATTTCCTACCCAGTAATGATGCTCCACACTTCACTAGCTTAATGGTGGAAACACAGTAATTGTGCCGCACATTGAGTAACGGTTGTCTCTTGGTGCCTTCGATTTAGTTATAATGCCCATTTGTGCCTCCTCATGATGTATCTTAGAACTTCCCAACTAAATATGAATTCCCTAAGTGTTCCTCAACAGTTATAATGCTCCTTAGGGTCCTCACTATATAATAAAGCTCATATCATTTCTAAAGTCTGTGCTTGAATTCTGTCCCAGTGGCTCATAGGTTGCAGGTCTGAAGTGCATTAGGGTATTTATGAATAGGGTATTTATGAATAGCAATATAAACATTAATACTATTATAAGTGGGTAAATATCACCACACCAGGAATACTCAGTACTACCTTGTAATAACTGAATAATACCACCATACTGTTACTGAATGAAAACAATCAAAATCGCCATCTGGAACGTGATCCATGCTCCCTTCAATGACTTGACCTCAGAGTATATCTCCATCCCTCCTTGTCATCAGCTCGGAATATCTCATGCCTCATTGTTATCAGCTCGAGCATCTCATTTATAGCTTTACAACTCTATTTTGCAAGGGGGATGTCCACAACTTTGTACCACAGCTTATCCAAGATGATGAGTAAGAGAGAGACTGAACAGCAAACCCAGGAGCCGATGCAGCCAGAGAGAAGGTATGGAGGTATGGGCCCTTTATTATGAAAACTATTACACAAATACCAAATTTTCCCCCATACAGTAACTATGTAGTGGTAGATACAAGCTCTACACAGGTTCTGCAGACCGTATTACATTACAGTTATTGTACATCCAGTGACTCGTAGGTGACCTCTTTTCTGATTGGAGTTACATGTTTTCACTTTTTCTTTTGTCTAGGTTTACAAACCTTTATCCAGAGACCCTAAGAAAGAGATTATATCTTGCATTGTGGAAGTGGTTGCAAGTGGACACAAGGATGGTCTAATAGATGAAAACCTCAGTAAATACCTGATTGTAGATTTCCTGATTACTCCAATGCTTTATTTATTGCCTAAAATACACAAAGACCATGTAACTCCTCCGGGAACATGAGTAGTCTCCGAACGGGAATTGGTGACATCTCACATTTCCATCTTTTTAGACAAACTACTTTGCACTTATGCCACCAGTGCAAAGTCATACATCAGAAACACCTCAGACTTTCTATCCAATATTCGAGACGTAACTATCCCAGAACAGACCATCCTTGCTACGCTTGATGTAGCCAGTCTGTATATCTCAATCAACCATGAGTGTGGTATACATGCTGTGGAAAACGCTTTAATTCCGATATTAATCCAGAAAAATAGATTTTGTTATCTCTCTGCTTAAAATTGACTTGGAATGCAATTACTTCATCTTCAATTATGTTGATTACATGCAAATGAGAGGGACTGCGATGGCCAGAAATGTGGCGCCCACATACGCCAATATATTTGTGGCACATTTGGAGGAGGAATTCAACTATGTATTGCCATGTGGAACCTTAGATGACAAAAACAAATTCCGGCTAGTCAGGACATACAATAAATAGACTACTGTAACATTCACGTTTCAGAAGACAGGAACACCAGTGCATGTGGATCAGCTGGACCTGTGTGGCAAATGACTCGGACCGTACCAGGGAGCAGAGTCTAAGGTGCCGCTGGTTTTCACCAGAGCCTGCCGGAAAGCGTGATGGACTTTCTGCGGTAGGCAGCACCTAAGTCGCTACCCCTGGCACAGCTCGACCACACAGGCAGCTGAGGAGATGCGAGGCACAGGAGGGATAAGACAGCTTGTAGTCTGGATAGCAGAAGGTCAGGGCAGGCGGAACAGTAGCGTAGACAAGATGTAGCAGGAGTTCAGTAGGCAGGCGACAGAGGAGCAAGGTCAAATCACAAAGCATAGGATCAGATACACGGCAAGGCAATACTGAGAAAAGCTTTCTCTAAGGCACAAGGCAACAAAGATCCAGCAGGGGAAGTGAGGACGGTGGAGGAATTTATAAATGAGCCACAGGTGAATTATACTAATGAGCGCACTGGCCCTTTAAATCTTAAAGCTCCGGCATGCGCGCGCCCTAGTGGAGGAGTTCAGAGACCTCCCTTAATGTAATTTTGCAGGGCACCCAATCTCAAGGACAAAATACAAAGACCGATATCTCTGACCAACCTAAACTGCAACAGAAGCATCTCACTGTCAAAAACAAGGGCTGTTTCCCATGTCGCAACTGTGTGAACTGCTACTATATGGTAAAGGGCTCAAAATTAATACACCCGCAGACAAAACGAGAGTATGTTATTAGATTTTATCTCAGTTGTAATTCAGACTTTGTGGTGTACTTACTCTAGTGCCCATGCATGAAATTGTATCTTGGTGAGACAAGCCTTGACCTGAAGTCTCATCTCAACCAACATCGCTATACGATTTGAAAAATGAGACTGGATCTTACAGTCTCAAAACATTTTTCAGAAGCTAATCATAAAGAGCGAGATCTTAGGTTCATGATCCTGGACACATTTTGACACTCAAAAGGGGCGGAAACCGTGTCACACTTCTAAAAAAAAGTGTGAATTAAAATGGATTTTCAGACTTGAGGCTTCAAGGTCTCAATGCTGAATTCAAAACGACAACCAAAATGAGTACAAGGTAACCTCTCTGATGTAGCCCCTTACCTGATGTACGCGATTCTCTGTATGCTTTATTATTGACTCAACTAATATTTAGTTTTTCTTTGTTTGTATTTCAGATAAAAATAGAATCTACGTTTTGTAGCCACCAACAGACCAACTGTAGTGTCCTGTACATTGAACTAAGCGTTGTTCTTCTTTATTACATTTGTTGCATGCAGGAGCGGCGGTATACCTTAAATAGTACTTTACATATGCTAGTTTTGTCTACATTGCTCAGTGGGTGCAGAGTACTCTGATACAACTTAAGTGGGTGGGTGACAGGAGTACAGGTGGCAGTGTCTGTCGTCTTGACAGATGCTTACCTTCCTGGTTTCCCGCATGTAGCACCCAATGTTTATTCATTGAGTGCACACATATGAACAGCCGGAGCCCACTGGTTAGCTTACAGTAATCCAGAGCCATGCCAGCTTTATCTGCAACCAATCCCATGAATATGAGCACAGGACTACTGACATTTACTATACACATATTCCTCCTAACCTGCTGCCATATTATGGGCTGCTTTCCCATAACAAAGATGGTGCGGACTCCACGCTCATCTACTATACATGCACCTTTCACTACATCTTGTCTGAAGGCCAATATACTCTTATTGGCTGCATAGAAGTGGAGAATCATTCACCTGATTGGCGGACTCCATGCTCCTCTAGTACACATGCGCCTTTCACAACATCTTGACTGAAGGCCAGTATACTCTCATTGGCTGCATAGAAGTGGAGAATCATTCATCTGATTGGCAGACTCCGCGCAGCTGTACACTAGCTGGCAACCCACGCTCTTCACAGTGACACATGTGCAAACAGCTTGCTCTGTTGGGTAAGTGCATTACCTTATGTATAATATGTAAATATGTATGAAATGTTTTCAAGCATATCGGCACCTGTGAAACACAATCACTGGGGAATTAACTAAGAACATTTAAGGCTGCACTGTGGGTCAGTCAGTTGAGCTTGAAAATGGCGACGTGAGGTCGCGGAAACTTTGCTTCTGTATAACACTGGAATGATGCAATACATTTTTTATATTTTTTCCACTAAGTTCCGTGTGCTGCTGGTATCTGGTATTGATAGATTGATAGTTAGGATAAAGAATGGCTGTACATTTTTCACCAATCATCATATGATTTCATGCACCAGCATTATCATGCTATAGATTATTCAGACAAGACCCTAAAAGAAATAAAAATTGGAAGTCATAAAGGCTGGATTCATTTTGAGCTGAGGAACAAGTCACATTATATCAGATGCATTCCATACAATTGTAAAGGCGAGCAATAAAAGATTGTCAAAATATTTCACTGACCAAAAAAATATATACAGTATAGAACTTAGATAACCGGGAATAGCTAGAGTCCTGGCTATCCCCCACCACTCTGCCCACATCCTTGACTGTAAGCAGCAACATGGTGGCTGGACTGGCTCAAATAGCAGGCACAAATAATAGTACTGTATAAACACCAGGAAAACTATCAGTACAGGGACCCCTTCTGCTAAATAAAAGCAGATTTTTATGCCTAACCCTGGGACGCTGGACATTATTCGTCTTTACTTTGGCTTATCCATTTGCAGCACTAAAAACATGTCCAGGCATTTCCCAGTAAGGACGAACAGAGGGTGAGCTGACTGAAACTGGATTTTATTTTATTTTTTTATTATTATTATCCAGTGGTTGCATACTCTTTTCCCATAAGGAAAAAGCTATTCCTGCACTTGACAGAAATTGTTCTGTGATAGCATTATGATAATATATTTATATGTTCTTTTTAAATGTCCTTGTTGTTTCACATATAAAATGGAGAGCTGAACTGTGTGACACATTAAGTAAAATTTGCCACAGTATGTGGGGTGAGCTGCTATTTTTCAATGGGCAGTCTCAGTTATGTTCCAATTTAAATACTATGCAGGATTTTTTTTTCATTTTGGAGTGCATCAGTCAGGTTTGCCTTTGGATATACTGAAAATAGGGAACTGCAGCATTTTATAATGGAACATCAGTATTAGACATATTCACAAACATGGATATTTGCCCAATGGCCCTGATTTACGAAGAGTGGAGTGTAGGCTTCTTTGTTCTTTCCATGTTATTTAATAAGGTTTCCCTACATTTTCCACTTTGCCTACATTTTGCTTTTTTTTACACATGCTCTGATCTGTCTGGTTTTCCTCGGCTGAAATGCACTACATTTTCTGTGGAAACCTTAGTAAATATGTTGGGTTTTTGTGAAAATGTCGAGAACACGCACCTATTTGGTGACCCTGCCCCCTTTTCTGGGTTTTCTTAGTAAAATGAAGAGTTGGTCTTTTTTTTTTTTTTTTATTTTATTTTCAAATCTCTTGCAAATTCTGGTGCACATTCTGGCTCAGACAGAATTTCTGGTGCACAGCCAAACAAAACATGTCGGGTTTGCAGTAGTAAATTAGGGCCAATATGTCTTAATGTCACTAAAGTAAAAAGAAAAACAAAAACATTTTCATTTTGGATCCACCAAAATCCATGTATCAAAAACATACAGCTGGCCCACAGCTGCATTATTATTTATTTAGTTACTAGCTGAGTACCCGGCGTTGCCCGTTTTTTCCTTGCTAATCCTTGTTGTGGAGGAAAATCAACAGAGGAAGCTTTTGACTTTATATCCCGTCCTCATATATTGTTGTCAAATCCCAACCCCATATCTCATCCTCATATCCCGACCTGCTACCTCGACCTCCTATTTCGACTTCCTATCCCGTCCTTCTATCTCGACCTCCTATCTTAATCTCCTATCCCGGCTTCCTATCCCGTCCTCCTATCCCGTCCTCATATCCCATCCTCCTATACAGTCCTCCTGTCCCGTTCTCCAATCTCGACCTCCCATCCAGACCTCCTATCGCGAAAATCAACAGAGGAAGCTTTTGACTTCATATCCCTCATATATTGCCATATCCCAAACCCATATCTCGTCCTCATATCCTGACCTCATATCCCGTCCTCCTATCTCGACCTCCTATCTTGACCTCCTATCTCGACCTCCTATCTTGACCTCCTATCTCGACCTCCTATCCTGTCCTCCTATCCCGTTCTCCTATCCCGTCCTCCTATACCGTCCTCCTATCGTGACCTCCTATCCCACCCTCTTATCTCGACCTCCTATCTCGACCTCCTATCCTGACCTCCTATCCCGTCCTCCTATCTAGACCTCCTATCTTGACCTCCTATCCCGACCTCCTATCCCGTCCTCCTATCCCGACCTCCTATCTCAACGTCCTATCCCAACCTCCTATCCCGACCTCCTATCCCGTCCTCATATCCCGTCCTCATATCCTGTCATATCTCGACCTCCTATGTCGACCTCCTATGTTGACCTCCTATCTCGACCGCCTATCCCCACCTCATATCTTGTCCTCAGATCCCGACCTGTAATATGTGTACCAGGTATTGAAATATATCCAGCCGTACGAAAGTCATGTGGGAACATACATTTCCCATTGATTTTCACAGGACTTAAAATGAAAAGCCTGACCCTCACAAATGGGGTAGTTAAGGGTTAAATTAACTATCCTATATTTTAAGTGGACATATAAGTAACATGTGACCAAGTATTATCAAATATCTCCAGCCGTTTGGAAGTTATGCAGTAACATATATTTCCCATAGACTTGTATGGGACTTTAACCCCTTAAGGACACATGACGTTCTCATACGTCTCCATTTCCGAGTCCTTAAGGACACATGACGTATGAGAACGTCATGTGTTTTACCGGCCCCACGCAACCATCTGGAGCGGAGCCGGTCCCCGATGCCTGCTGAAATCGTTCAGCAGGCATCGGGGCATATCGCCCAGGGGGGTCATTATGACCCCCCATGTCGGCGATGGCCGCAGATCGCTGGACAATTCAGTCCAGCGATCTGCGGCAGATTCCGGGTCAATCGGGTCTCCAGTGACCCGGTGACCCGGAATTATTGGCTGATCGGGGCCGTCAGAGACGACCCCGAACAGCCAGAGCCAGCAGGGGTGAGGTGGCACTGGTGCCACCTCACGATCGCCCTGATTCGTCGGCCGGATTACCGGCCGACCAATCATGGCGCCTGCTGCGGGTGTCACTCCCGCAACCCGCTCCGCCCCTCTTCTGGAGGACGTGAGCGGGTGCGGGACGTGCACCCCAGGTGCTGGGGACCCCGATCCCCGGCGCCCCTGTTGGGATCGGGGCCCCAGGAGCAGCGGCGGCGGCGGAGACGACGAGAGACTGACCTGTGCGGCTGGATCGTTGGAGGTGAGTGACAGCCTCCTGCTGTTGCTTAGCAACAGCTCCCAGCATGCAAAAAGGGCATGCTGGGAGCTGTAGTTATGCAACAGCAGGAGGCAGACCACCACAACTCCCAGCATGCCCTTATGGGCATGCTGGGACTTGTAGTTTTGCAACAGCTGGAGGCACATTTTTTCTATGGAAAAGTGTACCTTCAGCTGTTGTGTAACTACAACTCCCAGCTTGCACAATCAGCTAAAGTGCATGCTGGGAGTTGTAGTGGTGCATCTGGTGGTTGCATAACTACAACTCCCAGCATGCCCGTTGGCTGTCGGTGACTGCTGAGAGTTGTAGTTTTGCAACAGCTGAAGGCACACTGAGTTAAGTAGCAAACCAGTGTGTCTCCAGCTGTTGCATAACTACAATCCCCAGCATCCCCAGCCAAAGTAGTATGCCTCCAGCTGTTGCATAACTACCCAACAACTACCCTTCCGCTGTCTGTACATGCTGGGGGTTGTAGCTTTTGCAACAGCTGAAGGCACACTGGTTGCAAAACACTGAGTTTGTTACCAAACTCGGTGTTTCACAACCAGTGTGCCTCCAGCTGTTGCAAAACTACAACTCCCAGCATGCACTGATAGACCGTACATGCTGGGAGTTGTAGTTTTGCAACAGCTGGATGTTCCCCCCCCCCCCCCAATGTGAATGTACAGGGTACACTCACATGGGCGGAGGATTACAGTAAGTATCCGGCTGCAAGTTTGAGGTGCGGCAAAATTTCTGCCGCAGCTCAAACTGCCAGCGAGAAACTACTGTGAACCCCCCGCCCGTGCGACTGTACCCTAAAAACACTACACTACACTAACACACAATAAAATAAAAAGTAAAAAACACTACATATACACATACCCCTACACAGCCCCCCTACTCAATAAAAATGAAAAACGTCTGGTACGCCACTGTTTCCAAAACGGAGCCTCCAGCGGTTGCAAAACTACAACTCCCAGCATGCACTGATAGACCGTACATGCTGGGAGTTGTAGTTTTGCAACAGCTGGATGTTCCCCCCCCCAATGTGAACGTACAGGGTACACTCACATGGGCGGAGGATTACAGTAAGTATCCGGCTGCAAGTTTGAGCTGCGTCAAATTTTCTGCCGTAGCTCAAACTGCCAGCGAGAAACTACTGTGAACCCCCGCCCGTGCGACTGTACCCTAAAAACACTACACTACACTAACACAAAATAAAATAAAAAGTTAAAAACACTACATATACACATACCCCTATACAACCCCCCTCCCCAATAAAAATGAAAAACGTCTGGTACGCCACTGTTTCCAAAACGGAGCCTCCAGCTGTTGCAAAACAACTACTCCCAGTATTGCCAGATAGCCGTTGATTGTCCAGGCATGCTGGGAGTTTTACAACAGCTGGAGGCACCCTGTTTGGGAATCACTGGCGTAGAATACCCCTATGTCCACCCCTATGCAAGTCCCTAATTTAGGCCTCAAATGCGCATGGCGCTCTCACTTTGGAGCCCTGTCGTATTTCAAGGCAACAGTTTAGGGTCACATATGGGGTATCGCCGTACTCGGGAGAAATTGGGCTTCAAATTTTGGGGGGTATTTTCTGCTATTACCCTTTTAAAAAATGTAAAATTTTTGGGAAAACAAGCATTTTAGGTAAAAAAAATATATTTTTTTTACATATGCAAAAGTCGTGAAACACCTGTAGGGTATTAAGGTTCAAATTACCCCTTGTTACGTTCCCCGAGGGGTCTAGTTTCCAAAATGGTATGCCATGTGTTTTTTTTTTGCTGTCCTGGCACCATAGGGGCTTCCTAAATGCGGCATGCCCCCAGAGCAAAATTCGCTTTCAAAAAGCCAAATGTGACTCCTTCTCTTCTGAGACCTGTAGTGCGCCAGCAGAGCACTTTTCACACCCATATGGGGTGTTTTCTGAATCGGGAGAAATTGGGCTTCAAATTTTGGGGGGTATTTTCTGCTATTACCCTTTTTAAAATTGTAAAAATTTTGGGAAACCAAGCATTTTAGGTAAAAAAAATATATATTTTTTTACATATGCAAAAGTCGTGAAACACCTGTAGGGTATTAAGGTTCACATTACCCCTTGTTACGTTCCCCGAGGGGTCTAGTTTCCAAAATGGTATGCCATGTGTTTTTTTTTTGCTGTTCTGGCACCATAGGGGCTTCCTAAATGCGGCATGCCCCCAGAGCAAAATTTGCTTTCAAAAAGCCAAATGTTACTCCTTCTCTTCTGAGACCTGTAGTGCGCCAGCAGAGCACTTTTCACCCCCATATGGGGTGTTTTCTGAATCGGGAGAAATTGGGCTTCAAATTTTGGGGGTATTTTCCGCTATTACCCTTTTTAAAAATGTAAACATTTTGGGAAAACAAGCATTTTAGGTAAAAAAATTTTTTTTTTTTTACATATGCAAAAGTTGTGAAACACCTGTAGGGCATTAAGGTTCACGTTACCCCTTGTTACGTTCCCCGAGGGGTCTAGTTTCCAAAATGGTATGCCATGTGTTTTTTTTTTGCTGTTCTGGCACCATAGGGGCTTCCTAAATGCGGCATGCCCCCAGAGCAAAATTTGCTTTCAAAAAGCCAAATGTGACTCCTTCTCTTCTGAGACCTGTAGTGCGCCAGCAGAGAACTTTTCACCCCCATGCAAGGTGTTTTCTGTATCGGGAGAAATTGGGATTCAAATTTTGGGGGGTATTTTCTGCTATTACCCTTTTTAAAAATGTAAAATTTTTGGGAAACCAAGCATTTTAGGTAAAAAATATATATATTTTTTTACATATGCAAAAGTCGTGAATCACCTGTAGGGTATTAAGGTTCACTTTACCCCTTGTTACGTTCCCTGAGGGGTCTAGTTTCCAAAATGGTATGCCATGTGTTTTTTTTTTTTGCTGTCCTGGCACCATAGGGGCTTCCTAAATGCGGCATGCCCCCCAAAAACCATTTGTCGCTCCTTCCCTTCTGAGCCCTCTACTGCGCCCGCCGAACAATTAACATAGACATATGAGGTATGTGCTTACTCGAGAGAAATTGGGTTTCAAATACAAGTAAAAATTTTCTCCTTTTTATCCCTTGCAAAAATTCAAAAATTGGGTCTACAAGAACATGCGAGTGTAAAAAATGAAGATTTTGAATTTTCTCCTTCACTTTGCTACTATTCCTGTGAAACACCTAAAGGGTTAATACACTTACTGAATGTTTTTTTGAATACTTTAGGGGGTGTAGTTTTTATAATGGGGTCTTTTATGGGGTATTTCTAATATGAAGACCCTTCAAATCCACTTCAAAACTGAACTGGTCCCTGAAAAATAGTGAGTTTGAAAATTTTTTGAAAAATTTCAAAATTGCTGCTGAACTTTGAAGCCCTATGGTGTCTTCCAAAAGTAAAAACTCATACATTTTATGATGCAAACATAAAGTAGACATATTGTATATGTGAACCCAAAAAAATATATTTTGAATATCCATTTTCCTTACAAGCAGAGAGCTTCAAAGTTAGAAAAATGCAAAATTTTCATTTTTTTCATCAAATTTTGGGATTTTTCACCAAGAAAGGATGCAAGTTACCATAAAATTTTACCACTAAGTTAAAGTAGAATATGTCACGAAAAAACAATCTCGGAATCAGAATGATAACTAAAAGCATCCCAGAGTTATTAATGTTTAAAGTGACAGTGGTCAGAATTGCAAAAAACGCTCCGGTCCTTAAGGTATAAAATGGCTCGGTCCTTAAGGGGTTAAACAAAAACCTGGACCCTGGCAAATGGGGGTGAATAAGGGTTAAATCACCTATCCTACGTTTGTTGTTGACATATAAGTAACATGTGTGCCAAGTTTTATGTTAATATCTTTAGCCGTTTGGACGTGATGCTGGAACATACACACATACATACATACATGCATACACACACACATACATACATACATACATACACACACATACATACATACATATATACATACATACACACATACATACATACATACATACACACACACACATACATACATATATACATACATACACACATACATACATACATACATACATGCATACATACACACACACACACATTAGGGGAGATTCATCAAAACCTGTCCAGAGGAAAAGTTGCCCAGTTGCCCAAAGCAACCAATCAGATCGCTTCTTTAATTTTAAACAAGGTCTATGCAAAACAAAAGAAGCAATCTGATTGGTTGCTATGGTCAACTGAGCAACTTTTCCTTTGCACAGGTTTTGATAAATCTTCCCATTGAGTTATATATATATAGATTTGTGTTTTAATTTAAAAGTGCAGTATACATCTGAATATGGGCAGAAACAAAAGACCCCTCTGTCAAATATAAAATACTATTAATGATGCCATAGTTGTGGACCCTGGGGCCCAGGCACAAGGTCTGATAGTATTTTTAAACTAGAGTCAAATAAATGTATTGCAACTCTTGCATTGTTATAGCAATTGTAAGAAGCCAAGCCATTGAGTTTTCCTAGCCTTTACTTTTGGGCTACTGGAAATGGCTTTTATAGTGTACAGACTACACATAGTAGGAGTGTTGAATGGCTCATAATTGTCTACAATCTGGACAAAGCATAAAGTATCCTTTAGATGTTTGCTGGCATACCAGTCTGCAGTGACCCTATACACCTCAATGCCTATTAACAACAAACACTCAACAAAAAGTGTACGATGATATGACAAAGACCTGTGTTCTAAACCCATATCGATTAACAAAGAACATTTGTCTACTTTCTGCATTTATATAAACAGAGGCATTTGGTACAAGTAGCATGAAACTTCAAAGTTATATTGGAGACAATAGAGCCCATCTGCAACACTATCAGATTAAGCAAAGCTACTTGAGGATATCAGTTTCCAAACTAGGATTATGTTGAACGTATGTTAATGCTTCTGACAGAGTTTACTGTTTTATTGCTCAATGTTCTACATTTGAACATTTAGTCAGCAGAATCCTATGAAGATTAAATCTATTTTTGAGATTTTATTTGTTTATTTAAATCTGTACAAACATATATTATTCTGGACATAAAAGGGTGTTTTAATCCCTTAAGGACGCAGGATTTTTATGCGTTTTTGCATTTTTTAAATTTTGCACCTAAACGCTTTCAATTTTGCACCTAAAATTCCATATTATGGCTTATTTTTTTGTGCCACCAATTCTACTTTGCAGGGAAATTTGTAATTTTACAAAAAAAAAATCCACAGCGAAACGGAAAAAAAAAAATCATGTGCGACAAAATTGAAGAAAAAATGTAACTTTAGGGGACTTCCGTTTCTACGCAGTGCATTTTTTGGTAAAAATGACACCTTATCTTTATTCTGTAGATCCATACGGTTAAAATGATACTGTCACGATTCGGCTGGCTGGAGGTGGATCCTCTGTGCCAGAGAGGGATTGGCGTGGACCGTGTCGGTGGACCGGTTCTAAGTTGCTACTGGTATTCACCAGAGCCCGCCGCAAAGCGGGATGGTCTTGCAGCGGCGGTAGCAACCAGGTCGTATCCACCGGCAACGGCTCAACCTCTCTGACTGCTGAGATAAGCGCGGCACAAGGGAGTAGACAAGAGCAAGGTCGGACGTAGCAGAAGGTCAGGGCAGGCAGCAAGGATCGTAGTCAGGGGCAGCGGCAGGAGGTCTGGAACACAGGCTAGGAACACACAAGGAAACGCTTTCACTGGCACAATGACAACAAGATCCGGCGAGGGAGTGCAGGGGAAGTGAGGTATAAGTAGGGAAGTGCACAGGTGAAGGTACTGATTAAAACCTGCTGCGCCAATCAGTGGCGCACCGGCCCTTTAAATTGCAAAGACCCAGCGCGCCCTAAGGAGCGGGGCCGCGCGCGCCGGGACAGCACAGACGGGGAACGGGTCTGGTAAGGGAATCGAGACGCGCATCGCGAGCGGGCGCGTCCCGCATCGCGAATTGCATCCCGGCTGGGAGCATTATCGCAGCGCACCCGGTCGGCAGGTCTGACCGGGGCGCTGTGAATAAGAGAACGCTGTGAGCGCTCCGGGGAGGAGCGGGGACCCGGAGCGCTCGGCGTAACAGTACCCCCCCCTTGGGTCTCCCCCTCTTCTTGGAGCCTGAGAACCTGAGGATAAGACTCTTGTCCAGGATGTTGTCCTCAGGTTCCCAAGATCTCTCGTCTGGGGGACGCAATTCTCCCAGTCAACCAAAAATAATTTTTTACCTCTGACCGTCTTGGATGCTAGAATCTCCTTCACCGAAAAGACGTCAGAGGACCCGGAAACTGGAGTGGGAGAAACAACTTTGGGAGAGAAGCGGTTAAGGATGAGTTGTTTAAGGAGAGAGACATGGAAAGCATTGGGAATACGGAGAGCAGGAGGAAGAAGGAGTTTGTAAGAGACAGGGTTGATCTGGCACTTGACTTTGAAAGGACCAAGATAACGTGGTCCCAGTTTATAACTGGGGACACGAAAGCGGACATACTTGGCGGAGAGCCATACCATGTCTCCGGGAGAAAAAATGGGGGGAATTCTTCTTTTCTTATCAGCATATTTTTTCATCCGAGATGAAGCCTGTAAAAGAGAATTTTGAGTCTCTTTCCATATGGTGGATAGGTCTCGAGTCACTTCATCAACAGCGGGCAAACCAGAGGGCATGGGAGTGGGGAGGGGGGGAAGAGGGTGACGGCCGTACACCACGAAGAATGGGGATTTAGCAGAGGATTCGGAGACTCTGAAATTGTACGAGAATTCGGCCCATGGTAGAAGATCTGCCCAGTCATCTTGGCGGGAGGAAACAAAATGTCGCAAATAGTCACCCAGGACCTGATTAATTCTTTCTACTTGCCCATTGGATTGGGGATGATAAGAAGAAGAGAAGTTTAATTTGATTTTGAGCTGATTACAGAGGGCCCTCCAGAATTTAGACACAAATTGAACGCCTCTATCCGAGACGATATGCGTGGGCAACCCGTGAAGGCGAAAAATGTGTATAAAAAATTGCTTCGCCAACTGAGGCGCCGAAGGAAGACCTGGAAGAGGGATAAAATGTGCCATCTTGGAGAATCGATCAACGACCACCCAAACAACTGTGTTGCCATGGGATAAAGGTAAGTCAGTAATAAAGTCCATACCAATCTGAGACCAAGGTCGTTCAGGAACAGGCAGAGGATGAAGGAGACCAGCAGGCTTCTGGTGAGGGGTCTTGTCCCGGGCACAGACTGTACAAGCAACAACACGAAATCAACAACATCAGTCTCCAGGGTAGGCCACCAATAAAATCGAGAGATGAGTTGGATGGATTTTTTTGATGCCAGCATGGCCTGCGAGGTGAGAGGAGTGTCCCCACTTGAGAATCCTGAGGCCCTGGCGTGGAGAGACGAAGGTCTTCCCTGGAGGAGTTTGTCTGATGGAAGCTGGAGAAGTGGAGATCAAACAGTCCGGAGGAATAATGTGTTGCGGGGAAGCTTCCACTTCAGAGGCATCTGATGAACGAGAGAGGGCATCAGCCCTAATTGTCACGATGCCGGCTGGCAGGTAGTGGATCCTCTGTGCCAGAGAGGGATTGGCGTGGACCGTGCTAGTGGATCGGTTCTAAGCCACTACTGGTTTTCACCAGAGCCCGCCGCAAAGCGGGATGGTCTTGCTGCGGCGGTAGTGACCAGGTCGTATCCACTAGCAACGGCTCAACCTCTCTGGCTGCTGAAGATAGGCGCGGTACAAGGGAGTAGACAGAAGCAAGGTCGGACGTAGCAGAAGGTCGGGGCAGGCAGCAAGGATCGTAGTCAGGGGCAACGGCAGGAGGTCTGGAACACAGGCTAGGAACACACAAGGAACGCTTTCACTGGCACAATGGCAACAAGATCCGGCAAGGAAGTGCAGGGGAAGTGAGGTGATATAGGGAAGTGCACAGGTGAAGACACTAATTGGAATCACTGCGCCAATCAGCGGCGCAGTGGCCCTTTAAATCGCAAAGACCCGGCGCGCGCGCGCCCTAGGGAGCGGGGCCGCGCGCGCCGGGACAGGACCGAGGGAGAGCGAGTCAGGTACGGGAGCCGGGGTGCGCATCGCGAGTGGGCGCTACCCGCATCGCGAATCGCATCCCGGCTGGCAGCGGAATCGCAGCGCCCCGGGTCAGTGGATCTGACCGGAGCGCTGCAGCGGGGAGAGTGAAGCGAGCGCTCCGGGGAGGAGCGGGGACCCGGAGCGCTCGGCGTAACAGTACCCCCCCCCTTGGGTCTCCCCCTCTTCTTAGAGCCTGAGAACCTGAGGAGCAGACTTTTGTCTAGGATGTTGTCCTCAGGTTCCCAGGATCTCTCTTCAGGACCACAACCCTCCCAGTCCACTAAAAAAAAAGTTTTCCCTCTGACCTTTTTGGAAGCTAAGATCTCTTTGACAGAGAAGATGTCCGAGGAGCCGGAAACAGGAGTGGGAGGAACAGATTTGGGAGAAAAACGGTTGAGGATGAGTGGTTTGAGAAGAGAGACGTGAAAGGCATTAGGGATACGAAGAGAAGGAGGAAGAAGAAGTTTATAAGAGACAGGATTAATTTGACACAAAATTTTGAAAGGACCAAGATAGCGTGGTCCCAACTTGTAGCTAGGGACACGGAAGCGGACATATTTAGCGGAGAGCCATACCTTGTCTCCAGGGGAAAAAACGGGAGGAGCTCTTCTTTTCTTATCCGCGAACTTCTTCATGCGTGATGAAGCCTGTAAGAGAGAATTTTGGGTCTCTCTCCATATGATGGAAAGGTCACGAGAAATTTCATCCACAGCGGGCAGACCAGAGGGCAAGGGGGTAGGGAGGGGGGGAAGAGGGTGACGGCCGTACACCACGAAAAATGGGGATTTGGAGGAAGATTCAGAGACCCTGAAGTTATACGAGAATTCGGCCCATGGAAGGAGATCTGCCCAGTCATCCTGGCGGGAGGAAACAAAATGTCGCAAATAATCACCCAAGATCTGGTTAATTCTTTCTACTTGTCCATTGGACTGGGGATGATATGCAGAAGAAAAATTTAATTTAATCTTGAGTTGTTTACAGAGAGCCCTCCAGAATTTAGACACGAATTGGACGCCTCTATCCGAGACAATCTGCGTAGGCAACCCGTGAAGACGAAAAATGTGTACAAAAAATTGTTTAGCCAACTGAGGCGCAGAAGGAAGACCAGGAAGAGGGATGAAATGTGCCATTTTGGAGAATCGATCAACGACCACCCAAATAACAGTGTTGCCACGGGAAGGGGGTAAATCAGTAATAAAATCCATACCAATCAGAGACCAAGGCTGTTCGGGGACAGGCAGGGGATGAAGAAAACCAGCGGGCTTCTGGCGAGGAGTCTTATCCCGGGCACAGATAGTGCAGGCTCGCACAAAGTCCACAACATCCGTCTCCAGAGTCGGCCACCAATAGAAGCGGGAGATGAGTTGCACAGATTTCTTGATGCCCGCATGACCTGCGAGATGGGAGGAGTGACCCCATTTGAGGATTCCGAGGCGTCGGCGTGGAGAAACAAAGGTCTTTCCTGGAGGAGTTTGCCTGATGGAGGCAGGAGAAGTGGAGATCAGGCAGTCAGGTGGAATGATGTGTTACGGAGAGAGTTCAACTTCTGAGGCATCCGAGGAACGAGAGAGAGCATCGGCACTAATGTTCTTATCGGCAGGACGAAAGTGAATCTCAAAATTAAATCGGGCAAAGAACAGAGACCACCGGGCCTGGCGAGGATTCAGCCGTTGGGCAGACTGGAGGTAGGAGAGGTTCTTGTGGTCGGTGTAGATAATAACAGGAAAACTTGATCCCTCCAGCAGATGCCTCCATTCCTCAAGTGCTAATTTAATGGCTAGAAGCTCTCGATCCCCGATGGAGTAGTTCCTCTCCGCTGGAGAGAAGGTCCTAGAGAAAAAACCACAAGTGACAGCATGCCCGGAAGAATTTTTTTGTAGAAGAACAGCTCCAGCTCCCACTGAGGAGGCATCAACCTCCAATAGGAAGGGTTTGGAAGGGTCAGGTCTGGAGAGCACGGGAGCCGAAGAAAAGGCAGACTTGAGTCGTTTAAAGGCGTCTTCTGCTTGAGGAGGCCAAGACTTGGGATCAGCATTTTTTTTGGTTAAAGCCACGATAGGAGCCACAACGGTAGAAAAATGTGGAATAAATTGCCTGTAATAATTGGCGAACCCCAAAAAGCGTTGGATAGCACGGAGTCCGGAGGGGCGTGGCCAATCTAAGACGGCAGAGAGTTTGTCTGGATCCATCTGTAGTCCCTGGCCAGAGACCAAATATCCTAGAAAAGGAAGAGATTGGCATTCAAACAGACATTTCTCAATTTTGGCATAGAGTTGATTGTCACGAAGTCTCTGAAGAACCATACGGACATGCTGGCGGTGTTCTTCTAGATTGGCAGAAAAAATTAGGATATCGTCCAGATATACAACAACACAGGAGTATAACAGATCACGAAAAATTTCATTAACAAAGTCTTGGAAGACGGCAGGGGCGTTGCACAGGCCAAAGGGCATGACCAGATACTCAAAGTGTCCATCTCTGGTGTTAAATGCCGTTTTCCACTCATCCCCCTCTCTGATGCGGATGAGGTTATAGGCGCCTCTTAAGTCCAATTTAGTAAAGATGTGGGCACCTTGGAGGCGATCAAAGAGTTCAGAGATGAGGGGTAAGGGGTAGCGGTTCTTAACCGTGATTTTATTAAGACCGCGGTAGTCAATGCAAGGACGTAGGGAGCCATCTTTTTTGGACACAAAGAAAAATCCGGCTCCGGCAGGAGAGGAGGATTTACGGATAAAGCCCTTTTTTAGATTCTCCTGGACGTATTCAGACATGGCAAGAGTCTCTGGGGCAGAGAGAGGATAAATTCTGCCCCGGGGTGGAGTAGTGCCCGGGAGGAGGTCGATAGGACAATCATAAGGCCTGTGAGGAGGTAGAGTCTCAGCTTGTTTTTTGCAGAAAACATCCGCGAAGTCCATATAGGCCTTAGGGAGACCGGTTACTGGAGGAACCACAGAGTTACGGCAAGGGTTACTGGGAACCGGTTTTAGACAGTTCTTGGAACAAGAGGACCCCCAACTCTTGATCTCCCCAGTGGACCAATCCAGGGTTGGGGAATGAAGTTGAAGCCAGGGAAGTCCAAGGAGAATTTCCGAGGTGCAATTGGGGAGGACCAAAAGTTCAATCCTCTCGTGATGAGATCCGATGCTCATAAGAAGGGGCTCCGTGCGGAAACGTATGGTACAGTCCAATCTTTCATTGTTTACACAATTGATGTAAAGGGGTCTGGCGAGACTGGTCACTGGGATGTTGAACTTGTTGACGAGAGAGGCCAAAATAAAATTTCCTGCAGATCCAGAGTCCAAGAAGGCCACAGTAGAGAAGGAGAAGGCAGAGGCAGACATCCGCACAGGCACAGTAAGACGTGGAGAAGCAGAGTAGACATCAAGGACTGTCTCACCTTTGTGCGGAGTCAGCGTACGTCTTTCCAGGCGGGGAGGACGGATAGGACAATCCCTCAGGAAGTGTTCGGTACTAGCACAGTACAGGCAGAGGTTCTCCATACGGCGTCGTGTCCTCTCTTGAGGTGTCAGGCGAGACCGGTTCGACCTGCATAGCCTCCACGGCGGGAGGCACAGGAACAGATTGCAGGGGACCAGAGGAGAGAGGAGCCGAGGAGAAGAAACGCCTCGTGCGAACAGAGTCCATATCTTGGCGGAGTTCCTGACGCCTTTCGGAAAAACGCATGTCAATGCGAGTGGCTAGGTGAATAAGTTCATGTAGATTAGCAGGAATTTCTCGTGCGGCCAGAACATCTTTAATGTTGCTGGATAGGCCTTTTTTAAAGGTCGCGCAGAGGGCCTCATTATTCCAGGATAATTCTGAAGCAAGAGTACGGAATTGTACGGCATACTCGCCAACGGAAGAATTACCCTGGACCAGGTTCAACAGGGCAGTCTCAGCAGAAGAGGCTCGGGCAGGTTCCTCAAAGACACTTCGGATTTCCGAGAAGAAGGAGTGTACAGAGGCAGTGACGGGGTCATTGCGGTCCCAGAGCGGTGTGGCCCAAGACAGGGCTTTTCCAGACAGAAGGCTGACTACGAAAGCCACCTTAGACCTTTCAGTGGGAAACAGGTCCGACATCATCTCCAGATGCAGGGAACATTGGGAAAGAAAGCCACGGCAAAACTTAGAGTCCCCATCAAATTTATCCGGCAAGGATAGGCGTAGACCAGGAGCGGCCACTCGCTGCGGAGGAGGTGCAGGAGCCGGTGGAGGAGATGACTGCTGAAGCTGTGGTATTAACTGCTGTAGCATAACGGTCAGTTGAGACAGCTGTTGGCCTTGTTGCGCTATCTGTTGTGACTGCTGGGCGACCACCGTGGTAAGGTCAGCGACAACTGGCAGAGGAACTTCAGCGGGATCCATGGCCGGATCTACTGTCACGATGCCGGCTGGCAGGTAGTGGATCCTCTGTGCCAGAGAGGGATTGGCGTGGACCGTGCTAGTGGATCGGTTCTAAGCCACTACTGGTTTTCACCAGAGCCCGCCGCAAAGCGGGATGGTCTTGCTGCGGCGGTAGTGACCAGGTCGTATCCACTAGCAACGGCTCAACCTCTCTGGCTGCTGAAGATAGGCGCGGTACAAGGGAGTAGACAGAAGCAAGGTCGGACGTAGCAGAAGGTCGGGGCAGGCAGCAAGGATCGTAGTCAGGGGCAACGGCAGGAGGTCTGGAACACAGGCTAGGAACACACAAGGAACGCTTTCACTGGCACAATGGCAACAAGATCCGGCAAGGAAGTGCAGGGGAAGTGAGGTGATATAGGGAAGTGCACAGGTGAAGACACTTATTGGAATCACTGCGCCAATCAGCGGCGCAGTGGCCCTTTAAATCGCAAAGACCCGGCGCGCGCGCGCCCTAGGGAGCGGGGCCGCGCGCGCCGGGACAGGACCGAGGGAGAGCGAGTCAGGTACGGGAGCCGGGGTGCGCATCGCGAGCGGGCGCTACCCGCATCGCGAATCGCATCCCGGCTGGCAGCGGAATCGCAGCGCCCCGGGTCAGTGGATCTGACCGGAGCGCTGCAGCGGGGAGAGTGAAGCGAGCGCTCCGGGGAGGAGCGGGGACCCGGAGCGCTCGGCGTAACACTAATGTTCTTGTCAGCAGGGCGAAAATGAATTTCAAACTTAAAACGGGCAAAGAACAACGACCACCTAGCCTGGCGAGGGTTCAGCCGTTGGGCAGACTGGAGATAAGAGAGATTCTTGTGGTCAGTGTATATAATAACTGGATATTTGGATCCCTCCAGCAGGTGCCTCCATTCCTCAAGCGACAATTTTATGGCCAGTAGTTCTCGATCACCAATGGAGTAGTTTTTCTCCGCCGGAGAGAAGGTCCTAGAAAAAAACCCACAAGTAACAGCATGCCCGGAAGAATTTTTTTGTAGGAGAACTGCTCCAGCTCCCACCGAGGAGGCGTCTACCTCCAATGAGAAGGGTTTAGATGGGTCAGGTCTGGTGAGTACGGGAGCAGAAGAAAAGGCAGTCTTGAGATGTTTGAATGCGTCTTCCGCTTGAGGAGGCCAGGATTTAGGGTTGGCGTTTTTCTTGGTTAGAGCCACGATAGGAGCCACAATAGTGGAAAAGTGTGGGATAAATTGTCTGTAATAATTGGCGAACCCCAAAAAACGTTGGATAGCACGGAGTCCGGAGGGGCATGGCCAATCCAATACGGAAGATAGTTTATCTGGGTCCATTTGTAGTCCCTGGCCAGAGACTAAGTATCCTAGGAAGGGAAGAGACTGACATTCAAAGAGACATTTTTCCATTTTGGCATATAATTGATTGTCCCGAAGTCTCTGAAGAACCATGCGGACATGCTGGCGGTGTTCTTCTAGGTTAGCAGAAAAAATCTGAATATCGTCTAGGTAAACCACAACACAGGTATATAGAAGATCACGAAAAATTTCATTTACAAAGTCTTGGAAGACGGCAGGGGCGTTGCAAAGGCCAAAGGGCATAACCAGATATTCAAAGTGTCCATCTCTGGTGTTAAATGCAGTCTTCCATTCGTCCCCCTCCCTGATGCGGATGAGATTATAAGCACCTCTTAAGTCCAGCTTGGTAAAGATGTGGGCGCCTCGTAGGCGGTCAAAGAGTTCCGAGATAAGAGGTAGAGGGTAGCGTTTTTTTACAGTGATTTTATTAAGTCCGCGGTGATCAATGCAAGGGCGTAGGGAGCTGTCTTTTTTGGAAACGAAAAAAAATCCAGCTCTGGCAGGGGAGGAGGACTTGCGGATAAACCCCTTTTTTAAGTTCTCTTGGATGTACTCCGACATGGCTTGAGTTTCCGGAGCAGACAGAGGATAGATTCTGCCCCGGGGTGGAGTAGTACCAAGGAGGAGGTCAATAGGACAGTCATAAGGCCTGTGAGGAGGCAAAGTCTCTGCTTGTTTTTTGCAAAAAACATCAGCATAATCCAGATAGGCCTTGGGAAGACCAGATAACGGGGGAACCCCAGGGTCTTGACTGAGAGTACAGGGAGCCGGTTTAAGACAGTCCTTGTGGCAAGAAGTACCCCAGTTCTTGATTTCCCCGGTGGTCCAATCAAGGGTTGGGGAATGGCGTTGAAGCCACGGTAATCCAAGAAGAATTTCTGAAGTGCAGTTAGAGAGGACCAAAAATTTGATTTTTTCGTGATGGGGTCCGATGCTCATTAAGAGAGGTTCCGTGCGGTAACGCACAGTACAGTCCAATCTTTCATTATTAACAGAGTCGATGTAGAGGGGTCTGGTGAGACTGGTCACCGGGATGTTCAACCTGTTGATGAGAGAGGCCAAAATAACATTTCCTGCAGATCCGGAATCCAAGAAGGCCATAGCTGAGAAGGCGAAGGTAGAAGAAGAAATCCGCACAGGCACAGTAAGACGTGGAGAAGCAGAGTTCACATCAAGAGCTGTCTCACCTTTGTGCGGAGTCAGCGTGCGTCTTTCCTGGCGAGGAGGTCGGATAGGACCATCCTTCAAGAAATGTTTGGTACTGGCACAGTACAGGCAAAGGTTCTCCATGCGGCGTTGTGTCCTCTCTTGAGGTATCAAGCAAGACCGGTCAACTTGCATAGCCTCCACGGCGGAAGGCACAGGAACGGATTGCAGTGGACCAGAGGAGAGAGGAGCCGGGGAGAGAAACCGCCTCGTGCGAACAAAGTCCATATCCTGGCGGAGCTCCTGATGCCTTTCGGGAAAACGCATGTCAATGCAGGTGGCAAGATGAATAAGTTCATGCAGGTTAGCAGGGATTTCTCGTGCGGCCAGCACATCTTTAGTGTTACTGGATAGGCCTTTTTTAAAGGTCGCGCAGAGGGCCTCGTTATTCCAGGACAATTCGGAGGCGAGAGTACGGAATTGGATGGCGTACTCGCCAACAGAAGAATTACCCTGGACCAGGTTCAGCAGGGCAGTCTCGGCAGAAGAGGCTCGGGCAGGTTCCTCAAAGACACTTCGAATCTCCGTGAAGAAGGAGTGTACAGAGGCAGTGACAGGATCATCATGGTCCCAGAGCGGTGTGGCCCATGACAGGGCTTTCCCAGACAGAAGGCTGACTACGAAAGCCAGCTTTGACCTTTCAGTTGGAAACTGGTCCGACATCATCTCCAAATGCAGGGAACATTGCGAAAGAAAACCACGGCAAAATTTAGAGTCCCCATCAAATTTATCCGGCAAAGATAATCGGAGGCTGGATGCGGCCACTCGCTGCGGAGGAGGTGCAAGAGCTGGCGGAGGAGATGATTGTTGAAGCTGTGGTAGTAGCTGCTGTAGCATCACGGTCAGTTGAGACAGCTGGTGGCCTTGTTGCGCTATCTGTTGCGACTGCTGGGCGACCACCGTGGTGAGGTCGGCGACAACTGGCAGCGGGACCTCAGCGGGATCCATGGCAGGATCTACTGTCACGATTCGGCTGGCTGGAGGTGGATCCTCTGTGCCAGAGAGGGATTGGCGTGGACCGTATCGGTGGACCGGTTCTAAGTTGCTACTGGTATTCACCAGAGCCTGCCGCAAAGCGGGATGGTCTTGCAGCGGCGGTAGCAACCAGGTCATATCCACTGGCAATGGCTCAACCTCTCTGACTGCTGAGATAAGCGCGGTACAAGGGAGTAGACAAGAGCAAGGTCGGACGTAGCAGAAGGTCAGGGCAGGCAGCAAGGATCGTAGTCAGGGGCAATGGCAGGAGGTCTGCAACACAGGCTAGGAACACACAAGGAAACGCTTTCACTGGCACAATGGCAACAAGATCCGGCGAGGGAGTGCAGGGGAAGTGAGGTATAAGTAGGGAAGTGCACAGGTGAAGGTACTGATTAAAACCTGCTGCGCCAATCAGTGGCGCACCAGCCCTTTAAATCGCAAAGACCCGCCGCGCGCGCCCTAAGGAGCGGGGCCGCGCGCGCCGGGACAGCACAGACGGGGAACGGGTATGGTAAGGGAATCGACATGCGCATCGCGAGCGGGCGCGTTCCGCATCGCGAATCGCATCCCGTCTGGGAGCATTATTGCCACGCACCCGGTCGGCAGGTCTGACCGGGGCGCTGTGAATAAGAGAACGCTGTGAGCGCTCCGGGGAGGAGCGGGGACCCAGAGCACTCGGCGTAACAGATACCCTGCTTTCATAGATTAGATTTTGTCGCACTTCGGAAAAAAATCCTAACTACATGCAGGAAAATTTATACGTAAAAAATTCTCATCTTCTAACCCCCATAACTTTTTTATTTTTCTGTGTATGGGGTGGAAGGAGGCCTCATTTTTTGCGCCATGTTCTGAAGTTTTTATTAGTACCATTTTTGTATTGATCAGACTTTTTAATAGCTTTTTATTCATTTTTTCATTATATAAAAAGTGACCAAAAATACGCTATGTTGGACTTTGGAATTTTTTTGCGCGTACGCCATTGGCCGTGTGATTTAATTAACGATATATTTTTATAGTTCGGACATTTCGGCACGCGGTAATTCCACATATGCGTATTTATATTTTTATTTACACAGTTTTTTTATGGGAAAAGGGGGGTGATTCAAACTTTTATTAGGGAAGGGGTTAAATTACCTTTGTTATCTTAAATTTTTCACTTTTTGTATTCCAGTGTTATAGCTCACATAGGGGGCTATAACACTGCACACACTGATCTTTTATGCTGATCCCTGCAAGATTTGCATGGATCAGCGTTCTAGGGGCTCGATTGCTCATGCCTGTAGCTCATCGGAAGTGACGAAGACAGGTAAGGGGATCTCCGCTCGCGTCCTAGCTGATCAGGATATCAAATGTTATCGCAATAGTCCCGATCAGCCCAACTGAGCTGCCGAGAAGCGTTTACTTTCATTTTAGATCCGGCGATCAACTTCTCCTGAAGTTAAACAACCAAAAAGTCTATAAATTCAAAAAACATTTCAAAGTGTCTACAATGTATTGTAATGCACACACCTAAACCCTTACTTTCAGAAGTCTTTCTCCTGGAATTTGTAAGAGTATAACTTAATTTTTAAAGGACTTTGTGAGGTTCACACAGGGGCTAAAGCCTTATCAAATCAACCCACTACATCACTGCAAATCCTCTGGTGCTCCACACAAATAATTTCTATATTTTGCTGGGATGTATTGGAAGTATAGTGTTGTGGTCCTATTGTTTTTTAATAGAATAAGTCATGTTATTTTTAGGCATCATTTTTGGTACCTACAGTATATTGTAAAATTCAATAATGGGTAAGTGGAAAGCATAAAATATTTTTTAAACATTCACCATGAAAATTAGAGGCCATGTCTTTATTGTATGGTCCAAGATGAGCATGGTGATATACTATATGGATATGTTTTATGTGGTTATCACTTTGGTTAAAAAAGATGTGTTAAAAAATGTGTTTTTTGGAATTTTGGTGTACTGCATGATTGTTTGAATTGTTTATTTCATTTAAATTTTTTCAAACACTTTTTCTTTCACTTAGCAGTATTTTTTGTGATTTCATATGAACATGTATATAGTATATTACTGCCTGGACATGTAAAATGCACAGTTCGCAATGTATTGTACATTGGGACGTCTGATGTATATGTACACGGCTCAGTTTAAAGGGACAAATTACAAAGGGTCATCAATTACCATAATAGGCTTCTTTTTTGGTGCTCGTCAATAACTTTCTTTCCTTTTATTTCCATACAGAAAACACTATTCTCTTTTATCATATATTATTTTTAAGAAATATATGTTATTGCTTTGTTTTTCCTAAAGCTAAAAAGCATCTCACATTTTCTTGTATAATGTGTGATAATTAGTAAATCAAATCACCAAATACTTTCTTAAAAATATTATTTTTAAGTCTTAATAAGGTCCCTGTTCGGCACATTATTTAGGATTTATGTAGGTCACATATGGTCATATCCATTCAGTTGTCAAATATCATGATTTGTATACATGGGGTCATTTGGCTTGTATTGCTCAAGCACAAGTTTGTGGTCATCTGCTGACCACATTTTTGCATTAGTGCAATAAAAAAACAAATTGTTGCAGATTAGATTGTGATGTCCCTAAACTATTAAATCTACACTAAAATCATGAAGTTGGTTTTAGCAATTAACTTAGTTGGGTTTAGAATTAACTCATCCTAAAAATACATATTTGCTGTTACTATTTTGTTTATAAGGGCCTTATAATATATACAGGGCGATCATTGCTGAACAACGTCACTAATCTGCAAAAAACACCTTTTGCTTCAATTACACATATTTTAATATTAACAGATATAAGATGTCATACAATCGGTAGGAACCTCATAATAATAGGGTTTAGCCCTAAGTTAGGAAAATAACCACACAAAATTACTAACAGTAGACAGGAATTTTGGATCGGCATGTTTTTCTTTTGAGCTACAAAGAATAGGTGTGGTGAAACCCACCACTCTTGATCCTTAATCCCCTTAATACTATATTTTGGAAAAATGTTGGGCTTTTACCAGTATATATTGGCACATTTTTCTCTAATATATTATCAGGATAAGTCAGACCTCCTACCTACCTACAGTATTTAGTTCACTGTATACTTAGCAAGGACCTTCTTTATGTAAAAATTATTAGTCAACATTGAAAGTGTCCATACACATGAGACTTATAGCACATTGAGAATTTCACAATGGACAATTTCAACCATGAAAAATGTTTTTTTGGGTAAAATGTAACAACTAATCATAGTTGTAGTACAATAATCCTATACCAGTGATCATATGGAAAGCAGACAACTGTGTTTAAAAATGTAGTCCTATAGGCAAAATAAATGATATATTAAAAAATCTATAAACTTTAAATACTAAAAATAACCATATGTGATGTAAATGCTCGGTAATAATTTAATAACCATATGTAATGGAAATGCTTTTTAATAATTTAATAACAAAATGTGAATTAAATGCTCTTTAATAATTTTAAAAACATGGTGAGGCTATTTTTTTTTAAACAAATGTTATTAATTTTACAATAATGTAATAAGAAAGAATTCAGATAAGCTAGAAAAAGATAGTTAATGAACACAACTAATTTAGATACAAAACCTAGTAGAAAGTTTACAAAATGTACATGTCAGTATAAGTTCACTGTAAATATACAGAGTTTTGGGTATCACTTATAAAGATTTCTAAAGTAACCTTTGAAGAAAGAGATAAGCAAAGCAGTTAAGATGCTAAAGTGAGGCATTCGGTGTTACCCTCAGATAGTTCAAGATTACTCCACAACATAAGATTTTTGGAACAACCATACAAGCATTTGAGTCTGCCATGTAGCTATTGTGTCACAAAACAAAAGGGAACATTTTATTTTGCAACACAATAGCTACATTGAGCACTGCTATCGGATACCACAAATATGCCAATACAAACTATGTTTTTATTTAGACCAATAGTTCAAGTAGTGCAGTGAAAGATAACTTATCGATCGCGGGGGTCTGACTGCTGGGACCCCCCGTGATCTCCTGAATGGGGCCCCATCAGTCTGCCGGAAGTGGCCATTCCAACCCCCGCAGGAAGCCGCAGCCAACACGCCCCCTCCATGAATCTCTATGGGATAAATGGGGGGACTTGTCAGCTGCCACTCCGTGCGGGGGTTTGCACACCCCCTCCAGCAGACTGCCGGGCCCCGTTCAGTAGATCCAACTGCTGAGACCCCAGCAATCTTTAGCTTTTCCCTTATCCTTTGAATATACACTACTCCTTTAAGAAATTGGACTTTTATAGTTGGTTACATATGATATGTTATTGCTTTGTTATTCCTAAAGCTAAAAAGCATCTCACACTTTCCTGTATTATGTGTGATAATTAATAAATCAAATCACCAAATACTTTTTTTAAAATATATTTTTGTCATGTTGTTTATAAAGCAACTACACATTCATGATATTATCACTTATATTATTCCATGTTCCTAATGGGGCTAACAATCTATTTTTTCTATTTAAGAAACATACAGTATATTAGGAAGCCAAACAACCTAATAGTAGGCTTTTGTGAGAGGAAACCAGAGTACTCATGGAAAACCAAGTGTAGACTATAAATACTCCCCAGGGCAATAGTTGCACAAGGCAACTGTACTTACCAGTGAGCCTGTGCTGCCCATGTTTTTTATGACTTCCGAAATATGGTACGTGCCACGTTGTACTACTTTTTGGTAGTAGAACATGTTTGCAGTGCATCCCATGCAGTTTTAGCCAAAGCAGAAGTGACAACACTGAATATTCTAGAACATTTTATTCCACCATTTATTATGAATATAAACCATTTTTTTTTATAAAAGATCCCCCTATTAGAAGATTACTTTTCAATGCAATCGTCTCAAAGAGGCATCACTGTACATGCCTTGTACAAATCTACTGCACTACTGCAACAGATATCCACTATGACATGTCTGAGAAGCATTTTAAATACAAAAGCTACATACTGTATGTAATAGCACTAATATAGTACTAGAACTAAATTCAGTTTTTGTCCAAAACGAGAAAGAAAAGATTTATCAAATGATGCGATTTGTTATTTGTAAGGCTAACAACGGTCATATTACTTTGACAATAAACACAGCTGCCTTCTCTCATAAAGCGATTCTCTGGTTCCCAGGCCATCAGGCAAACATTAATTGTGGTCTTAGCTCACAAATAATGAAGAGCAATCCAGTAAGGTATTACACTTTTCTAATTTATTCTATAATACTAGACAAAAACTGACATTATAATGAAATGTATACAATTAAATGTACTTTTGTGAAGAGAACACACCTGGTAGTATGGACCTCATAATAGAAGTAGAAAGGAATATTTACCTTCCAATGTTTAGATTTATTTTTCATATTTATATTAAATTGTTCTCTGTAAATTTTTCAACTGACATTTATTAAAAGTAACTTTCCTATGATTGTATACATTCTGTTGAATTAATATAGATATACGGCGCAGTTTAAAAGTATTTTCCCCTAGGGGAATAGTTCACCATCAAATTACTTATATTGTACTACAAAGATAGGACAATGTAAGAACTAATGCTGTTTTTAAATATATGAAAGGAGTACTGCTGGGAAATAGTAATTTAGTAGCCCCCCAACTGCCACCAAATTTTGTTGACAGTTGGGTTCAACTTCTTTATCCACACTCAGGCATGATCAATGCCAGACATGTTAAATGTAAACCTAAACAGAACCAGTTTAGCTATGTGACAAGAAAATGTAAATTGAGAACATGTTCTAAAGATATTCTAAAGTAATTGAACTCTGCTGGTCTAGGAAGGCTCACAAAGCCATTCTTAACCCCTTCGCACCTCAGGACGTATGCATACATCCAAGTTGCTAGCTTGTTAGCGCAACTGGACGTATGCTGTCAATCACAGTCAGGGTCCCGCCGCAACTGCCGAGGCTAGGATCGCGCCGGTCTCTGCAGCATTATCTCCGTAGATGCTGTGATATGTCCTGATCCTGGAATCTATGGGGTTGAATGGTGACCAACGGTGATCCCGCGATGAACTCCGTAAAAAAAAAGGTACAAGAAATTGTAATTTTGGTCCAAAATGTGGAATAAAAAAAAATTTAAAAGGTGGCATAAATCACAAAAATGTTACCAATAAAAAGTACAGCTTGTCCCCCAAAAAGTAAGCCCTTACACAATGACGTTGAACAAAAAATAAAAAAGTTATGGCTGTCACGACAACACAAAAAAAAGGGGGAAAAAGGATTTTGTTGAGAAAAGGGAAAAAGAACATAAAAATCTATATAAATTGAGTATCACCATAATTCTACCGACCCACGGAATAAAAATAACATCATTTTTACCATACAGTAAATTCCATTTAATAAAAATTTTAATGGAATTTTTCACAATATTATGGAGTTTTTCACAAAAAATGCTGCATGAATCAACAAAGATTTACCACTAATATAAAGTAAAATATGTCATGAAAAAACAATTTCAGAATCACGTTACTAAGTAAAAGCATGTCAAAGTTATTACCACTTTAGGAGACACAGGACAGATTTGAAAAATTGGGCTTGTTCATTAAGGTAAAAACAGGTGGCGTCCTTAACCCCTTAAAGGGGTAGTCCAGTGGTGAAAAACGTATCCCCTATCCTAAGGATAGGGGATAAGTTTGAGATAGGGGATAAGCTGGGGCCCCCTGCGATCTCTCTGTACGGGGCCCCGGCTCTCCGCCCAGATAGCGGGTGTCGACCCCCGCACGAAGCGGCGGCCGACACGCCCCCTCAATACATCTAAATGGCAGAGCCGGAGATTGCCGAAGGCAGCGCTTCGGCTCTGCCATAGAGTTGTATTGAGGGGGCATGTCGGCCGCCGCCTCATGCGGAGGTCGACACGCCCCCTTCCCACGGGCTGTCGGGGCTCCGTACAGGAGATCGCAGGGGGCCCCAGCGGTCGGACCCCCCGCGATCTGCAACTTATCCCCTATCCTTAGGATAGGGGATAAGTTGCTCACCACTGAGTCACCACTGGACTACTCCTTTAAGGACTCAGGGTTTTTTCAGTTTTTGCACTTTCGTTTTTTCCTCCTTACCTTTTAAAAATCATAACCCTTTAAATTTTCCACCTAAAAATCCATATTATGGCTTATTTTTTGCATCGCCAATTCTACTTTGCAGTAACATTAGTCATTTTACCCAAAAATGCACGGCGAACCGAAAAAAAAAATCATTGTGTTATTTTTTGCATCGCCAATTCTACTTTGCAGTAACATTAGTCATTTTACCCAAAAATGCACGGCGAAACGGAAAAAAAAATCATTGTAACTTTTGGGGGCTTCCGTTTCTACGCAGTGCATATTTTTGTAAAAATTACACCTTATCATTATTCTGTAGGTCCATACGGTTAAAATGATACCCTACTTATATAGGTTTGATTTTGTCGCACTTCTGTAAAAAATCATAACTACATGCAGGAAAATTTATACGTTTAAAAATGTCATATTCTGACCCCTATAACTTTTTTATTTTTCAACGTACAGGGCGGCATGAGGACTCATTTTTTGCGCCGTGATTTGAAGTTTTTATCGGTATGATTTTTGTTTTGATCAGACTTTTTGATCACTTTTTATTCATTTTTTAATGGTATAAAAAGTGACCAAAAATTTTCTTTTTTTGACTTTGGAATTTTTTTGCGCGTACGCCATTGACCGTGCGGTTTAATTAATGATATATTTTTATAGTTTGGACATTTACGCACGCGGCGATACCACATATGTTTATTTATTAATTTTTTTTACGCTCTTTTATTTTTTTTATGGGAAAAGGGGGGTGATTCAAACTTTTATTAGGGAAGGGGTTAAATGACCTTTATTAACACTTTTTTTTTGCAGTGTTATAGGTCCCATAGGGACCTATAACACTGCACACACTGATCTCTTGCACAGATCACTGGCGTGTATTAACACGCCTGTGATCAGTGTTATCGGCGCTTGACTGCTCCTGCCTGTATCTCAGGCACGGAGCAGTCATTCGCCGATCGGACACCGAGGAGGCAGGTAAGGGCCCTCCCGGTGTCCTGTAAGCTGTTCGGGACACCGCGATTTCACCGTGGCGGTCCCGAACAGCCCGACTGAGCAGCCAGGTCACTTTCACTTTCAATTTAGAAGCGGCGGTCAGCTTTGACTGCCGCTTCTAAAGGGTTAATACTGCAATTCGCCGCGATCGGCGATGTGTGGTATTAGCCGCGGGTCCCGGCCGTTGATGAGTGCTGGGACCGGCGCGATATGATGCGGGATCGCGGCGCGATCCCGCTTCACATTGCGAGAGCCGGCGCAGGACATAAACATACGTCCTGCGTCGTTAAGGGGTTAAGGGGTTAAAGGGGTTCTCCAGTAGAAAAAAAATGTTTTTATATCAACTGGTGCCAGAAAGTTAAACAGATTTGTAAATTATATTTTATACTGTTATCCTGTGCAAACAAGACGTTTAGTGGTGGATCATTTTCAGGACTTAATGATGAAAGATTTGGTAAATCTAAAAAACATAGCACTGAAAACAACAGAAAAAAGGATAACTCAAAAAAAAAAAAAAAAAGCCCTGGACTCTCTTAAAAAAAAACTGTGATCTTTTCGTTCGCGCTGCAGATAAGGGCGGCTCTGTTGTATGTCTGAATACCGGCTTATATTTGAAACTCAGTTGAGAGATGCTTATGGTCGCTCTTTCAAATAACATTGAGAAATTTACTGTAAGAAGGAGTATCTCTGTCTGTTATTTCGGAAAAAGAAAAATAATATATGTTTCTGCTATACCACATCATTTGGCTCTGCAAGCTATTGAAAGTGTCATGCATGATTTTTCAAATTATAGTGATGATCTTAAGCAGTTTGTTTTGAAAGTTACACCTTCATTGTGAAACATAATTATTTTATGTTTAATGATTCTTTTTACTTGCAGAAAACAGGAGCCTCTATGTTGGGCTAAGTCCTCACCGTGCTAATTTATTTGTTTTTTGGTGGGTGGAAACTTACATCTTTCCAGAGAGTAATCCCTTTAACAATTGTCAAACATGGTATCGAGATTTATAGACGATGTGGTAATTGCCTGGAATGGAGAGGAAAATCAAGTTGCACAATTTATGGAATATCTTAATGCAAATAATTGCAATCTGAAATTTACCCATACTTGGGAAAAAACACTGTACCTTTTTTGGACATTGTGTTGGTCACTAATGGCAAAAAGTGGAAGTAACTCCGTTCTGTAAACCCATTTCAGACAACACCACGGTCAGAGCCGATTCATGTCATCCCAGACATATAGGTAGAAAGCATACCAATAGGGGAACTTATCCGCATTAAGCGGAACAGTTTCATAGAGGACGTGTACCATAGGGAAGCCGAAAACACATGCACCAGGCTCCAACAGAGAGGTTATCCTCCGTGGCTCCTCCATAAAGCACGTAACCGAGTGGACCCTATGGATCACACTCATCTTTTAAATAAGGTAAAATCTTCCTCTGAGAATAATCATGAAATAACCTTTGTGACTACATATAGTGCAGAATTTAACCAAATCAAAAACATTGTAAACAAACATTTGCCCATTCTTTTTAGTGACCCGGGTCTTAAACAGCTTTTACAGGAAGGTGTGCGTTTCTCTAGTAGAAGAGCTCCTACTTTATCATCCATGTTGGTTCCTAGTTTAGTAGAAGAAACAAATATAAAAGAAACATGGTTGTCTGTTAAGGGATTCCATAAATGTTCTGAATCTAGATGTGTGCTATGCCAATATGAAAAAAAGGGTTTGGTAGTTGAGGGTACCATAGACAACAAAAAGTATCCCATCAGAAACTTTATAAATTGTAACAGCAAATACCGTATTTTTCGCCATATAAGACGCACTTTTTCTTCCCCAAAACTGGGGGGAAAAAGTCGGTGCGTCTTATACAGCGAATACACCCCTATCGCGGCGGTCCCTGCGGTGATGCCCTGTATTAACCCTTCAGACGCGGCGATCAAAGCTGACCGCCACGTCTGAAGGGAAAGTGACACTAACCCGGCTGTTCAGTCGGGCTGTTCGGGACCGCCGCGATTTCACCGTGGTGGTCCCGAACAGCCCGACTGAATAGCCGGGTTAGTGCTTACAGGACACCGGGAGGGACCTTACCTGCCTCATCGGTGTCTTCTCCATTCAGGGATCCCCTGTATGGCCGGCACTCTTCTTCCTCGTCATCACATCATCGCGTACGTGCGTCTCCGTGCGTAACGACGTGATGGCGGCGACGGAGAGCGAGGATATCCGGCAGGCAGTAGAGACGTTCCGGAGCGACGGGGGACATGGCGACAGCGATGGAGCGACATCCAGGGCAAAGGTGACGGGTCCGGAGCGGTGGGGACACGTGAGTATTACCTCCTATGCAGTGGTCTTCAATCTGCGGACCTCCAGATGTTGCAAAACTACAACTCCCAGCATGTCCGGACAGCCAACGGCTGTCCGAGCATGCTGGGAGTTGTAGTTTTGCAACATCTGGAGGTCCGCAGGTTGAAGACCACTATTGGGTTCACAATCTTTAATTTTTTAGATTTTGCACCTAAAAATAGGGTGCGTCTTATACGCCGATGCGTCCTATAGGACGAAAAATACGGTATGTAGTTTACAAAATAACATGCACAGAATGCAATTTGAATTAAATAGGTAGCACTAGACGTTCACTTAAAAACAGAATTCAGGAACATGTGCGACTGGTCCTATCATTACCAGTATGTCAAATGTCTCTAGACATTTTGCTGTCAAACATTTAGGGAATATTTCCACTTTAATTTTCTCTGGCATAGAAAGAGTTGTCCAGAGCAAGAGAGGCATAGATTTAGTATGACATCTCCGTAACAGGGAAATAATTAGTGATGAGCGGCATTGCCCATATTCAAATTCGCAATATTTCGCAAATATATAGACGACTATTCGTCCTATATTCGCGAATTTTGCATATTCGTTATATTCGCATATTCACATATGCAAATATTCACATTTGTGAATATTCACATATTCGTGTATTGGAGGAAGAAAACAGTGAGGGGGGAGGGGCAACTGTGCCATTGGTTGCTAGGGATTTTGTTGATAACCTCTGACAAGTGTATTTGCATCATTCTAATTGGTCCACATGTGAAAAGAAGGAATATGCAATATTCACATATGCGAATGTTCGCACATATGCGAATGTGCACATATGTGAATATTCACATATGCGAATATGCGCATATGCGGAAAAAAGCAAATATTCGCAATTTTGAATACATAGCGAATATATTCTCATTATTCGTGAATTCCCTAATTTGCGATATTCGCGATAAAAATTTGAAATGCGAATATTCGCGCCCAACACTAGAAATAATGTGGATCTATTTGTTTGACAGCATTCAACCTAACGGAATGAATAATAGGACACATTTAATCTTACACAATTAAGCTCTGAACATATATTTAATATTGGTCTCTTTTATATTGTAATTTGGGAATTTTGTTTCCCTTCATATTTTCTTTGTTTTTAATGTGTACATGGGTGATAAAGTTTGTTGAACCTACTCTGAAACTCCCCCTTCCTTTGGTGTGGAGGTTGGCCTTTGGTTAAGTATAAATAAAAGACACATTGAATGAACATACATGCCATAACTAAAGCTCTATGACCTGAAACGCGTCGGCGTGAAGGGATCCATCCCATGCTGTAAAATTATTAATATGGCTTGATGTACTCTCCTACACTGCCTTTTCTAATGGAATTTTAAGGAATCTAATAAACCTTTGCTTTTACAGAGCTGGCTCTGTTAAAAAATCTTAATTGAGTTGAGTTGTTCTTTTCTGTCTGACCACAGTGCTCTCTGCTGACACATTTGTCCATGTCAGGAATTGCCCAAAGTAGAAGCAAATCCCCAGAGCAAACCTCTCCTGCTCTGGACAGTTCCTGACATGGACAGAGGTGTCAGCAGAGTGCAACACTCACTGTATAGTGGATCCACTGTGCCTGTGTGGATGATGACTTGGGCCGTGTCAGGGAGCAGAGTCTAAGGCGCCGCTGATTTTCACCAGAGCCCGCTGCAAAGTGGGATGGACTTGATGCGGCAGGCGGCACCCAGGTCGCTACCCCTGACACAACTAATCCACACAGGCCGCTGAGGAGATACGTGGCACAGGAGGATGCAGACAACTCGTCGTCAGGAAAACATGGTTCCCAATACCTCAGGCCTAAAACTCTGCAATTCACCGTAAGGGTACGTTTACACGAGCGGATCCCCAGCATATTTTACACTGTGGATCTGCCACTGAAGGGCCGATGTATGGTGCCTTTACATGTGCCTGCTCAGAGCGGCAATACGTCGCTACGAGCAGACACACTGAAGCGAAGTGCGAGTCGCCACGCATGTGTAGTGTATTCGCACGCATCGCGGCTGTTCCCCCTGCTCTATGAGCTAGGCCAAGAGCTGCCACAATGTGCAAGTATACTGCGCATGCGCGGCGACTCACACATCGCAGTGTGTCTGCTCGTAGCCGTGTATTGCCGCTCCGAGCAGGTACATGTAAAGGCACCATACAGGGGCAGATCCGCAGCGTAAAATACGCTGGGGATCTGCTCGTGTGAATGTACCCTAAGAGCATAATACTAAATAGTAAAATGTAGTAGTGATAGTGTTGGTCATGTTGGTACTGATGGTCTAGGACTGCTTTGCTCCTGTAGGACATAGACATAATTGATGTAAACATGAGAGAATTACTGCCCATCAGCTTGTAACTTAAAGCTCAAGTACAGTTGGGTTATGCAGCAGAACAATGAAACAAGACATAGAAGTAAGCAAAAGTAAGAATAGGAAGTGAACAGGCCCTGACTTCAATCACATTGGCCCAAATTTATCATTGCAGTGCAAGTTAAGCATTTTTTTACACCTTTTTTTTTGTGCTGATAATGTGTAGGAGCACCAAATTTATTAAAAGGTAAAAGAGCTTTGATAAATTTTGTGCAGGTCCACATTTTCTAAAATTTATGTCTACACATACACCAAAAAGCTACACCATGTCTGGGCTGGTGTAGTTTTAGAGACTTTTCAATGGCTTTGCGCCTTTTTTTGCTCCTTTTTACAAAAAGGCGCAACGATAAATCCCTTCTATATCATGTGTATTGCTGAAATCAGTGGATTGCAACTCAAAATTAGTGGATTGCAACTCAAAATCAGCAGAAATGTGTAAACAAAAAAGGGGCAAAAAAAGGCACAAAAAAACCCTGCTTGTGCCTTTTGTGCGCCTTTTTAGACACAAAAAACAGTCTAAATACAATGATAAATGTGGGCCATTAAGCTCTTGTGGAGAAACTTTAAACTGGCATTTTACTCTTGAAAACCCTCCAATGTAACCGACTTAAACCAACTCTAAAAAAGAGTGGGCCAATATTTCTCAATAGTGATGTAACTCACAAACAATGGATTCCAGTTGTCAAACAATTGCACAGTGACACAAACAGTTAGCAACTTTTTTACTGTGATATAGGTTTTGAATAATTCTTTATTTTCAATAAATGGAATGATCATTTTAAATCTGCATTTTGTGTTTTGTAATGTCTTTATCAGTTAGATGATCTGAAGAAATCAGGTAAAGGGGCAAGTACTTTTCCATAGCACTTTGTAATGATGTGTCTTTCCTTACTTTTTCTCATGGCTCAGTGTGTCTTAATACATGCAAGATGACTAACTTACAAAAAACATATGTTAGGAGATAGATAAATAAAGCCCCGCCCATTTTTGCTTCACTGGAATTACTATGAGGCTCATACTTTCTACTACATCAAGTGTTTGCGTTGCTGTTTTTGTGCCCAGTGCACAAATATACACCACCTATTGAAGTTGACCCTAAAGTGGCATTTGAGGATGATGTGCCCTGGAATACCTCCTCAAAGCCAGGAAAAGACCCCTTCTAGCCTCCTACATGTCCCCTTGGCGTGAGCAGTGCAGAACCTCTAAAGTTGACCAGTTATGCTCAGAATTGATGATATTTAAGCTAGCGCGGCTTGAATTTAGTTAAGAATAATACAATCTTGTATATAATTTTTAGAATGAGAAACTGGAATCCTTAACTAAATTCAAGGAAACCACAGTTTCAAATGAAATAGTTTAATTTACTACACTTTTCCACATCTTTAATGTTGGTGTTTTAGGACTATACCAGTGCATTCACATACTAGGAAAATGAATTCCCTTCGGAAAATGCAGAAATGGTGTGTCCATATGTACTCTAGTAGCCTAAGTTTTTTTTTTTAAACTAGAGTTTGGTCTAGGATGTAGGGAAGTCACTAAAGAGCCATGGTTGGAAAGGTAACTGTACTACCCCCTTCCAGGTCTTATCTATGTGAACACGGAGTCACTAATGTATGTATGTAACATGCTTGTGTGTGCGTTCAACCCTTACCTTGTTCATTTGTATGGGAGAGGTTTCTAAGCATGCTTTATGACATTGATAGGAATCATTCCACAAAGAAAAAGCTGAGCTCTAAGCAACAGCTATTGTGCATGGCTTATAAAGAAGGAGTTACTCCCTCTAAATGCGTTATCTATTTTACCAATTCATCCATATTATTTTTATTCTATACAAGTTTCCATTGCGCTCCTCTCTGCACTGTAGTATAGAATATACATCAGGGCTTAGAGCATCATCGCCTGGACACCTGGACATGTTATCTATCCATTGGTGTCACCTTTTACTGTAATACTGTGATAATAACCTTGACACTGCTGGAAAGTCATATTTACAGAACAGGAATACTCAGCATGTTATTAGGCCTAGTGGTCAGAATAAAAACTGCAAGGTTTCAGGTTATTTTTTTTAACTTAGAAAGTGAAAAAGGAAATAATAAAAACACCCAAAATTCTTTAAAAAAAATGTTTAACATAAAAATTAGATTTCAAAAATAGGTCATTTTCTGATGACACATTCCCTTTAAAAACATGAGCAGAAACAAAGTAATTTTATCTTCTTGGCTGCAAGATCTCAAGTGGAATTTTCTGAAAACAGGTGTTTGGGGAAAAAAAAACAAAGTAAGAGTAGGTCACAGCATATTTTTACGTTGCACAAAATCCAATATGAAGCGAAAATATACAACATGTTTCCTGCTGAACAGCTGATTTTGCAAAGCATTGAATACCCTGAGTATATGCTAAATGTGACCCTAACCTAATTGTGTAATAGTGTATGAGGATAACCTTCAATATAGGCAAGAAGAACCTTAAGATGATTTGAACCTGAATCTCCTTTTCACAGAATGTACAGTGCACATGTTCTTGTATCCATTTCCCTACAATTTGTATTTTACTATCCCAAGGCATATGTCAGTTTTCTTACTACTATAATTTCAGACTTACTACATCAGTCTGACATATTTGAGTTTGGGCTATTGCAAACATTACATGTAGTAGTAATCTTCACAAAGAACAAATCTATGAACCAAGATGTTAATCCAGTAAGGAAATACATTTATGATCTGTAATGTGTCATGTTCTGTATTTTTGCAATATGTTGTCATTTCTTTTTTAAAGATCACATCATAAACATAGACAATATAAACTGCAGTACATTTGTAAATTTGCTTATTTGTGTTTACAACCAGATCATGTTGATGAAGGTGTTTGCATGGAATAATACTGAAACATTTATTTGAATATTTTGTAGTGTTTACATTATAGGTTGAGCTTTGGTAAGCTTTTCTACATTCTTTAAAGGGGTTGTCCAGTGAAAACTATCTTATCCCTAATCCACAGATAGTTTTCACCAGACAACCTCATTAATTCTAGTAAATGTCATACACCTTCACTGTTTATGATGTAAGTATGTCCATAAGGGCACACTTTTTTTTCATTATTATTGAATAGGTCACAGTTAGACCATTAGAGATGAGTGAAATGAACCTGTAGAAGTCGAGTTCAGTCAGAACTTTGCAAAAAGTTTGCTTCGGCTAATACTCTAACTTCAGACAGTTCAGCTCTGCAAAACCTGGTAAAATTTCATTAGAAACATGGCACATTATCTCCTCTAATGCCTTTCAAGCAGCCCTCCCAGCAAATCGGGAGGCAGTGTAGGGGTTATGGCAAAGCCATTAAAGCCTATTCACATAGTTTCAGCAGCAATTTTATAGATAGCAGGTGTTAGGTGAAGATCTCTGTGAAGGACCACCGTAGAAAAAAGGAAAAAAATATTGCTTCTTTTCATTCTTTTGTGTGCATGTTAACACCAGCAAGCATCTGCCTCCAAAAAGAAATACTTTTTTTGGACATTAATTTTAAAAAGTATGAAAAAATGCACTAGTGCAGTGTGGTTTTATTCAACCTGTTAGTTACCACCGGATACCGTCCATTTACATATAACCATAAATGTTGTTGTAACTATGCAACAAACTTTGCCTTAAAACAGCTCAGAAATACATAGGTACACTCCTAGGTGGGCTATTAGTGTTATAAATGGATATTAGAACTTTTAGACATTTTTATACACATGTTTTTGGGCTATTGGTGAAGTACAACTTCAGGCATAACTAGTTCTGTCAGAACCAGAACTTTTTGCCAGAGTTCGGCAAACTGGCAGAATCGATCTTTTGAAAAGTTTGCTCATCTCTATTTACAATGCAGTAACATTTTACAATTATTTCTGATAAATTCTGCATACATTTTGAATGTGTGGCCCAACAGATTTTTTCCTATATTTAAATGCTATATTAGTGAGAAAAAAAATGAGTATCGACCACTAGAGAAGGTAAAAACTATGGTGATATTTTCCTATATTTAAATGCTATATTAGTGAAAAAAATTATTATTGACCACTAGAGAAGGTAAAAACTATGTTGAATATTTTATTTCATTCACATACAATTATGTTTTAATATTTTCTAAGTGGCCTCTCTGGTATACTTACTTCACTTTTCTAAATCAGGCCACAGATTGGTATCTCTGATAAACTAATACCCAAATATTGCTCTAAGAATCCTTCTGGAGTAAGAAGTTGAGTTTTTTTTTTCATTCTTAAGAAGAACAAATAACACATTGGCCCTTATTTACTAAGAGTGGAGTGTAGGTTTCTTTGTGGGTTTCAATTCCCTAAAAAACAAATTTCCACGGTATCATGGTATTTACTAAGGCTTCCCTACACTTTCCGCTTTCCCTACATTTAATTTTTTTTACACATGCTCTGATTTGTAGGGTTTTCCTCAGCTCAAATCCACCACATTTTCTGTAGAAACCTAAGTAAATATGTTGTTTTTTTGTGAAAATGTCGGGAACTGCGTCTCCTTTTCCTGACAACGCCCTTTTCCGGGTTTTCTAAGTAAAATGGAGAGTTAGTCGGATTTTTTCAATTCTGGTGCAAATTCTGGACTAGACAGAATTTCGGGCGCACAACCCGACAAAACATGTCGGGTTTGCAATAGTAAATGAGGGTCATAGTGTTTCTTATAAGAATCATATTTAAAAGGAACCTGTCAGTTTCCTGCTACCCGAACCATGCTAGGGCCTGGATTGATAGATTTATCCCTACTTGGGTATATGGAGAGATCTACAACTTGTAAGAAACAGGTATGGAGCACTCATGGTTATGGTCTTGGAAAATGTAGCCTTCACTTCATAACATCCCTGTATTACAGAATAGGGCATCTGTGCCAGGAGTAAGATGAATAGAGACAGAGGGAGACAAACTAACTGGGCTTACGGCCTGACGAAGCGCCTAAACGGTGTGAAACAATTGTTGCCCGGTTTGTTTGTTTGCCCCCGCCTCTATCCATCTGGCTCCTGGCACGGATTTTCTATTCTGCAATATAGTGATGTTACAAGGTAAAGGCTACATTTTTCAGAACCATAGCCGTCAGTGCTCCATACCTGTTTCTTACAAGTTGTTGATTGAGACTTCATGCTATACTTTGTTGTGTTGACACCACCGGGTCCACTGACAGCTTGTAAGTTGCCTTGCAAAGAGGTCCTTGTGGCATCCACATGCCATGGACATTTATGCAGTGCCAGACTAAACCTGTGATTTGCTGAATATGGAGAGATCTATCAATCAAGGCATGTAGGTGCCGGGAAGCCACCAGGGACCATCTAAATTATTTGGAACTCCACTTTAATTCCACTGAAATGCTGCAGCTTGTCCCTGTTTCATGCTGTCTAGTAGGGATGTAAGAAAAAATTGATTTGCACGATTATCGCGATTTTTGTTCTGCGATACTGAATCGATTTTAAAATTCTGAGAATCGATTTTTTTAAATAAATTATTATAATTAATATTTACTGTATTTCACTCACTGAGTCACTGTCCTATTTGTCTGTCTTATTTTTTTTTATAACACTTAAGCTCCTGACCACTAGTTGGCAGTGTACCTGTTATCATCAGCTCTGTCCCACTCGCAGGCTGCTACCGCGAGACTACAGACTCAGAACAAACAGGAAGGAGAACGTACGCACTCACAGGATCTTGTTCTTTCTCAGCTAGGGTTTGGGCAGCATAAAACTTATGAAATGTTACCTTTAAATAAACTATTGATAAAGCAAGTTATCTTAAAGTACATTTAATTCATATTTTTAGAATTTTTGTAAATAGATATCGTCAAATTGTTTATGTTTGGCATTTGTAGTTCATGATCTATAAAGACAATCCATCTTGACATGACTTTTAAGAAATCTATTTAAGTAATGTATCCCAGACTACTTAAGTACTGGATTCATTGGTGGGCTTTGAAAATCTTTAATGTGTAAATACTTTTCTTGAATTCTTTAGCCTTGTGTTTGGTTTCCATTGAGTAGATTATATAACACAAAAGAAAACTGATATGTGAACTGTTCAAGGCTCAAGGGACCAGTCTTTCAAAAATGCATTTTGAACTTGCTTTCAAGAGCTGTCAACTTTATTGAATTAGAAATGAACCGGGAACAGCATTTAAAATACTAAGACAAAAGTGATATGCATATAGTTGAAATGAAATCCTCTAGAAGAGAAGTACAAAGTATTCAAAATAAACATAGACTGGAAGTTTTTATCTAATTCTAAAGATCAGTACACATGAAAAATATTGAAGCAGTACACCTGCTGTAACATAAACCCTGCCAAAAACATCTTTTGACCCAATAGTCTCACTTATAATGCTGCATGTCAAATATGGAAAACATATATATTCAGTGAACAGTTAAGGGGTCAGAGTGGTATCCTGTAACCTCAAATGCCATTGCATTAAGCAGTATTTGATAACAGAAGTCTGGACATGCTTCAGGGGATTTCATATTCATTGTTAATGGGGAGTGCAACTTCATGTTGTAGAAAGAATATAGAAGAGCTGGAGACAGTTCAAATGTGGATTTCTAGATTTATAAAAGAGATGAGTGCTTTTAATAAAAAAAATTATAATACATTTTTAAAAATTGAATTAGAATAAAGACTGTATAGGTTAGAAAAAAATCAACTTAGAAGTGAAAATATTAATATGCATTATTAAATCTATGAACATTTCAAATAATTTGTGACAGAGTTTGATACATTATATATATGTTGAGGGAACATTATCTCATTCTTAAATAGGACAGGTTCTTTACAGGAGGTGTAGTAAGACCTTGAAATGTTCTACCATTAGAGGTTACAATCAGTTCCGTACGTGAAAAAATGTAAAAAATTATAGCACATGGTATTGAACAACCTTTTTACTTTTTCAAATTTTCTTTTCTTTTTTTTTTGTTTAGCATAAAACGAAAAAAGAAAAAAATCTGGTATTATTGGAATTGTATTAACCAATAGAATTAAGTTAGAATTCCAGATTTACCATATTGGGAACTGTGAAAAAATGATTGCCCCACAACTTGAGCAATTCAATATTTTTCAATTTTGCCTTACATATATTTTTTACTGGTTCTGTAGGGATGGGTTCGCATATGTGCGGATTCCGGGATAGCTCTGATTTTATTGTTATTTGTTATTATATTTACAATTATTCTTTTTGAAAAATAAAAACCTTTCTAATTTGAAAAAACAAAAAAAACAAATACAAAGTATTTGTCAAAGATAAAAAGTAATGTAAAAAAACAATGGTGTTAGAGATGAGGGAACTTTTCAAAGGTTGGTACTCAGCGCAGTCAAAGTTAGACTAGGTAGAATGCTCACCTTAATCCCTCACTATGAATGTATGAAAACGTAACTTTTATTACTTATGGAGATCAATAAGAACTCAATAAGTAATAGAGGTTAAGTTTTAATACATTTATTGTGAGGGATAAAAGTGGGCATTTTACCTAGTTTAACATTGGCAGGGTTGCGTACCAATTGACAAATGTTAGCCCACCCCTTAGTTGGGTCTTTCTCTTAGTTGTCTTTTCAAAGGTTGGCTCTTTCAGTTTGCCGATCTTCCGACAAATGTAATACAATTTATTTTTGCTAGCAAAAATAAACTATAGTTAAAATCTCTGCCTGGTGGATATTTCAGAAGAGGCACACATGTAACTTTCGAAGTGCTGGGATTTATGTAGAGGCATGCACTGCTTCATAAATAAGGTGAGCCTGTGTGCTGATGGGAAATTAATTAACCCCTTAAGGACTGAGCGTTTTTCCAATTTCATTTTTTCCTCTTCTCCATTTAAAAATCATAACCCTTTCAATTTTGCACCTACATACACATATGATGGCTTGTTTTTTGCACCACCAATTGTACTTTGTAATGACATCAATCATTTTACCCTACTAATATAGGTTTGATTTTGGTAAAAATCATAACTACATGCACAAAAATTTATATGTTTAAAAATGTCCTCTTCTGACCCCTATAACTTTTTTATTTTTCCGCATACGGGATGTATGAGGGCGCATTTTTTTGCACCGTGATCTGAAGTTTTTAGTAGTACCATTTTTGTTTTGAATGGACTTTTTGATCACCTGTTATTCCATTTTTCTATGGTATAAAAAGTAACAAAAATATGTAATTTTGGATTTTTGAATTTTTTTTTACGTGAACGCCATTGACTATGCGGTTTAATTAACTTTATCTTTTTATAGTTTGGACATTTACACATGTTGCAATACCACATATGTTTATATTTTTTTTTATTTACATAGTTTTTTTATTTTAAATGGGAAAAGGGGTTCCGAACACTGCGTGCGTGCTGCAGGGATCGTAATGTCATGGCCACACCCATTGAGATGTCACACCACGCCCCTTGTGACGCCATATCATGCCCCCTCAATGCAAGTCTATGGGAGGGGGCATGGTGGCTGCCACGCCCCCTCCCATAGACTTGCATTGAGGTGGCGTGACGTCACGAGGGGGCATGGTCATGATGTCACGACCTTAGCAGCCCGCACCCAGTGTTAAAAAAAAAAATGTTCTAAATGCTTGGGCAGTGGAGAAGGAGTCTCCTTAAAGGGGTCTCATCAAGACAATTGATATCCATGTTAGGTCATAGAGATGCCTTAAAAGTTGGTTACCTGCTTAGGACCTCTATCCCCTTAAGGACTGAGCCCTTTTTTGCAATTCTGACCACTGTCACTTTATGCATTAATAACTCTGGGATGCTTTTACCGATTATTCTGATATTGTTTTTCGTGACATATTCTACTTTAACATAGCGGTAAATTTTAGTCGTTACTTGCATCCTTTCTTGGTGAAAAATCTAAAAATTTCATGAAAATTTTGAAAATGTAGCATTTTTCTAACTTTGAAACTCTCTGCTTGTAAGGAAAATGGATATTCCAAATACATTTTATATTGATTCACAAATACCATATGTCTACTTTATGTTGGCATCATAAAATTGACCTATTTTTACTTTTTGAAGATATTAGAGGACTTCAAAGTATAGCAGCAATTTTAAAAATTTTCATGAAAATTTCAAAATCTGAATTTTTCAGGGACCAGTTAAGTTTGAACTGGATTTGAGGGGCCTTTCTGTGAGAAATACCTCATAAATGACCCCATTATAGAAACTATACCCCTCAAAGTTTTCAAAATGACATTCAAAAAGTGTGTTTAGCCTTTAGGTGTTTCACAAGAATTGCAGCAAAGTGGAGGAGAAAAATCTAAATCTGCATTTTTTACACTAACATGTTCTTGTAGCCAATTTGTTTTCATTTTTCAAAGTGATAAAAGGAGAAAAAGCCCCCCAAAATTTGTAGCCCAATTTCTCTCGAGTACATAAATACCTCATATGTTGACATAAAGTGCTCTGTGGGCTCACAACATGGCTCAAGAGGGAAAGAACAACTGTAAGATTTTTGAAAACTAATTTAGCTGTCATGGTTTTTGGTTGCATTTAGGAAGCCCCCGTGGTACCAGAAACGCAAAAAAAAAAACACATGGCATACTATTTTGGAAACTACACCCCTCAAGGAACATAACAAGGGGTACAGTGAACCTTAACACCTCACAGGTGTTTGGCGACTTTGGACGTGAAAATGGAAAATTAGATTTTTAACACTAAATAATGATGTTACCCCAAATTTTTATTTTTCACAAGGGATAGTTGGAGAAAATGGACTCCAAAATTTGAAGCCCAATTCCTCCTGATTAAGAAAATGCTCAGAAGAGACAAAGCAAAATGTGGCTTTTTGAAATTGAATTTTGCTAAAATGGTTTTTGGGGGGCATGTTGTATTTAGAAAGTTCCCAGGGTGCCAGAACAGCAAAAATTCCCCCACATGGCATACTATTTTGGAAACTACACCCCTCAAGGAACATAACAAGGGGTATAGTGAACCTTAACACCTCATAGGTGTTTGGCGACTTTGTGTTGAAGTTGGACGTGAAAATGGAAAATTTGATTTTTAACACTAAAATTATGGTGTTACCTCAATTTTTTCTTTTTTTTTACAAGGGATAATAGGAGAAAATGGACCCCAAAATTTGAAGCCCAATTTATCCTGATTGAGAAAAAATGCCCCATATCTGGACATTAAGTGCTCTGCAGGCTCACTACAATGCTTAGAATAGAAGGAGCTAAATTTTGCTGAAATGGTTTTTGTGGGGGATGTTGTATTTAGAAAGTCCCCAGGGTGCCAGAACAGCAAAAAAAACAAAAAAAAAAAAAAAAAACAGAACACAAGGCATACTATTTTGGAAACTACACCCCTCAAGGAACGTAACAAGGGGTATAGTGAAACTTAACACCTCACAGGTGTTTGACGACTTTGCATTGAATTTGGACGTGAAAATTGAAAATTTTATTTTTAACACTAAAATGATCGTGTTACTCCATATTTTTCATTTTCACATGGTGTAATAGGAGAAAATGGACCCCACAATTTTAAGCCCAATTTCTCCCGGTTAAGAAAACACCCACCATGTGGATGTTAAATGCTCGGCTGGCGCACTGCAGGTCTCAGAACAGAAGGAGTGCCATTGGACTTTTGGAGATAGAATTTAGCTGGAATTGAAGTCGGGGGCCATGTACATTTACAAACCTCCCATGATGCCAAAACAACAGAAACCCCCCACATGTTACCCCATTTTGGAAACTACATCCTTCACAGAATGTAATAAGGAGTGCAGTGAGCATTTACATCCCACTGGCGTTTTACAGATCTTTGGAACAGTGAGCTGTGCAAATGAAAAATTACATTTTTCATTTTCACGGACCACTGTTAAAAAAATCTGTCAGACACCTGTGGGGTGTAAATGCTCACTGTACCCCTTATTACTTTTCGTGAGGGGTGTAGTTTTCAAAATGGGATCACATGTGGGTGGGGGGTTCCACTGTTCTGGCACCATGGGGGCTTTGTAAATGTACATGGCCTCCAATTCTTTTTTCCTATTACCCCTTGTGAAAATGAAAAATTTGGGATAACACCAGCATTTTAGAAAAGAAAATTTTTCATTTTCACGTACAAATTTAACATAAATTCGTCAAACATCTGTGGGGTGTTCAGGCTCAATATACACCTTATTACGTTCCATGAGGGGTGTAGTTTCCAAAATGGGGTCACATGTGGGTATTTATTTTTTTGCATTTATGTCAGAACCGCTGTAACAATCAGCCACCCCTGTGCAAATCACCTCAAATGTACATGGTGCTCTCACTTCTGAGCCTGGTTGTGCGTCCGCAGAGCATTTTACATCCACATATGGGGTATTTCCATACTCAGGAGAAATTACGTTACAAATTTTGGGGGTCTTTTTTTCCTTTTCCATCCTGTGAAAATGAAAAGTATGGGCCAACACCAGCATGTAAGTGTAACATTTTTTTATTTTTTTATACTAACAGGCTGGTGTAGACCCCAACTTTACCCTTTCTTAAGGGGTAAAAGGAGAAAAAGCCCCCCAAAATTTGTTGGACAATTTTTCCCGAGTACGGAACTGCCCCATATGTGGCTCTATACTGTTGCCTGGAAATACGACAGGGGTCTGAAGTGAGAGAGCGCCATGAGCATTTGAGGCCTAAATTAGATATTTGCATAGGGATGGACCCGGATGCAAGAATTAGACTTGCCTCCAATACCAAAATTACCCTACGGCAGTGTTTCCCAAACATTGTGCCTCCAGCTGTTGTAAAACTCCCAGCATTGACTGGACAATACTGGGAGTTGTTTTTCAACAGCTGGAGGCTCTGTTTTAGAAACTGTGGCGTACCAGAGGTTTCTCATTTTTATTGGGGGGGTGGGGGGGTGGGGTAACTGTGTAGGGGTATGTGTATATGTAGTGTTTTACCCTTTATTTTGTGTAGTGTAGTGTTTTTAGGGTACATTCAGACTGCCGGGGGATTACAGCGAGTTTCCCGCTGGGAGTTTGAGCTGCAGTGGAAAATTTCCTGCATATCTAATTTGGGGGGGGGGGGGGGAGGGGCAAATCTCTAGCTGTTGAAAAAACGACAGCTCCCAGCATGCCCTTTAGCTTTCCGTGCATGCTGATGGTTGTGGTTATGCAACAGCTGGAGGGACCTGATTGCAAAACACTGAGTTAGGTGGTGCCCAAACGGTAGCGCTCCAGACGTTGCAAAACTACGACTCCAAGCATGCCCAGACTGTCCAGCCATGCTGGTAGTTGTAGTTTTGCAACATCTGGAGGTCTCTAGCTTAGAGACCACTGTATAGATGCTGCTAAACTACAACTTCCCACATGCTGAGACTGTCTAGGCATGCTGAGAGTTGTAGAACTGCAACTACCACTCCCAGCATGCCTGGGCAGTCTGGGCATGCATGGAATTTTAGTTTTCAACATCTGGAGCGCTACCGTTTGGGCACCACTATATAGTGGTCTCCAAACTGTGGCCCTACAGATGTTGCAAAACTACACAACTCCCAGCATGCCCAGACTGGCCAGGCATGCTGGGAGTGGTAGTTCTGTAACATCTGTCCCTTCAGACAGCCAAGGGCTGGGCATGATGGGAGTTGCAGTTTGGCAACCCCTAGAAGGCAGCAATAAAGATTGCTTTACTGCTACCTTCATTGCTTCTCCGAGCCGTCGCCTCCCTACCTCCGCCGCTGATTTCTGCTGATGCCACCGATGATTGGCGGGGACTTCCGCAAGTCCCCAGGTACCAGCCACCATCTTCTCCCCCCGCTCTTCCCGACATCCAGGGGCTGGCAGAGCGGGGGTTTCCATGGTAACCCCCTGCCTTCAACTGCCATTGGTCAGTAGTCATTACTGACTAATGGCAGGGAATAGGAGGGGGTGGCATCACTGCCACCTCGCTCCTATCCCTTAGGATGATCGGGGCTGTCACTGACAGCTCCGATCATCCCTATTTTTCAGGCGATCGGGTCATCAGAGACATGATCAGCCCGGAATTGCGCAAATCGACGATCAATTTGCTGTGATCGCCGACATGGGGGGTCTCAGGACCCCCCAGGCATTTGCACGGGATGCCTGCTGAATGATTTGAGCAGGCATCCCGGTCCAGTCCCCGTCCGGTGAGCGGCGAAGACAGAAAACCCTCAGGGCGTACAGGTACGCCCTAAGTTCTTAAGGATTGGGGATGCAGGACGTGTGCATATGCCCTGCGTCCCCAAGAGGCTATGGACTAGTGCAGGAGTCCGCTAAGAACCTGCTCTAGTTGAACGAGGGCATTCACTTATATGTAATATTACCTACTGTTCAACTTTGGCAGCCCAGGGGGTGGAGCGCCGCTTCAATGTCGCCCTCTTCCATGGCTAATAACTCACAATCACAGTGAGTCTCAGGAGTGAATTGTCTGATGTTGACATGTCGAAGGTGTTTTTCAATTACAGTAATACTTAAAAGGGGTACTATGGTGAAAAACAAATGTTTCCAAATCAACTGGTGCCAGAAAGTTCTACAGATTTACTTCTATATAAAAATATAAATCCTTCCAGTATTTATTAGCTGATGTATGCCCTAAAGGAAGTTCTGTAGTCCTTTCCAATCTGACCACAGTGCTCTCTGCTGACACCTCTGTACAAGTCCAACAATAACAACAACAGCAGATCAACAGGTCCAACAAGAACAGACCAAAAATCCAACAAAAGGTCAAACAACAACAGATCAATAGGTCCAACTTCAACAGATCAACAGGTCCAACTACAACAGATCAACAGGTCCAACAACAACAGATTAAACAGGTCAGACAACAACAACGACAAAAACAGATCAACAGGTCCAACAACAACAGATCAACAGGTCCAACTACAAAAGATCCAACAACAACAGATCAACAGGTACAACAACAACAGATCAAAAGGTACAACAACAACAGACCAACATGTCCAACAACAATAGGTCAAACAGCAACAACAGATCAACAGGTCTAAGGACAACTACATGTCCAACAAGAACAACAACAGGTCTAACAACAACAGGTCCAACAGCAATAGATCAACAAGTCCAACAACAACAACAAGAGGTCCAACAACAACAAGAGGTCCAGCAACAACAGGTCCAAAAACAACAACAGGTCAAACAACAATAGATCAACAAGTCCAACAAGAACAACAACAGATCAACAGGTCCAACAAGAACAGAGCAACAAATCCAACAAAAACAGGTCCAAGAACAACAACAGATGAACAGGTCAAACAACAACAACAGATCAACAGGTCCAACTTCAACAGATCACCAGATCCAACAACAACAGATCAACAAGTCCAACACCAACAGATCAACAGATCCAACAACAACAGATCAACGGGTCCAACGACAACTACAGGTCCAACAACAAGAGATCAACAGGTCCAACAGCAACAGATCAACACGTCAAACAACAACAACAGAACAACAGGTCAAACAACAACAGATCAACAGGTCCAACAAAAACAGATCAACATGTCCAACAATAGGTCCAACAACAACAACAGGTCCAACAACAACTAGAGGTCCAACAACAACAACAACAGGTCCAACAGCAACAGATCAACAAGTCTAACAACAACAAGAGGTCCAACAACAAGAGGTCCAACAACAACAACAGATCAACAAGTCCAACAACAGGTCCAACGGCAACAACAAATCAACAGGTCCAACAACAACAACAGATCAACAGGTCCAACAACAGCAGGTCCAACAGCAACAACAGATAAACATGTCCAACGACAACTACAGGTCTAACAACAAGAGATCACAGGTCCATCAGCAACAGATCAACAGGTCAAACAACAACAACAGATCAACAGGTCAAACAACAACAACAGATCAACAGGTCAAACAACAACAGATCAACAGGTCCAACAACAGCAGATCAACAGGTCCAACAACAACAGGTCCAACAGCAACAACAGATCAACATGTCCAATGACAACTACAGGACCAACAACAACAGATCAACAGGTCCAACAACAACAGATCAACATGTCCAACAACAACAACAGATCAACAGGTCAAACAACAACAGATCAACAGGTCCAACAACAACATATCAACCGGTCCAACAACAACAGATCAACAGGTCCAACAACAACAGATCAACAGGTCCAACAACAACAGGTCCAACAGCAACAACAGATCAACATGTCCAATGACCACTTCAGGACCAACAACAACAGATCAACAGGTCCAACAACAATAGAACAACAGGTATAATAACAACAGATCAACAGGTCCAACATGTCCAACAACGACAACAGATCAACAGGTCCAACAACAACTGGTCTAACAACAACAACAACAGGTCCAATAGCAACAGTGGGATTTGAACCCAAGGCCCCAGCGCTGCAAGGCAGCAGTGCTAACCTCTGAGCCACCATGCTACCCTTAGCATACATCTATTATCCATGGTTGCTAAAAATGGACAGAGATGTCAGCAGAGAGTACAAGAAAAATTAGGCATGTACACATGGATGAAAAATTGGGTATTGTCGCAGCCGCAGCTGTAGCAGCGGCCAGAAAAATTGCAGCACCGTAACAAGTGCAGCAGCAGAGGCCAGAAAAATTAGGCATGAACACATGGATGAAAAATTGGGTATTGTGGCAGCCGCAGCTGTAGCAGCGGCCAGAAAAATTGCAGCACCATAACAAGTGCAGCAGCAGAGGCCAGAAAAATTAGGCATGTACACATGGATAAAAATCTGGTATTGTCGCAGCCGCTGCTAATTTCTATTTGTTTCGCCATGCAGAAAGTGCCCTAAAACATTGCGGCTTGAACCCTACTTGGTGGCGGATAAGTCACGCAAGTCATCCGGCATTCAGAGTTCAAATACAGCAGCGTGTGGACCATTTTTAGCCCAAGGCAGCTCATCTGATCAGGCCTTGTTCAGTCGAATGTATCGCCCAGTGTCAGTCCCTTCGGGATCCATCCCTCTTTCATCTTAATAAAGGTGAGGTAATCCAGACTTTTTTGACCAAGGCGACTCCTCTTCTCAGTGACAATACCTCCTTCTGCACTGAAGGTCCTTTCTGACAGGATACTTGAAGCGGGACAGGCCAGAAGTTCGAGCGCAAATTGGGATAGCTCAGGCCACAGGTCAAGCCGGCACACCCAGTAGTCAAGGGGTTCATCGCTCCTCAGAGTGTCGATACCTGTGGTTAAGGCCAGGTAGTCTGCTACCTGTCGGTCAAGTCGTTCTCTGATGGTGGACCCCGAAGGGCTGTGGCGTTGGGTAGGACGTAAAAAGCTCTGCATGTCCTCCATCAACAACATGTCTGTAAAGCATCCTGTCCTTGCTGGCGTGTTCGTGGGAGGAGGAGGAGGATTACTTTCACCTCTTCCCCTGTTAGATCCCTGTTGTGCTGTGACATGACCCTTATACGCTGTGTACAGCATACTTCTAAATTTATTTTGGACCTGCTGAATCCGTTCCGCCTTGCTGTAATGCGGTAACATGTCAGGCACTTTATGTTTATACCGGGGCTCTAGTAGCGTAGACACTCCTTCATCCTTTTTATACGAGGGTCCCTCAACAGGCATGACAGCATGAAAGACCCCATTTGCACAAGGATGGATGCCGAACTACTCATGTCCCGTTCCTCGTCCTCACTGATGTCAGGGAAGGTATAATCTTCTTCCCCCCCAGCCACGTACAACACCACGGGAACCAGATAGGTGACAAGGAGCACCCTGGGATGCCTGCTGTGGTTGGTCTTCCTCCTCCTCTTCAAAGCCACATTCCTCCTCTGACTCCTCTTCCTCACAATCCTCTTCCAGCGTTGCCGCAGTTCCAGCAAGTGATGCTTATAAGGCTGTTTCTGGTGGTGATGGTGTCCACAACTCAAGCGCCTAACTGGCATATTGTTTCGCCGCTGGATATCTGAAAAGTGCGCCATGGCCGTGTAGGAATGCCTGAAATGGCCACACACCTTCCTGGACTGCTTCAGGACATCCTGTAAGCCTGGGTACTTGAGCACAAAGCATTGTACAATCAGATTACACACTTGTGCCATGCACGGCACATGTGTCAACTTGTTCCGTTGTCACAAACCACCTTGCCGATCTCCAGTTGGTGCGGAGTCAGCTACTGGTCTACCTGAGCGTTCAGGGCCGACAGGAGCGCTGGGGCGGTTTGACTCTCCACTTTGAGGCAAATCAACCCCAAGATAGCGTGACACTATCCGGGATGTGGAATAGCACTTGGGGAGCTGGGGGGGGTGCCGGTGATGTGGAGCAAGATGTGGAAGAGGACTCGACCGAGGATGTTATGGAAGAGGATGGAGTAGGAGGAGTAGAGGAGGTGGCAGCAGGCCTGCCTGCAAGTCGTGGTGGTGTCACCAACTCCTCTGCAGAGCCACGCATTCCATGCTTGGCAGCCATCACCAGGTTTACCCAATGCGCAGTGTAGGTGATATACCTGCCCTGACCATGCTTTGCAGACCAGGTATCAGTGGTCAGATGGACCCTTGCCCCTACACTGTGTGCCAGACATGCCATAATTTCCTTTTGCACAATGGAGTAAAGGTTGGAGATTGCCTTTTGGTCCAAAAAAAATAGGGCCGATGGGCAGATGAGCAGGAACTGCTCAAGGCGAGAGATGGAGAGGCGGATGGTTGAGAGGGGGCAAGGAGGGCAGCAGTGGTTGACCTGGCTGAAGATGCTGGACCAGGAGGAGGATGGCGGCTTTGACTTTGTGTGCTGCTTGTACTGACGTGTTGATCCCATAGGCGCTTGTGATGTGACATCATGTGCCTTCGCAAAGCAGTTGCGCCTAGGTTGGTATTGGACTTCCCACAACTCAGTTTCTTCTGGCACAGGTTGCAAATTGCCTCGCTGTTGTTAGAGGCAGACACACAAAACAAGTGCCACACTGCTGAGCTCTGCGATGACGGCATTCTGGTGGTGGCAACAGCATGCGTTGATTGGCGTCCCGTCTTGCTGACTTCAGGTGCCGATGCATTCTGTCTGACTGTGCCACTAGCTCCTTGCAACGACCTCCCCCTGCTTCCAACTCGTCTCCTCCTCCTCTCTGTCTCCCCATCTGAACTTTCTGCCTCTTCTTCTCTTCTAGCGGGCACCCACGTGGCATCCACGGACACATCGTCATCATCAACACCTTCACCGCTATCTGACACCTCAAGAAAGGAAGCAGTGGGTACAACATCATCATCACACCGTACGTCCATGTGTGTGATGCTGCCTCACTGAGACATATCCCTGTTAACTACATCCTCTGGCAATAATGGTTGCGCATCACTCATGTCTTCAAACTGATGTGTAAATAACTCCTCTGACGGATCAAGTAAAGCTGCTGTGGTGCTAGTGTTGGTGGCGGTGGCAGGCAGGCAAGTGGTAGCACGAGAGGTGCCTGAAGCTAAGCTAGAGGAGGAGAAGGATGGTGCGCCAAAGTTCCGAGCGGAAGCTGTAGTAGATTGGGTGTCTTGTGATAGCCAGTCAACTAAGTCCTCAGAACTTTGGGGGTTCAGGGTACGTGGCCTCTTCTGAACACTGGCCATTCTAGGGCCAAAGGGAATCCCAGCACCACGACGGCCCCTGCGGGGTGGCCTTCCTCTGCCTGTCATTTTTTGGTTAAATTTGCACAAGCGTCACACCAAATGTGATTTGCACTAGGGTGATACAATTTGCCCTGCAGGCAAAAAAACTGGCAACTGTGACATGAACTGACAGTGACTGGTTTTATTTAACAGCCAAAAAAGGTATTTTTTTTATTTGCACAACTGTCACACCAAATGTTATTTGCACTAGGGTGACACAATTTGCCCTGCAGGCAAAAAAAATGGCAACTGTGACGTGATCTGACAGTGAATGGTTTTATTTAACAGCCAAAAAAGGTATTTTTTTTAATGTGCACAAGTGTCACACCAAATGTGATTTGCACTAGGGTGACACAATTTGCCCTTCAGGCAAAAAAAAAAAAACTGGCAACTGTGACATGAATTGACAGTGACTGGTTTTATTTAACAGCCAAAAAAGGTATTTTTTATTTTTATTTGCACAACTGTCACACCAAATGTGATTTACACTAGGGTGACACAATTTGCCCTGCAGACAAAAAAACTGGCAACTGTGACGTGAACTGACAGTGACCGGTTTTATTTAACAGCCAAAAAAGTTTTTTTCTTTTTTATTTCCACAACTGTCACACCAAATGTGATTTGCACTAGGGTGACACAATTTGTCCTGCAGGCAAAAAAAAAATTGCAACTGTGACGTGAACTGACAGTGACTGGTTTTATTTAACAGCCAAAAAAGTTTTTTTTTTTTTTTTTTTATTTGCACAACTGTCACACCAAATGACATTTGCACTAGGGTGACACAATTTGCCCTGCAGGCAGAAAAACTGTAAACTGTGATGTGAACTGACAGTGACTGGTTTTATTTAACAGCCCAAAAAGTTTTTTTTTTTTTTAAATTTGCACAACTATCACACCAAATATGATTTGCACTAGTGGGACAATGAGCAAAAAAGCTTGCCAGCGGCGTTCCCCTTTTAAGCAGTGGTCCCCAACCAGGGTGCCTCCAGCTGTTGCAAAACACACGGACTGATATATTTCAGCCCTTTGAATACTGTAGTAGTTAGTTGCTTTAAAGAAAAAAAGCTTGCCAGCGGAGTTCCCCTTTTAAGCAGTGGTCCCCAACCAGGGTGCCTCCAACTGTTGCAAAACACATGGACTGATATATTTCAGCCCTTTGAATACTGTAGTAGTTAGTTGCTTGAAGGAACTTACGTTTTATTCTGGAGTACCCCTTTTAACCAGCGGTTCCCTCCCAATCAGGGTGCCTCCAGCTGTGGCAAGACACATAGACTGATATTTGAGCCCTAAAAAGGGCTTTTTTGGGTGCTGTCCTTAAAGCAGATGTTACACTTATGCTTTAGGAGTAAACTGGACCCTGAATACACCACCTAGCAGCAACCTAGCTATCACTTAGCTATCCCTATACAGCAGGAGCAGCTTCTCTGACCCTCCACTTCCTAAGCCTGCGGCATGCTGAATGAGGGTAAAATGGCGTCCGTGCAAGAGGTAGGAGGGTCTGGAAGGGAGGGACTGCTGCACATTGGCTGTAATGTGTCTGCTGACTCTGACTCACAGGGTCAAAGTTTACAGCAATGTTAAAGTATAGGGGGCGGATCGAACTTCACATATGTTCACCCGGTGAGGCGTACGCGGACATGCTAAATTCGCAGGGAACTGTTCGCCGTCGAATAATTTGCTACATCTCTACAGATCAACAGGACCAACAACAACATATCAACAGGTCCAACAACAACAGATCAACAGGTCCAACAACAAAAGATCAACAGGTCCAACAACAACAGATCAACAGGACCAACAACAACATATCAACAGGTCCAACAACAACAGATAAACAGGTCAGACAACAGCAATAACAGATCAACAGGTCGAACTACAACAAATCAACGAGCCCAACAACAGCAGATCAACAGGTCCAACAACAGCAGATCAACAGGTCCAACAACAACAGATCAACAGGTCCAACAACAAAAAATCAACAGGTCCAACAACAACAACAGATCAACAGGACCATCAGCAACAACATATCAACAGGTCCAACAACAACAACAGATAAACAGGTCAGACAACAACAATAACAGATCAACAGGTCGAACTACAACAGATCAACAAGCCCAACAACAGCAGATCAACAGGTCCAACAACAGCAGATCAACAGGTCCAACAACAACAGATCAACAGGTCCAACAACAAAAAATCAACAGGTCCAACAACAAAAAATCAACAGGTCCAACAACAACAACAGATCAACAGGACCATCAGCAACAACATATCAACAGGTCCAACAACAACAACAGATAAACAGGTCAGACAACAACAATAACAGATCAACAGGTCCAACAACAACAGATCAACAGGTCTAACAACAAGAGGTCCAACAACAACAAAAAGAGGTCCAACAACAACAACAACAGGTCCAACAACAAGAGATCAACAAGTCCAACAATAACAACAACAGCAGCAGGCCCAACAACAGGTCCAACAACAACAGGTCAACAGGTCCAACAACAGATCAACAGGTCCAACTACAACAGATAAAAGGGTCCAACAACAACATATCAACAGGTCCAACTACAGTACTGTAGATCAACAGGTCCAACAACAGATCAACAGATCCAACAACAGATCAACAGGTCCAACACCAACAGATAAACAGGTCAGACAACAACAACAGATCAACAGGTCCAACTACAACATATCAACAGGTCCAACAACAACAACAACAGATCAACAGGTCCAACTACAACAGATCAACTGGTCCAATAACAACAGCAGATCAACAGGTCCAACAACAACTGCAGGTCCAACAGCAACAGATCAACAGGTATAACAACAACAGGTCTAACAACCACAACAGGTCCAACAGCAACAGATCAACAAGTCCAACAACAAGAGGTCCAACAACAACAACAGGTCCAGCAACAAAAGGTCCAACAACAACATGTCCAACAGCAACAGATCAACAAGACCAATAACAACAACAACAACAGATCAACAGGTCCAACTTCAACAGATCAACAGGTCCAACAGCAGATCAACAGGTCCAACAACAACTGCAGGTCCAACAGCAACAGATCAACAGGTCCAATAACAACAACAACAACAACAGGTCTAACAACAACAACAGGTCCAACAGCAACAGATTAACAAGTCCAACAACAACAAGAGGTCCAACAACAACAACATGTCCAACAACAACAGATCAACAAGACCAACAACAACAACAGATCAACAGGTCCAACAATAACAGATCAACAGGTCCATCTATAACAGATCAACAGGTTCAACAACAACAGATCAACAGGTCCAACAACAAAAGATAAACAGGTCAGACAATAACAACAACAGATCAACAGGCCAACTACAACAGATCAAAAAGTCCAACAACAACAGATCCACAGGTCCAACAACAACAGATCAACAGGTTAGTCAATAACAATAACAGATCAACAGGTTCAACAACAACAACAGATCAACAAGTCCAACAACAACAGGTCCAACAGCAACAAGAGATCAACAGGTCCAACAACAACAGGCCCAACAACAACAGGCCCAACAGCAACAACAGATCAACAGGTCCAACAACAACTACAGGTCCAACTACAACAGATCAACAAGTCAATAAAAACAACAGCAGCAGATCAACGGGTCCAACAAGAACAGAGCAACAAGTCCAACAACAACAGGTTCAATAGCAATAACAGGTCCAACAACAACAGATGAACAATTCCAACAACAGATCAACAGGTCCAACAACAACAACAACAGATCAACAGGTCTAACAACTTGCTCTCTGCATTTTAAGGAGATACAATAGTGTCCCATAGAACCAATATTTCTTGGAAAGATAACCCTCTGTGTCCAATTGTGCATGCCACATTTTGTGTAATCTGTCTGATAAAATACAGATAGGCAGACATGCAAATGTTTTTTTCATATTGACTCTGACAATAGAGGCCTCCATTATTATTGCACCATGGAAAATGGAAAATAAAGCCTTAATTCTGTCTGTCCCAAAGAGAAAAAGCTAGTATTTAATATGGCTTGTGGACCTAAATTAAGAAAAATAGGCAGTAGACATTGATCCTATCCATTCTATAAACGTATATCTTAAGACAGATGGTTGCAATATTCCATATATTTACTGTGAGTCTGTTTAGCAGAAAACAATGATATTCCTATATTTGCAATGATTTACTACCTGCTTTACTGTCTCTGTTTACCTCATTATTACTAGAATTCCCAATGAGATTTAATCTTCACGCCAGATGTACAGTATTGACAGGAACACTCGGAAATGGGATTTGATAAATTCATTAATATTATTGATTAGACTCATTTTACTGCGCTGCATTCAACTGGGTCAACAAGCAGGCCACCGCAGGCTGATGTTTCACAGACAGACAGTCATGAGCATCTTCTATGGAGACGAGTCACCATCTCCTGGGATCTGTCATTGACAGTATTTATAGTACTATGTATAAATAACACAGAGGCACAGCACACATGTTACTGTATGTTTAAGTATTTAAATTATTGTCCGATGATTTATTAGGATTTCATCTCCACCAAGTAAGTTATCATCTGTAAAACAAATAACTACAATGATGTCACAAATGGCCTATAAGTCTCCATACTTCCTGAAAAATTAAACAACATTTACCAAATGACGCCAACATAAAGCAGACTTATTGTAATGGGAATTCTGAACTAATTTATGTGGCAGGACTTACTGTCTTACAAGGAAAAAAAATACCACATAAAGTGAGATGGGTCTGATTTTAGAAATGGGCCTTGTCACTCAAATGTAGCTTTGACCATAAGGTGGAAAATACAAATATTTTTATAAGACGTACCTAATAAGTGGAGAAAAGATTTCTCTAATAAGATATGTTACAAAAGTTCTATTTATTCACTTGTACTACTGATTTATGAAGAGTTTGGCTCACAAGACTATCCTTTGAAGGAATACCACTGCTATGAATGGGTGTAATTTGTCTACAATGTTTGGATACAGTAGGTGGGAAGCGTCAAATTTCAGGACCAGGGGTATCCAAGTAGACCATTGCCTAGAGTTTCAAACTGCCTTTGCTGGTTTGCCTTCTTCCCATACTGCACAGTGGTTACATTATCTTTCAGGTAAGCTATGCATGTGTCTGCCATCTACTGTTCACTTGTACTACTGATTTATGAAGAGTTTGTCTCACAAGACTATCCTTTTAAGGAATACCACTACTATGAATGGGTGTAATTTGTCTACAATGTTTGGATACAGTAGGTGGTAAGCGTCAAATTTCAGGACCAGGGGTATCCCAGTAGACCATTGCCTAGAGTTTCAAACTGCCTTTGCTGGTTTGCCTTCTTCCCATACTGCACAGTGGTTACATTATCTTTCAGGTAAGCTATGCATGTGTCTGACATCTACTGTTCACAATATAAAAACTTGACTTATCAGACAAAGACATCTTTTTCCATTGGTTCTTGGTCTACTTCTGATGCTCATATGACCAATATAGATGCTCCGGGTGGTACACAGGGGTCATAATGGGCATTCTGACCAGCCTGAAGCTAAATATTCCCATATGCAGAAAGCTGTGGTGGCCTGTGTGTTTTGACCTCTACTAAACCCAGCACTTACTATTTCATCAATTTGTGCTAAAGTAGCTCTTCAAACAGTTTAGATAAGAGGGGGATAGATAGATTCTACATTCAATATTTTTGATACATATGAGGGACTTTGTAGGGCAAGTCTCCATTCTGCCACATGTTTAGCCAGCCTCATACTTTTAGTGGACTCACAAACATTAGCTTTAGAATTGACTTTAATATAATATATTGATAAAACACAGACATTCTTTTGTAACAAACTTATACTTTTCCAAACCTCAATGGCATTGTGTCAGAAAGTACTAAAACCATTGTTTTTAAATAGTGGTAAATGATTTATTCTTTCTAAATGGAGTGAAGTAATTTATCCAAATCTTTCCACTCCAGGTCCTATGAAAGAAGCAGGTTTGGTGGTGCTCCAGGAAGTAGTGGTTTAACTAGAACCTTTTGTTGCCAGATGCAGAAGAGACATCAACTACAGTTATTGAAAGCTACATAAACATTCCTCCAAAAAGTCACCAGAGATGCATAAATAACTAGGCATTAAGTATGAAGTATTAGAATCAAGAGTACATGATAAAAGTGTCCAAAACAGGGGTCAAGCCCTGGGGGAAAAAAGTGTGGGAAATCACCCAAGATTTCCACTCAAGGGCTGGTCTTGCTAATGGGAACAGTGTTCCTGCTGTGGAAAAAGTTCTCACACTCACATGTAGTGGATATTTCTTTTTTTTTTTTTTTTTTAGAAATGGCCTAAGGTCTGCAGCAACTACAGCACACTTTGCTGTATATTAAACCATATATTTCAATATTTGCATTGCAGTGGGTTAAATCTGAGGTAAATCCAGAAAAAAACTGGGCATACTGCAGATCAACTTACATCTGACCTACATACTTACCGTATTTATCGGGGTATACCACGCACAGTTTTTTACCCAAATATCCATGGTAAAATGAGGGTGCGTGTGTGCGCGTGTATACCCCGATACATCCCCAGGAAAGGCAGGGGGAGAGAGGCCGTCGCTGCCCGCTTCTCTGCCCCTGCCTGTCCTGGGGTCTAGAGCCCTGCTGCCGGCCCTTCTCTCCCCCTGGCTATCGGCGCCGCTGCCCGTTCTGTCCCCCTGACTATCGGTACCGGCGCCCCATTGCCGGCGCCGATAGCCAGGGGGAGAGAAGTGGTGCCGACAGCCAGGGGGAGAGAAGGGGCAGCGGCACCCATTGCCGGCGCCGCTGCCCCGTTGCCTCCCCCCATCCCTGGTGGCATAATTACCTGAGTCGGGTCCGCGCTGCTCCAGGCCTCCGGCGTGCATCCCGCGCCGTGCAGCGCATAGCAACGACGCAGGGGACGCACGCCGGAGGCCTGCAGCAGCGCGGACCCGACCTAGGTAATTATGCCACCGGGGATGGGGGGAGGCAACGGGGCAGCGGTGCCGGCAATGGGTGCCGCTGCCCCTTCTCTCCCCCTGGCTATCGGCGCTGGTACCGATAGTCAGCTGAGCGCTTTTCTTTCCGCCTCACTAAGCCGAGCGCTTCCCCGCACTCGTTCTATCAATTGGTGGGGTCTGAACACCCAGACCCCAACTGATTACAATTTTTTCATGATTTTTTAAGGAAAATCTTCCTTTTGTGAACAGCTTTTCGAAATTCCACTCTGGTTACTAAGGCTGGGTTCACATATACCAGGCGTCCGGCATAGTTTCCCTCCAGCGTGCACCAGGGGGAAACTGATGCTAGTTTACAATCATCCAGCATCTCAACTTTGTCGCCGGATGGTTGGACACACCGGAGGGCACCGAACAGGAGTCCGCTGTCCAGAAACAATGGACTCAGGATGCCATGACAACTTGTCATCAGTTGCAGCATCAGTTGCGTCGTTCATCTAGGCCAGATGACGGACATATGTGAACCCAGCCTAAGAAATACATTTGTTGATCACATTATTTGCTTTTTCAAAAGCTTATTTTTTGCAATTTAGTCCTTCCACTGCTCAAAATATATAGTGCTGGGAGATGGTTTCGGTTGAAGTTATTTTGTTGGCACAGTGGTAGTGCCTATGCGATTGCCTGTACAGCTGGTGTCATTTGTGACTAATGCCTGAAAAGAAGGTATCACAGAAATCAATTGTCAGCCCTCAATGTGACTTTATAAAAGTAAAAGCATTCTGTTACAATAACTAAAATAATTTTTAGCTAAATAATGTTTAATATATTAAAAACATGTTTAACATACATGAAAAATAAGAATTAATAAAATTTATTTGAGAAAAAGTAGTTCTTCCAAAATAAGAACCATAAAATATTAACAAAATATATAATATTAGGTATTCTGTTGATCATTACAACCCATACAAGACCTTTAAATGGAAAGCGTCACATGCACTACATACTAACATACTGGTACAGGCTAATTGTGTGGGCAATGTTGATTGCAAGGGTCTATACCTTTATTCCTATGTGGCACCATTCCCAGGATATGCCCAAAAATATCAATATGGACATTACTTTCTTTGGTGCACTGCAAGCATTTTCAGTCTCTTGGTGCATTTGTACGCCTAGCCTGTAGTCACTACGTGCTAAGATCCCATACATGCGCAGTGAAGCTGGGGGACACCTGTGTCGAAGATCTGACTGTGCATGATCACGATCTCCACACAGGGCAGAATTACAAATATTTATTACAGAGGTGTTGTCTAGGGACCAATTGGGAAGGCATACCAGTGCACCAAGGACAAAACCCCCGAGTACACCAAATGAACTAATTTTCATGCTTGGATTTTTTTAGATTATTTTGGGAAAAATGCCAAAAAAGAAAAAAAGTAAAGAATACTTGTAACTAGCATCACTCGGGCATTACCCAAGTCTCAGGCAATCTCTGCACCCCAAGAGAAACGCGATCATGAAATGTACCGGTAGTTCCACAAGTAAGGGGGTGGGTTTGGGTTAACTTTTATATATATATATTTAATTGACAAATAAGTAATATTTGCATATAAAAGTTTCATTAAAATATCTCCAGCCTTCAGGAAATTCTGGAACATACATACATACTTTACATACATATATTATGTTTTACATATACACTAGCATTGCTTGGTCTTCCTATTTAAACCTTGTGGGAGAGGAAAAGCAACATATGTGGAAGTTCTTGTCCCCATATCCCATTCTCTTATCCTAACCCCATATCCCATCCTCATATCCCGACATCATATCCTGTCTTCATATACCGACATCATATCCTATCCCCCTATTCCAACTTCATAACCCATCCACATATTCCTTCATCTCTGATCTCTAATGAACTGTGTCATATTTAATATTATGAATCAAGACATGCTGGTGGTTTTTTCTGACATATTAATTATTATAACTTTCTGGAGGAGGCTGGGATGGAGGATGTCATGCCGTAGGATGTGCTGCGGGACCTCCCCCCTACCCCCTCCCCCTCCTGTCTCCAGGTAGAGGAGTCTGAGAATGAATTAGGTACCTGGGAAGGTCTGGAGATGAGGGCCCGCGCTGAAGTTCTGCGGCAGGGGAGCTCCGAGGTTGGAGCGAGCGGAGAACGGAAGGTGCGTTATGATGGAGGGACCAAGGAGCTGCAGTGTTGGAGGCATCTGGAGGAGTGGCCCGGTTGGGTGGAGTGGCCTGCCCCCCTCCTCTCATGGAATGAGCTGGAGAAGAACGAGAGGCAATCTTCCCCCTGATGTGTGGCAGAATGATATGTCCTGGCTCCGTATTGGCTGGGGAGAGTCATGTGATGTGGATCGGTCATGTGTGCTCCCTGTTGTCGGTCACGGAGTCAGCGTGGGAGCTGGAGACGTGGAAGAGCCCACTCCCTTACCTCCCAGACTCCCGGTTATTTGAAGGTGAAGTAATGGACATATGCTTTTATAAATCTACACATGAAGCTTTGGTTTATCGTCTTATGCCTCAGGCTGTTGCTTAAATGCTTAAAGACATAATGAACATTTTGTCTTCCCACACACCATTTATGGGGGTAAAGTAAATGAGCCTACCCACTTGCATCAGGAGCTATTACCAGGATGTTGCTTGAATTTTTATGAGGAACTAGACTTATAACATGGACATATTATGGCGGATGAAAACGATAGATGTATGGGCTAGATTGAAATAGGTGGTGAGGCATGTGGTGCTATTTTAGATGGCCAATGAAATTTTTTTGCTTGGTCCCCTGTGTTCCTGTTGCGGCTGTATTTCTATATTGAAGCAGAGAATGGTCGATCCATCACAAAACCATGAATGATCTGGTATATGTATGGGAGGGATAGGTCCCACTTCTGTTGGAATGGACTGTAAGGACTGATAAATGAACATCATATCCTCTCCTCTTTCAGGTATATTTTTCTGCTATTCTTTTTTATTTTATCTTTTTATATCTGCTATATACTTGTTACGTTCTGCGCTCTGGCCAGACACGTTGGCAATGATCGCTTTCCTTCTCCTTCCTCCTCAGCCGGCGGGCCTGGATTCGCATTGTGGCACGCAGCTGCATGCGAATCCCAGCTTGTCACTCACCTCCACTCTCCACTGTCCCCTCTGTGCTTCCTCAGTGCCAGCGTGCATGCCCCCGCCTTCGAAGGTGAGCGCGCACTGGAGCTTTCAAATTTAAAGGCCCAGTGCGCCCTTAATTAGCAATTTCACCTGCACCTCCCATCACTCCTTGCCAGATCTGTGTTGCCTTGTGCCTGAGAGAAAGCTTTCCTTGCCTTTTCGTGTTCCTGACTCCAATGTTTGTGACCTAACCTTGCTCCTGTGCCGCCTTCCTATAGACCTCCTGCTACGTACCTGACTTAACACCTGTGCCGCCTGCCCTGACCTTCAGCTATCCTGACCACGCCTTGCTGTGTCCCTTCTGATTTCCTCAGCCGCCTGTGTGGTCGAGTTGTGCCAGGGGCAGCAACCTGACTGCTGCCAACCGCAGCAAGACCACCCCGCTTTGCGGCAGGCTCTGGTGAAAACCAGCGGCACCTTAGACTCTGCTCCCTGGCATGGCCCGCATCAACCTGCACGAGCCTCCTCTGCCGAGATGGCTCTACTGAACCTCTGCCAAGGGAACTCCTCCATAGGCGGCTATGCGGTTCAGTTCTGCACTCTTGCCTCTGAACTGGCTTGGAACGACGAGGCCTTGTGTGCTACATTTAAAAAAGGATTGTCCATTAGAATCAAGGATGCTCTTGTTGCATGAGATCCTCTGTCAACCTTGAGTGAACTATTCCATTTAGCCACTTGTACTGATGTACGTTTTGCCAAGAGGCAGGAAGAACTTCGTATGAAAAGGGAACATGCCAGAACACGGCGATTTCCTCGCTTAGCACCCATGTTCCAAGTCAACCTTTACAGTCTTCTTTGCCTCCTGCTGAAGAGGCTATGCAAGTGGATCGCTCTCACTTAATGCAGCTGGAAAGATCCGGACAACGCAATGAGAATTTGTGCCTATATTGTGCCAGTCCGGAGCACGTTCTCAAAGACTGTTCTATACATCCACAATCGTCCGGGAAACACTCTCACTTAGGACACGTGGGAGAGGTGTCTCTAGGTTTGAATACTACCTCTCCTCGTTTGACCATTCCAGTTCCGGTCTATATTTCTTCCAAGACTTTGTTCTTCGATTCTGTATTTTTGGACCTAGGTTCTGCTGGCGACTTCATAGATGCCTCGTTGGTCCATAAACATCATCTTCCTGTGACTCAGCTTGCTAAGCCCTTGTATATTTCCTCTGTTAATGGACAAGATCTGAAGTTTATGGTGCTATTCCGCACGGAACCTCTCATCATGCAAGTTAGAGTCCTGCATAAGGAAAAAATTGAGTTCTATGTGCTTCCACATTGTACTTGGGCGCTTCTGCTCGGTCTTCCATGGCTTCAATGTCCCTCTCCTCAACTTGACTGGAAATCTGATACATAGAAAAAAAATGTATACATATCCATAATGAAAATTGCAAACATTTTTATTAACATACAAATACCACTTCAATTACATACATTTAAAATCAAGTAAAAGACAGGTATAACTTGCAGACACAGCTGCATCTCCATAGCCACAGAGGCACAGAAAATGAAGAGTGGTCCAGAAAAACTGAGCTGCTAACATGGATAAGACTATAACAGGCAGATTATGAACACCTACACAAAAACCCAAGGAGAGACATTAGTAACGAGAACAATATACAGGGGTAAATATGAGTAACCCCAATAGACCTAGTGGTCAAGTAAATATCAAAGGTAGGTGTATGTATAATGACTAAATAAGCCGTAGCAGAACAGTACTTTGCACAAATAATACAATCAATAGTTACCAGTAACAGAGTGACACACGTGCACCAGACCACCCTAACCCAACGTTTCACCAATAAGGCTTCTTCCGGGGCGTAATCTGGGTAAGTAGGTGGCTGGATTATATGGGGGCAGTGGTCCAATCATAATCCCAAAAAGTGGTCATGTGATCTGGCTCAGCGGCAATTACTTCCAGGCTTACCTATCTATGTTCTAGGGTGGAAACAGACACTGTGAAGGTGAAGAGATCAGCTGATGTAGGTCCGTAGGGATATCACATAACGCTGCAACTAGCAGCACGTGCGCAGTATAGCCACGTCACATCAGCTGGTTGTCGCTCTACGCGAGTATAGCAACGCTCAGCCAATAATATCACAGTGAGGAGGCAGGACGTGTGACGTACACGTCACATGGCCGCCGGATCATGTGATCTCTGTTGCCGGGGATGCACTAGGTAACTAAGTAGGTAAGTAGGAAAGTAGCGCTACCGCCCATAGGGCGGAGAAAGGGATACCCACCCTGTATGGAATAGAGATTAACTTAGCTATATCCACAATTAAACAAAGGGGGAGGTAAAGATCCAGCGATACTGAATATCAACAATTCCGTAACTGACCGGGGCCACAAGTGCTGCACCAAGGCATAAAGATATAATTATATGAAGATAGCTAGCAGCACAGTCCAATATGCCTCAGAGCAGCACTGTTGTCCTATGGGAATCCCCGTTCAGTATACTAAGTAAACCACATAGCCCAGAGTCAGAACACAGAAAATGTCAGGTTACTGGAATCACGAAATATCCAGATTATCGGACTTCCGGACTTCCGGACCAGGGGAATCAACATCACAATAGAATAGAATATAACATGAAGGCAATACAGCAAGATAAGTATAACCACATCCGGCATAAACCCATATACTACTACACGTACTGCTAAACAACAATGCATATGAAAGGAGTCTTACCTCATGATGGCAGTATATACCTTATACATATAATAAAAAATGTGTACATAGTCAGATGTAACAATATGCATATTTCCTCAAGGGGGGAAAAAGGGGGGGGGAAGGAGGGAAGGAAATGCAAATCACCGGGTGTGCCTGGTGTATAGATATGGTGATAACTGCAGTAGTGCGTAGTAATACAATCATAGGATTGGGTAGGGGACATGGTCCTGGTAGGACTCATGCATCTTGGATTCACTGAATCAATTCAGTCCAGAATATTCAGATATGAAGAATGTTCCAAAGATAAATAGAAAAGAGTTAATTTATTCAGGTATGATTCATCTTGAGTGAGCTCCTTCCAGAACGTCCAGTTGTCCTGATGTTATATAGTCACCTGGAGCAAACCAAACGACCACCAAAATGAAACAAAGACCAAGCCTGTGATAATATCCAAATACATACCATAGTGTGTACGCCACATAAAGTTAAAAACAAGTAAAAACAAATTAAAACCAATAATAAACACCCACAGCTCGAGCTCCTGTGGACGCCAAAGTCTCCTCCGAATTAAAGGTATGGGACATAGCTATTTACTCAATTGAGGCCTTGTGGAACTAAAGAGTTCAATTTGTAAATCCAACGAGTCTCGCGTTGGGCGACCACCTTGCGCCAGTTTCCGCCACGTTCCCCAATAGGTACATGGTCGATACCTGTGAATTTCAAGAGACGTGCGTTACTGTGTGCGTCACTTGACTGGAAATCTGGTAAAATAACTCGCTGGGGAAAGTTTTGACAAAATCACTGTCTTGTGCCAATCCAGTCTAAAGCTGTCTCTTCTCCACCTCCTATGCATGGTCTGCTTCTTCCATGTCAAGACTATTCTGACGTTTTCTTTGAAAAAGCAGGCCCGGACTCTTCCTCCACATTGTCCCTACAATGGCCCCATTTACTTTCAGCCTGGAATCATGCTTCCTCGAGGAAGAATCTATCCATTATCTGTTCCTGAGACACAAGCCATAGCAAAATATATTCAAGAGAACCTCCAAAAAGGATTATTCAAAAGTCCTCCTCTCCTGCAGGAGCAGGATTCTTCTTTGTGGGGAAGAAGGATGGTTCTCTCTGTCCATGTATTGACTACAGGGGTCTTAACAAGATCACGATCAAAAATCGCTGGGACCCTCGAGGAAGGTAAAGATTTTCTGCACCGCTGGAACATCCTGCTGGAGAGCCCCCAGCGCTCTTCACCAGAAACAGCCCACAGATCCCGAGATGGCTGGGACACAGTAAGGTGACTTTTGTGCTAACCACAATTGCATTGGATATTTGAGCTGATGTTCTTCCTTACCTTTTTGGCTTCGGCATGAACATTCGCCCCACCCTTGCCTTGTGGCTGGAGCCATGAGCATTTTTTTGTCTCTATTTCTTTTATTCTTTTACGTGTTCAGATTGCCAGTTTTCCACTGTTGGTGATGTTACCTGTTCTCATAGGTGGATATACTACCGTGTGTCATAAATGTGTTGCCTGTTAACCTGTTACCAGTGCGTGCTGGCTGGGAGACGCATTAGGTCCTCCTATTTTTTGACATATAGCTATGTTGTATCATCTATAGCATTGTTTTATGATTCTTAAAATTGTTAGCTTAAATGTAAACGGTCTCAACAGCCCTCATAGACGAGTTTTTTTCTGGAGGGAGCCGGTTGCCTTAGGGGGGGACATTATATGCACCCAGGAGGCGCATCTTAGCGTGGACGCACACAGGCTTAAACATAAGGCGTTCCCACACATGTTCCACTCACATTTCTCCCCTAAATCCCGGGGGGTCCTGATAGCCGTTAGAAATACAGTGGCCTTTCCGTTACCAATGTAATAACTGACCCTGGCGGGAGATTTATACTTCTTACATACTCTCTTAACAACACACCATCTTAGCATTGTATACCCCTAATGTAGGCCAGCAGTGCTTCCTGCGCTGTACCCTTAAACTCACCTCACAACATAAAGTGGGGCCTATGGTTGTATGTGGTGACTTTAACCCAGTGGCCTACTCATCCCAGGACACTACGACCTCCCATCGTGTCTCTGTCTTGCCCCTTGCTCCCTTGATGGGGGCGGCTGACTTATATGATGCATGGAGTGTAATGCACTCCACTGAAAGGGACTACACCCATCACTTCACTACCCACAACACAAACTCGAGGCTGGACATGTTTTGGATTGACCGACTCTTGTTGGACGTCCTAATTGGATCCACAATAGAATTAATTGAATGGTCGGATGATGCGGCTATCACTCTCTCCATAAGAGAGACCTTCCCACCTACTTCTGCCTATATGTAGAGAGCGAGTCCGTACCGCTTGTCACATCCAAAACATGCCCAGTCCTTGAGTGATGAGCTTACCAACGACATTCTGGTCAATGCCTCCCCAGATATCGATCCAGCCACAGTTTGGAACTGTCACAAGGCTTACATGAGGGGGTTCTTTATAAAGTATGGTGCGCTCTGTAAACGGGATAGGGACAAACAACTCAGAGACACTAGCTAGGCTTAAGGATCTAGAGAGGCTCAACAGGTCGGTTCCTTCCTCTGCCACGTCTGCCCAACTTGCCTCTACCAGACAGGAACTCAGGGGTCTACTGTAGTGTTGCTCGCGAATATGCGAATTCGCGAATGTAGCACTAGATATTCGTAATTACGAATATTCATTTTTTTTTGTTTTTTTTTTCACAGTACACATCACAGTGATCATCCCTCTCTGCTTCCAGCTTGTGTGGTGCATATGCAAATTTTCGCATATGCGAATTTTCGCGTATGCTAATTTTCGCATGTACTAATTTTCTCATGTGTTACTTTTCGCATACGCGAATTTTTCGCATATGCGAAAATAAACGCGAATATGACGAATATGCGAATATAGCGAATATATGACAAATATTTGTCCATATATTCGCAAAATATTGCGAATTCGAATATGGCCTATGCCGCTCAACACTAGTCTACTGCTGTTCTCTTACGAGAAAAATCTTAGACGCGTTGAAGCGCAGTATTACTCACAAAACGACAATAGGTTAAAGGTTGCCCATGCCCACTCCCGCATTGCCCAGCTTGTTCACCCCTCCTCTGGTAAGATACTCTACCCTTCCAAAGACATAGCCAATGGCTTTCAAGAATTCTACTCCTCACTATATAACTTACACAGCACGGTTCCTGACCATCCTAATCTCCCCACATCTATTGAAACCTTTCTATCCTCTCCTAACCTCCTGCACCTTACTGACCAACACTTGACAGTGCTGAATGGTGACATCACCCCTGATGAGATTAAGAGAGCGATCCTCTCTTCTCCCTAACAAAAGGCTCCGAGTCCTGACGGGTTTATCAATCTCTATTATAAAATGTACAAAGATGCCCTGATTCCCCATCTGCAATTGTTTTATAATTCTGCTGTACTTAAGGGCTCCTTCACCAAAGAAAATCTCCAGGCCTTGATTATCACCTTGCCTAAACCGGGCAAATCGCCTACGGCCCCTCAGAATTACAGGCCGATATCACTACTCAAAAAAGAAGATTTTTGCTAAAATAATAGCTGCTAGACTTGCCAAACTACTCCCCGGTCTGATTCATCCCGATCAGGCGGGTTTTGTCCCCGGCCCTCAGGCTTCGGGCAACACCCGTCGCCTTTTGCATGTCCTACATCACGTTGAAACCCACAATATCCCTACCTTGGTCCTGGCTCTTGATGCCGAGAAGGCTTTCAACCCTATGCCCTCTGCCAGAATATTTCCGAATGGTGCTCTCTCAGAGACCTTTGAAATTGCCAATGGCACAAGGCAGGGATGCCCACTCAGGCACTGAGGCAGGGGAATCAAATTTCTGGTTTCTCCATTGCAGGACGACAACACCTCATCTCCCTATATGCGGATGATATCATCCTATCACTCACTGATCCCTCTGTCTTGGTGCCAGCTTCCATGAACTCCCTTACCCACTTTAGCCAACTTTTATATTATCACCTTAATGCCACCAAAACACAGGCCCTCCCCCTAAACCTTAGCCTTACTCTAATAGAATCCCTTAAAGTCACACATCCCTTTGATTGGCAAACCTCCAGTGTCAAATATCTGGGAATCAACTTGCCCTATCCCCATAGCTCGCTCTATTCGAATAATTATGAACCTTTCTTGCAGACCATTCGCACTGAAGCAGATAGACTAACCTCTAGCGACATAACATGGACTGGCAGGGTGGCGGCTTTTAAAATGCTTCTATTACCCCGATTTCTATACATTTTTCGGACACTTCCTATAGCTGTTCCCCAGTCCTTCTTTTCTAAGGCCTAGTCCCTTCTCCCAACCTCTCAACATACTGACTAGGGTAGCAAGATAATAGCACCATAAGTCTTGTCCCCCAATCCATCTCATGTCTCTTGATTTAGTCAATATGGATGCAGCCAATTATCTTGCTACCCTAGTCAGTATGTTGAGAGGTTGGCGTAAAGCAGACTTAACTTCCTCTTGGGTACACATAGAAAACTCCCTAGTCTCTCCATACTTACTTAAGGACATTCTCTTCCTGCCCTACTGGTCCCCTCACATCACACCCTCCTCCAACCCTATAGTGGCTGCTTCCTAGAAGGCCTGGGTGACATACCTCTCCCTGGTGGACACATGCACACCCACGGACAAATCCCTCATTCCTATATCTCTCCTACAAAGCATGATCCCCAATATTTCGCTGACTTCCTGGGTAACCAGAAGTCTTACTCATCTGCACCAACTCTATTCCTCTGGTACCCTACTTACTTTTTCATCCTTGCATTTTCTCTTCTCGATCCCCCACTCTACAAATTCCTACGTCTCCGACATATCTTACTCCATACTCCTCTATCCCTGTTCCAGTTGCATAAACCCACTCTAGCCTTTCTATCCAGTGACCTGAAGGGCCTACATCTTCTATACTCCTCCGTGTCCCATACCTCTCAATTTCGCAGATCCCATCCCTTCCGTTCTTAGGAAAATGAGCTGGGCATCCTAATCTCTGAACCCCAATGGCAAGAGGCTTTCCAAACCCAATGCAGGGCATTCCAATGCATTTCACATATTGAGTCTGCCATTAAGTCCACGTTGAAATGGTACTATACCCCTGACCGCCTCTCACGTATTTACCCCGATGTTACTGGGCACTGTTGGCGCAACTGTGGACAGAGAGGCACGCAGACTCACATACTATGAGACTGCCCTCTTGTTAGGTCTTACTGGCTTTCTTGCATGCAACTCCTGACTGAGGTGCTAGGCAGAGAAAAGAACTTGCCCCCACAACAGATTTTCCTATTTCTAGATGTGTCTGACATCCCCAGAGCCACGAGGGAAATATGTGTATTATCTTAATAGTAATGAAAATCTTGCTCACTAGCCTGTGGAAATCGCCTGATGTTCCATCGATAGAGGCGGTTATCCGTAAAATCAACGCAACATATACCTGTGAACGCATAATTGCATGTGGTAATGGATCTTATGCCAAATTTCAGAAATGTTGGAATCTGTGGTCTTCCATTATGTACACCACTAAAAGTGGATAACTTTTTCAAGGTCACGTTTGTTTCCCCCTTGTACTCACCCCTCTACCAGCCCTCCCCCTACCCCCCCCCCTCTTGCTGTATCCCTCCTGTGCCTCTCATTTCCTCAGCTGCCTGTTTGGTCGAGTCATGCCAGGGGTAGTGACCTGGGTGCCGGCTGACGCAGCAAGACCACCCCGCTGTGCGGCGGGCTCTGGTGAAAACCAGCGGCACCTTAGACTCCGCTCCCTGGCATGGTCTGTGTCATCAGCCACATAGGTCCAGCGGATCCACTACTACCTTGTGTGCTACAGCTTACTGCTGTAAGTCTTACAATACCCCTACTAAGATTAACTTGGTCAAAGGATACCGCCAAAAAATATCTGCAGGGAACAGCCCCTCTAAACATCAGGTGGTCATCACTACAGGGAAAATTGATACATTTTTGAAAACCTCACCAGCACTAGTAGAAACTGGTAGCAACAAAAATACCCCCCAGCTGTAATTGACATACCTATTAGCTAAAGATACTCTGTGCTGGTGAAGGGAGTTGAATTAGGAGGAGAGGAGGAGGATGCTAGGGTTGATAATCCACCTGTATTGGACACTATATTAAAGGAGGTGCAGCAGTGCAATGCTGCACTGAATACCTTGACCACCTAAGTGGGATCATTGTCTTCTGAAGTGATGCTTATTCAGGGAGAAATTAATAAAATTAGAAAAATGTACCTCCCTTGTGGAAAAAGTATTAACTCCAACGGATAAAGAAGTTACTAATTTATGATCTGAATCTAAAGAGTCTAAGAAAGAAGTCCATAAATTAAGGAATAAAATAACAGACTTGGAGGACTGCTCCAGGTGTAACAAAGTCAGAACGGTGGGAATGCCTGAGGAGGTAGAGGCAGAGGACATTAAAGTCTTTTGTTTGAAATTGATTCATGATTTATATGGATCGGACTGTTTTCTTCTCTGTTTGCCCTGGAAAGGGTTCACAGAGTACTGGCTAAAAGACCCCCGGTGGGTAGCCCGCCTAGGACTATTTTAATAAAGATTCTTTGTTCATCTGATCGAGTCGTACTGTTAAAATTAGCAAGAGAAGAAGGGCCAATGACATAAAATGGGGCCAAGATATCATTATTCCCAGACTTTTCAAGAACCACACAAATACAACGTGCATCCGACAAGGAGGTCAAAAAATCTCTCTATGAGGCGAAAATTCCATTTTCTATCATATACCCTGCAAAACTATGGCTCACTTATTTTTTTTAGCAATCCCTCTGAAGTGCGGGATTGGTTGGATAGGGAAGGAAGATGAATGGAGAGGAGAGTGGGAAGAAAGGGGGGGGGGGATGAACTGTTTTGTTCTCTCCTTTTTTTTTTTACTTTTTTCTTCCCATTCTCTAATTGGAGATTTTCCTTGGTGATGGAAAAAAATATATATTTTATTAAAGACAGGAGAAGAGCATTTTGCTAAATTATTTCTTTACTGAATTGATAGAAGCAAACAAAGAGTTAATAAACAGTTAACAAGAAAAAGTTGAAGCAGTACATTAAGTCCAGTATTTAATCAGTAATGGTACAGTCCAGGTGAATATAAGGACCCCTCAGGTGCAGCCCCTCCTCTTTCTTTGATGAAGTGGTAGATGAAAATAATATAAAGCTAAAGTTCTCATGTTGAAAACAGAATGAACAGAACTAGAACCAATTGCAGGTCAATTTAAGGATTAGTGATCCATTATATAAGAAGGAATAACCGGAAACTCAGAGTTGTAACTTGTTTAGGCTGAAAGAAAACAAACAAAAATCGTAAATAGATAGGGTCGGGTACATGGGAGGAATAATGTTCATCTCCTGTCTTTAATAAAATCTATATTTTCCATCACCAAGGTTAGGAAAATCTCCAATTTTATAACAAGACGGGAGACTCACATTACGCATATTTAAAGCTAAAAATATATAATATATAAAATCATAAATCTGAAGTTAAAATAAAGACATAGAAACGTGTGGATCTAAAATAAGAAGCTTTGAATGTGGATTCTGATGACCAATAAGCAGCTTTCAATATATCTGACAAAGTGCCTCCTACTTGTTTAACTTTAGTGGACATGGCGCTAGTTGAATGGGCCCCATAAACAGAAGTATTGATACCTACTAGAGACATGTAAACAAGTTAAACAACCAGACTGCAGTGCCAAAAAGGATGCAAACCCAGAAAAGTATAATGAAAGATAATGGTAATTTTATTATGACGCATAGCAAGAAAGTGTAACAAGGGAAGACACAGATTAAAAACATGTTAAAAGGCTCCAAGGAGTCACACTACAACAGTGGGGCCAATAATGGCCAACACAGGACATGGGAAATTGTATATAGGGCTCTCCTTGCACTCACAACACAATAATCAATGATAATAATAATGTGGAAAGCAACCCAAGTTGATAGAATAACCCCTTAAACCATTTATAAATAATAAAAAATGTGACAGACAGGTACTGAGGGGGGCATAAACAACATGGTCAATAGATGGATCATGAAGTACAATCACTGAAAATGCAAACCACAAATGGAGGAAGGAGGAAATATCCCGATTTAGCCCAAGTCCAAGACAGGAAAACCCCACGTGTTCCGTTACCGATGTGATTTCCTCACAGGTGTAGTGTATTATGCAGCAAAGTCATGTCATATATACCCCCCGTAAATGAAGCAGATACCTGTCACATGGGCAGCATGTTGGACCGTGGCTTGGTGGACCCCTCACAGTGCATGTCAGTGCGCGAGGTCACAGGTCATTATACGTGCACACGTCCAATTCCTTACATCATGACGTGAGCATTCCGTGTCAGCCGAAAGGTGCGGTCTATAATGAAGTCCACGATTACATATGAGCGATATTACTGCTCCAGCGCATGGCGCATGCGCCGAAGCAGTAATATCGCTCACATGACCGCTCACAATGGAACGCTCCCATGACCAACATATGTCCAGCACATGCGCTAAGCGTCAGAGCGGTCCTGGTGAACCACTAACGTGCCCGGAATGTGACCGACGCAAGCGTAATATGCTATGCGCCGGAACAAAGAACACAGTCCATTCACGTGGCTCATAAGCCCGGTCATGTGACCAATTGCGTGCATGATCCAAACCACGTACCGGATGGATGCGTGGTATGGAAAGTTCTGCTGACATCACATCCGTTAAAAAGACAATTACTGAACACTATAACTATCATAGTGCATCAAATAGAAAGACCATTAGCACCATATACAAAAAATATATATAGGTGTATATATAAAAGGAAAAATAGCCAGCACAACAACCTAATACACAGGTGCCCGCTGCTGTGGCAAATAACAAAAAAGAAAGTTGCAACAGCACTCTTGGTCAAAAAAATGGAGGCTCTTAGCACACTTTTTGATCAAAATGTGTCCCCCCATCCACCACGCGGAGGTGGCCTCATATCGGATGGGACACTAACATGATAACTCAACTCTGCTGTGCATATAGCCTCTGAATGTGTGACATGTTGGATCATGTTGGAGTTATCATGTTAGGGTCCCATCCGATTTTGATCAAAAAGTGCGCTAAGAGCCTCCATTTTTTTGACCAAGAGTGCTGTTGCAACTTTCTTTTTTGTACATTTTGTATTTGCCACAGCAGCGGGCACCTGTGTATTAGGTTGTTGTGCTGGCTATTTTTCCTTTTGTTTTTACTTTGTTAGTTGGGGGGTGTGGCACCCTCTTTAGCCATGCACCCCACCCCTCTCAGACTGGAGGTGGTTTAGTCAATGGCTGATCCAACATGTCACACAGTCAGAGGCTATATGCACAGCAGAGGTGAGTTATCATGTTAGGGTCCCATCGGATATGAGGCCACCTCCGCGTGGTGGATGGGGGGACACGTTTTGATCAAAAAGTGCGCTAAGAGCCTCCATTTTTTTTGACCAAGAGTGCTGTTGCAACTTTCTTTTTTGTACATAGGTGTATATATATATATATATATATATATATATATATATATATATATGACCCAAAATTATAAAATATAAGTATTAGAAATAGTGCAACATTTACAGAATATGAAGTGTGAATAGTGAAAAACTATTAACGTTTACGAGGGGGGGGAATAATAATTTAATATTAGTCATTAAATAAAGGATAAAACAATAAATAAAAAGTGAATAAAAAGATAAAATAAGAAATATAAGCTTGAGCCCCCCATTTATTTCTTTGACCTACTAGAGACATGACTTGTCTGAATCACCTCGCTAAAGTTAGAGGAGATACCGGTAAATGAGGTCTGCAAAAAGAGATAAGTCATTGAGAAGTCGAGTGACTCCTAAAAGTTTCCGTTTTTAGTTCGTAGACTTTAAACCCTTAAGGACTTAACCCTTTTTCACCTTAAGGACTCGGACGTTTTTTGCAATTCTGACCACTGTCACTTTAAACATTAACAACTCTGGGATGCATTTACTTGTCATTCTGATTCCGAGATTGTTTTTTCGTGACATTGCATCCTTTCTTGGTGAAAAATCCCCAAATTTGATGAAAAAAATGAAAAAAACTTTGAAGCTCTCTGCTTGTAAGGAAAATGGATATTCAAAAAAATAAAATTTTGGGTTCACATATACAATATGTCTACTTTATGTTTGCTTCATTAAATTTATGAGTTTTTACTTTTGGAAGACATCAGAGAGCTTCAAAGCGGTAAAAAGGAGAAATTTTTCACAAAATTTTCAAACTCCCTATTTTTCAGGGACCAGTTCAGGTTTGAAGTGGATTTGAAGGGTCTTCATATTAGAAATACCCCACAAATGACCCCATTATAAACACTGCACCCCCCAAAGTATTCAAAATGACATTCAGTAAGTGCTTTAACCCTTTAGGTGTTTCCCAGGAATAGCAGCAAAGGAGTGAAGGAGAAAATTCAAAATTTTCATTTTTTACACTCGCAGGTTCTTGTTGACCCAATTTTTGAATTTTTGCAAGGGGTAAAAAGGAGAACATTTTTACTTTTATTTGAAACCCAATTTCTCTCGAGTAAGCACATACCTCATATGTCTATGTTAATTGTTCAGCGGGCGCAGTAGAGGGCTCAGAAGGGAAGGAGCAACAAATTGTTTTTGGGGGGCATGTCACCTTTAGGAAGCCCCTGTGGTACCAGAACAGCAAAAAAAAAACACATGGCATATCATTTTGGAAACTAGACCCCTCGGGGAACATAACAAGGGGTAAAGTGAACCTAAATACCCCCCAGGTGATTCACAAATTTTGCATATGTAAAAAAAACCTTTTTTTTCCTAAAATGCTTGTTTTCCCCAAAATTTTACATTTTTAAAATGGGTAATAGCAGAAAATACCCCCCAAAATTTGAAGCCCAATTTCTCCCGATTCAGAAAACAAATGTGCTCTGCTGGCGCACTACAGGTCTCAGAAGAGGAGTCATATTTGTTGTTTTGGAAGCAAATTTTGCTCTGGGGGCATGCCTGCATTTAGGAAGCCCCTATGATGCCAAAACAGCAAAAAAAAACACATGGCATACTGTTTTGGAAACTAGGCCCCTCGAGGAACGTAACAAGTGGTAAAGTGAACCTTAATACCCCACAGGTGTTTCACGACTTTTGCATATGTAAAAAAAACTTATTTTTTTCCTAAAATGCTTGTTTGCCCCAAAATGTTACATTTTTAAAAAGGGTAATAGCAGAAAATACCCCCCAAAATTTGTAACACAATTTCTCCTGAGTACGGCGATACCCCATATGTGACCCTAAACTGTTGCCTTCAAATACGACAGGGCTCCAAAGCGAAAGAGCGCCATGCGCATTTGAGGCCTAAATTAGGGACTTGCATAGGGGTGGACATAGGGGTATTCTACGCCAGTGATTCCCAAACAGGGTGCCTCCAGCTGTTGTAAAACTCCCAGCATGCTTGGACAGTCAGTGGTTGTCTGGCAATACTGGGAGTTGCTGTTTTGCAACAGCTGGAGGCTCCGTTTTGGAAACAGTGGCGTACCAGACATTTTTATTGGGGAGGGGAGGGGGGCTGTGTAGGGGTATGTGTATATGTAGTGTTTTTTACTTTTTATTTTATTTTGAGTTAGTGTAGTGTAGTGTTTTTAGGGTACAGTCGCACAGGCGGGGGTTCACAGTAGTTTCTCGCTGGCAGCCGGATACTTACTGTAAACCTCCGCCCATGTGAGTGTACCCTATACATTCACATTGGGGGGGAGAAACATCCAGCGGTTGCAAAACTATAACTCCCAGCATGTACGGTCTATCAGTACATGCTGGGAGTTGTAGTTTTACAACAGCTGGAGGCACACTGGTTGTGAAACACCGAGTTTGGTAACAAACTCAGTGTTTTGCAATCAGTGTGCCTTCAGCTGTTGCAAAACTACAACTCCCAGCATGCACTGATAGACCGTACATGCTGGGAGTTGTAGTTATGCAACAGCTTGAGGCACACTACTTTGGCTGGGGATGCTGGGGATTGTAGTTATGTAACAGCTGGAGACACACTGGTTTGCTACTTAACTCAGTGTTTCACAACCAGTGTGCCTTCAGCTGTTGCAAAACTACAACTTTCAGCAGTCACCGACAGCCAACGGGCATGCTGGGAGTTGTAGTTATGCAACCAGCAGATGCACCACTACAACTCCCAGCATGCACTTTAGCTGATTGTGCAAGCTGGGAGTTGTAGTTATACAACAGGTGAAGGTACACTTTTCCATAGAAAAAATGTGCCCCCAGCTGTTGCAAAACTATAAGTCCCAGCATGCCCATAAGGGAATGCTGGGAGTTGTGGTGGTCTGCCTCCTGCTGTTGCATAACTACAGCTCCCAGCATGCCCTTTTTGCATGCTGGGAGCTGTTGCTAAGCAACAGCAGAAGGCTGTCACTCAGCTTCAACTGCTGCTCCGGCACACAGGTCAGTCCCCGCAGCAGGTGCCCTGATTGGTCGGCCGGTAAACCGGCTGACGAATCAGGGCGATCGTGAGGTGGCACCAGTGCCACCTCACCCCTGCTGGCTATGGCTGGAGACCCGATTGACACGGAATTCGCCGCAGATCGCTGGGCTGAATTGTACAGCGATCTGCGGCCATCGCCGACATGGGGGGACCCCCCTGGCCGATATACCGCGATGCCTGCTGAACGATTTCAGCAGGCACCGGCTCCGCTCCAGCTGGCTGCGGGGGGCCGGGAAAGCTCATGACGTTCTCATACGTCATGAGTCCTTAAGGACTCTGAAATGAAGACGTATGAGAACATCATGAGTCCTTAAGGGGTTAAGTAACAAACAACATATATATTTTCTTGATGAGGAAAAACTTCGTAAAAAAAATGTGCAAAGGTTAGTCTTAGTTTGTTTAATTATGGAAAAATATAACTCCTTGAGGGGAAAATTGTCTGTGAGAAATATCTAAAGCTCTAACACCTTAGACTCTTTTAAAAGAAATGAGACATGATAGCATTGTGAGTTTATAAGATCATTTTAAACGTATGGAATCATTATCTCCCCATGAATTGATCAAATTTAAGAGCACCGTGACTTTCCAAGTAGATTGATATCTAGGAGCAGGGGGTCTTCTATATTACATACCTTTCAATAACTTGCACATTAAAGGGGGTTTTCCTAATGGTAAAGTGTGCACTGGTGCATGGTAAAGAGAGATAACTGAACAACATACATTAATAGTATGATAGCTTTACCTGCATCAAAAGAATCTCAAAGGAAATTGATGACTTAAGTTATAGATGCATGTATGGGATCCAAATCCCGTTTTATGCACCAATTAGACCAAATTTTCCAGGCTTATCCGTAAGATGATCTGGTACCTTGTGCCCATGCGTCCAAGAGGATATCTCTAGCTGATTGTGAAAGATCGAAATCAGATTCTGATGACCTGAGATGAACCAGGCTACTAGAGATAATTGGTCTGACAAAATCAGAGGATGTGGATTCCCTGACAGATCTAATAGGATGGATTAATGAATTGGTATGATGCAAGGAAATTCTATAGACATTCCCAGAATCTGAGGAAACCAAGATTGGGTCGGCCAAAGAAGGGTTATCAGGACAATTGTTGATTTCTGTAATTTGGTTATAAGAGAATTCTCTGAATTAATGCAAATGGTGGAAATGCATAAAGGGTTTCTGATGGCCAAAGTTGAAGTAATGCATCAGTGCCCAGAGATTCTGGTCGAGATGCCAACTAAAGAATCGTGGAAGTTGGCGATTCAGATAGGATGTAAACAAATCTAGATGAAGGGGACCCCAGAGAGAATTGAGTTGATTGAAAACAAAAGGATCTAGTATCCAAGTGCTGTTGTCAATTAGGAAACAAGAGTTCCAGTCCACTATGGAGTTGGACAAACCTGGGAGGTATTCTGCTTACAAAATAATGTTTTGACTCATTGGCTAACATTTTTGATTTGGTACCTCCCAGTCAATTGATGTATTGTACCACAGGAATGTTGTACATCCGCAGTAGAATACAACAATGTGACTTGTCTTTGGCGAAACTCTTGAGGGCAAAAGAACCCGCCAAAAGTTCTAAACAGTTGATATGAAAAAGGGATTCTTCTTCCGATCATTTTCCTCCTAAGGAAAGGGAACTGCAGCGAGCACCCCAACCCAGACAACTGGCGTTTGATTCTATGATCATATCCAAAACTGAACTGAAGTTGGCTTTGCCGTTACAAGCCTAAATATGATGAAGCCACCATAGAAGTTCTTCTTTGGTGTCTAAAGTAAGAGATATCTCATTTGAATAATCCAAGCCATTTCTCAAATGTTGAGTCTTGAAGTGCTCTGTAGTGAAAAGGGTGCTGGGAAGATTGTTTGAATGGAAGCAGAAAGTAATCCTACAACACAAGCAATGGCTCGTAGGGACACTTATTGTTTGTTCAAAAGGGATAGTATTGAACTTAAAATTATTTTTAATTTCTTGAAGGAAGACTCAGTATGGTTGATTGAGTATTGACCAGGAATCCTAAAAATTCCACTTCTTTTGAAGGTTAAAGAACTGAATTCTCGAGATTGATTAGAAATCAGAGATTGGTATGTAAGGTTAGAGTCCACTGTATGTGAAGATGAATAAGATTTTAAAAATCGGCCATGATGGGAATATCTTTCAGATATATTATAAGACGAACTCCTCGAGCCCTCATAGTAGTGATTTCTGGTTTCAATAATTTAGTGAAGAACCAAGAGGCTGAGGATTGACCAAATAGCAGGCTGGTGAATTGCCACTTTGACCTTCCCAAAAAAACTAGAGGTATGGTAGAAACATAGGGTGCATAGGCACCATAAGATAGGGGTATTTGAGATATATCTTGTCAACCCAGTCGTTTTGTAATAATAGATCTCGTAAAAGATGTATTCCCTCCATCTTGAATTGATGGTAAAGGACAAAATTGTTTAACATTTTTATGTTGATGACTGGTCTGTGACCTCTGTCTTTCTTTTTCACCAAGAATAAATTGAACAAGTGTCACGATGCCGGCTGGCAGGTAGTGGATCCTCTGTGCCAGAGAGGGATTGGCGTGGACCGTGCTAGTGGATCGGTTCTAAGTCACTACTGGTTTTCACCAGAGCCCGCCGCAAAGCGGGATGGTCTTGCTGCGGCGGTAGTGACCAGGTCGTATCCACTAGCAACGGCTCAACCTCTCTGGCTGCTAAAGATAGGCGCGGTACAAGGGAGTAGACAGAAGCAAGGTCGGACGTAGCAGAAGGTCGGGGCAGGCAGCAAGGATCGTAGTCAGGGGCAACGGCAGGAGGTCTGGAACACAGGCTAGGAACATACAAGGAACGCTTTCACTGGCACAATGGCAACAAGATCCGGCAGGGAAGTGCAGGGGAAGTGAGGTGATATAGGGAAGTGCACAGGTGAAGACACTAATTGGAATCACTGCGCCAATCAGCGGCGCAGTGGCCCTTTAAATCGCAAAGACCCGGCGCGCGCGCGCCCTAGGGAGCGGGGCTGCGCGCGCCGGGACAGGACCGAGGGAGAGCGAGTCAGGTACGGGAGCCGGGGTGCGCATCGCGAGCGGGCGCTACCCGCATCGCGAATCGCATCCCGGCTGGCAGCAGAATCGCAGCGCCCCGGGTCAGTGGATCTGACCGGAGCGCTGCAGCGGAGAGAGTGTAGCGAGCGCTCCGGGGAGGAGCGGGGACCCGGAGCGCTCGGCGTAACAGTACCCCCCCCTTGGGTCTCCCCCTCTTTTTAGGGCCTGAGAACCTGAGGAGCAGACTTTTATCTAGGATGTTGTCCTCAGGTTCCCAGGATCTCTCTTCAGGACCACAACCCTCCCAGTCCACTAAAAAAAAAGTTTTCCCTCTGACCTTTTTAGAGGCTAAGATCTCTTTGACAGAGAAGATGTCCGAGGAGCCGGAAACAGGAGTGGGAGGAACAGATTTGGGAGAAAAACGGTTGAGGATGAGTGGTTTAAGAAGAGAGACGTGAAAGGCATTAGGGATACGAAGAGAAGGAGGAAGAAGAAGTTTGTAAGAGACAGGATTAATTTGACACAAAATTTTGAAAGGACCAAGATAGCGTGGTCCCAACTTGTAGCTAGGGACACGGAAGCGGACATATTTAGCGGAGAGCCATACCTTGTCTCCAGGGGAAAAAACGGGAGGAGCTCTTCTTTTCTTATCCGCGAACCTCTTCATGCGTGAAGAAGCCTGTAAGAGAGAATTTTGGGTCTCTCTCCATATAATGGAAAGGTCACGAGAAATTTCATCCACAGCGGGCAGACCAGAGGGCAAGGGGGTAGGGAGGGGGGGAAGAGGGTGACGGCCGTACACCACGAAAAATGGGGATTTGGAGGAAGATTCAGAGACTCTGAAGTTATACGAGAATTCGGCCCATGGAAGGAGATCTGCCCAGTCATCCTGGCGGGAGGAAACAAAATGTCGCAAATAATCACCCAAGACTTGGTTAATTCTTTCTACTTGTCCATTGGACTGGGGATGATATGCAGAAGAAAAATTTAATTTAATCTTGAGTTGTTTACAGAGAGCCCTCCAGAATTTAGACACGAATTGGACGCCTCTATCCGAGACGATCTGCGTAGGCAACCCGTGAAGACGAAAAATGTGTACAAAAAATTGTTTAGCCAACTGAGGCGCTGAAGGAAGACCAGGAAGAGGGATGAAATGTGCCATTTTGGAGAATCGATCAACGACCACCCAAATAACAGTGTTGCCACGGGAAGGGGGTAAATCAGTAATAAAATCCATACCAATCAGAGACCAAGGCTGTTCGGGGACAGGCAGGGGATGAAGAAAACCAGCGGGCTTCTGGCGAGGAGTCTTATCCCGGGCACAGATAGTGCAGGCTCGCACAAAGTCCACAACATCCGTCTCCAGAGTCGGCCACCAATAGAAGCGGGAGATGAGTTGCACAGATTTCTTGATGCCCCCATGACCAGCGAGATGGGAGGAGTGACCCCATTTGAGGATTCCGAGGCGTTGGCGTGGAGAAACAAAGGTCTTTCCTGGAGGAGTTTGCCTGATGGAGGCTGGAGAAGTGGAGATCAGGCAGTCAGGTGGAATGATGTGTTGCGGAGAGAGTTCAACTTCTGAGGCATCCGAGGAACGAGAGAGAGCATCGGCCCTAATGTTCTTATCGGCAGGACGAAAGTGAATCTCAAAATTAAATCGGGCAAAGAACAGAGACCACCGGGCCTGGCGAGGATTCAGCCGTTGGGCAGACTGGAGGTAGGAGAGGTTCTTGTGGTCGGTGTAAATAATAACTGGAAATCTTGATCCCTCCAGCAGATGCCTCCATTCCTCAAGTGCTAATTTAATGGCTAGAAGCTCTCGATCCCCGATGGAGTAGTTCCTCTCTGCCGGAGAGAAGGTCCTAGAAAAAAAACCACAAGTGACAGCATGCCCGGAAGAATTTTTTTGTAAAAGAACAGCTCCAGCTCCCACTGAGGAGGCATCAACCTCCAATAGGAAGGGTTTGGAAGGGTCAGGTCTGGAGAGCACGGGAGCCGAAGAAAAGGCAGACTTGAGTCGTTTAAAGGCGTCTTCCGCTTGAGGAGGCCACGACTTGGGATCGGCATTTTTTTTGGTTAAAGCCACGATAGGAGCCACAACGGTAGAAAAATGTGGAATAAATTGCCTGTAATAATTGGCGAACCCCAAAAAGCGTTGGATAGCACGGAGTCCGGAGGGGCGTGGCCAATCTAAGACGGCAGAGAGTTTGTCTGGATCCATTTGTAGTCCCTGGCCAGAGACCAAATATCCTAGAAAAGGAAGAGATTGGCATTCAAACAGACATTTCTCAATTTTGGCATAGAGTTGATTGTCACGAAGTCTCTGAAGAACCATACGGACATGCTGGCGGTGTTCTTCTAGATTGGCAGAAAAAATTAGGATATCGTCCAGATATACAACAACACAGGAGTATAACAGATCACGAAAAATTTCATTGACAAAGTCTTGGAAGACAGCAGGGGCGTTGCACAGGCCAAAGGGCATGACCAGATACTCAAAGTGTCCATCTCTGGTGTTAAACGCCGTTTTCCACTCATCCCCCTCTCTGATGCGGATGAGGTTATAGGCGCCTCTTAAGTCCAATTTAGTAAAGATGTGGGCACCTTGGAGGCGATCAAAGAGTTCAGAGATGAGGGGTAGGGGGTAGCGGTTCTTAACCGTGATTTTATTAAGACCGCGGTAGTCAATGCAAGGACGTAGGGAGCCATCTTTTTTGGACACAAAGAAAAATCCAGCTCCGGCAGGAGAGGAGGATTTACGGATAAAGCCCTTTTTTAAATTTTCCTGGACATACTCAGACATGGCAAGAGTCTCTGGGGCAGAGAGAGGATAAATTCTGCCCCGGGGTGGAGTAGTACCCGGGAGGAGGTCGATAGGGCAATCATAAGGCCTGTGAGGAGGTAGAGTCTCAGCTTGTTTTTTGCAGAAAACATCCGCGAAGTCCATATAGGCCTTAGGGAGACCGGTTACTGAGGGAACCACAGAGTCACGGCAAGGGTTACTGGGAACCGGTCTTAGACAGTCCTTGGAACAAGAGGGCCCCCAACTCTTGATCTCCCCAGTGGACCAATCCAGGGTTGGGGAATGAAGTTGAAGCCAGGGAAGTCCAAGGAGAATTTCCGAGGTGCAATTCGGGAGGACCAAAAGTTCAATCCTCTCGTGATGAGATCCGATGCTCATTAGAAGGGGCTCTGTGCGGAAGCGTATGGTACAGTCCAATCTTTCATTGTTTACACAATTGATGTAAAGGGGTCTGGCGAGACTGGTCACTGGGATGTTGAACCTGTTGACGAGAGAGGCCAAAATAAAATTTCCTGCAGATCCAGAGTCCAAGAAGGCCACGGTAGAGAAGGAGAAGGCAGAGGCAGACATCCGCACAGGCACAGTAAGACGTGGAGAAGCAGAGTAGACATCAAGGACTGTCTCACCTTTGTGCGGAGTCAGCGGACGTCTTTCCAGGCGGGGAGGACGGATAGGACAATCCCTCAGGAAGTGTTCGGTACTAGCACAGTACAGGCAGAGGTTCTCCATGCGGCGTCGTGTCCTCTCTTGAGGTGTCAGGCGAGACCGGTCGACCTGCATAGCCTCCACGGCGGGAGGCACAGGAACAGATTGCAGGGGACCAGAGGAGAGAGGAGCCGAGGAGAAGAAACGCCTCGTGCGAATAGAGTCCATATCTTGGCGGAGCTCCTGACGCCTTTCGGAAAAACGCATGTCAATGCGAGTGGCTAGGTGAATAAGTTCATGTAGATTAGCAGGAATTTCTCGTGCGGCCAGAACATCTTTAATGTTGCTGGATAGGCCTTTTTTAAAGGTCGCGCAGAGGGCCTCATTATTCCAGGACAATTCTGAAGCAAGAGTACGGAATTGTACGGCATACTCGCCAACGGAAGAATTACCCTGGACCAGGTTCAACAGGGCAGTCTCAGCAGAAGAGGCTCGGGCAGGTTCCTCAAAGACACTTCGGACTTCCGAGAAGAAGGAGTGTACAGAGGCAGTGACAGGGTCATTGCGGTCCCAGAGCGGTGTGGCCCATGACAGGGCTTTTCCGGACAGAAGGCTGACTACGAAAGCCACCTTAGACCTTTCAGTGGGAAACAGGTCCGACATCATCTCCAGATGCAGGGAACATTGGGAAAGAAAGCCACGGCAAAACTTAGAGTCCCCATCAAATTTATCCGGCAAGGATAGGCGTAGCCCAGGAGCGGCCACTCGCTGCGGAGGAGGTGCAGGAGCTGGCGGAGGAGATGACTGCTGAAGCTGTGGTAGTAACTGTTGTAGCATAACGGTCAGTTGAGACAGCTGTTGGCCTTGTTGCGCTATCTGTTGTGACTGCTGGGCGACCACCGTGGTGAGGTCAGCGACAACTGGCAGAGGAACTTCAGCGGGATCCATGGCCGGATCTACTGTCACGATGCCGGCTGGCAGGTAGTGGATCCTCTGTGCCAGAGAGGGATTGGCGTGGACCGTGCTAGTGGATCGGTTCTAAGTCACTTCTGGTTTTCACCAGAGCCCGCCGCAAAGCGGGATGGTCTTGCTGCGGCGGTAGTGACCAGGTCGTATCCACTAGCAACGGCTCAACCTCTCTGGCTGCTGAAGATAGGCGCGGTACAAGGGAGTAGACAGAAGCAAGGTCGGACGTAGCAGAAGGTCGGGGAAGGCAGCAAGGATCGTAGTCAGGGGCAACGGCAGGAGGTCTGGAACACAGGCTAGGAACATACAAGGAACGCTTTCACTGGCACAATGGCAACAAGATCCGGCAGGGAAGTGCAGGGGAAGTGAGGTGATATAGGGAAGTGCACAGGTGAAGACACTAATTGGAATCACTGCGCCAATCAGCGGCGCAGTGGCCCTTTAAATCGCAAAGACCCGGCGCGCGCGCGCCCTAGGGAGCGGGGCCGCGCGCGCCGGGACAGGACCGAGGGAGAGCGAGTCAGGTACGGGAGCCGGGGTGCGCATCGCGAGCGGGCGCTACCCGCATCGCGAATCGCATCCCGGCTGGCAGCAGAATCGCAGCGCCCCGGGTCAGTGGATCTGACCGGAGCGCTGCAGCGGAGAGAGTGTAGCGAGCGCTCCGGGGAGGAGCGGGGACCCGGAGCGCTCGGCGTAACAACAAGAACATGCGAGTGTGAAAAAATGAAGATTTAGAATTTTCTCCTTCCCCTTGCTGCTATTCCTGTGAAACACCTAAAGGGTAAACAAACTTTCTGAATGTCATTTTGAATACTTTGGGGGTGCAGTTTTTATAATGGGGTCATTTATGGGGTATTTCTAATATGAAGGCCCCTCAAATCCATTTCTAAACTGAACTGGTCCCTGAGAAATTCTGATTTTGAAAATTTTGTGAAACATTCGAAAATTGCTGCTGAACTTTGAAGCCCCCTGATGTCTTCCAAAAGTAAAAACATGTAAACTTTATGATGCAAATATAAAGTATACATATTGTATATGTGAATCAATGTATAATTTATTTGGAATACTCATTTTCCTTACAAGCAGAGAGTTTCAAAGTTAGAAAAAATGCACAATTGTCATGATATTTTGGGATTTTTCAACAAGAAAGAAGTAATGATGACAATTTACCACTATGTTAAAGTAAAATATGTAACGATAAAACAATCTCTCAATCAGAATAATCGGTAAAAGCATCCCAGAGTTATTAATGCATAAAGTGACAGTGGTCAGAATTGCAAAAAAGTGCTCAGTCCTTAAGGTGAAAAAGGGCTCAGTCCTTAAGGGGTTAAGAATAAATGGGGAAGAGTGGACATGAGGATAACATTGATTGGGACAGGATTTTTAGGAATGCTGTGGCATGCTCAACAAATTAAAGATTCCAATTTCTCCAACTAAGAAATATTTATAGATTATATTATTCCCCTGCATATTTATTTTAAATTAATTGTAGATCAGATTCATCTTGTCCTAAATGCAATTAAATAAATGCAGATTTTGACCACCTTATCTGGGGTTGTGTTAATGTAGGGAAATTCTGGAGTGATATAAAAAATTATGTTGACAAAAAATTTGATACAGAATTGACGATCAATGGGGAAAATGCGATTCTTGGTGCTATTGAGGGTGTTGGTCAGTGAGATAGACTGTCGGTCAAACTGTTTATTTTGGCAAAATATTTAATTATTAGAAAATGGTTTGACTCTTCAGTCCCTAATCTGAAGCAATGGCGGGAACTTGTAGAAAGGATTAAAAAAAATTAGAGATATAGGGTGGGGATCTCTAAGAAAAACCGGAAAGAATATGAACTATCTTGGGGAATTTGGTAGTAGATGAATTTTTTGGTGAACTTTTTTTTTTCCTTTTCCCCACGGTCAAGGGTGGGGGGAGGTTAGGGGTTAATATTTCATATATGATGCTGGAAATATGTTTGTATTTTGAATGAAATAATAATTGCTGAAACATTGAATGTAATAATTATGGATATAAAAAAAATATTAAATAAAAAAAAAAATGTGCTGGGGACTATTATGGTAGAGTAGGGAAAGTAAGGAGGTCCCTGTGTGGGATTGCCCTTATTAAGACAGTATTTCTAGGCAGCAAATTCTAGTATATTAGGGATGTTTACAATTGATCTGAAATACTGTAATAGGAGTTCAGCAAGCAAGAGTATTTCCCGGCATAGTAACCTGTTAGTCACCTGTACATCTTATCATGTGTTACTCTACAGATATTCTGGGATCGCCCCATACCCTACCTGGCAGGAACACTGTAAGTATGGAGTAAGAGGGCATCTTGGAGCTACTATAGAGGGATCGCCCCTATAAGGGTGGCAATCTTGTTTATGTCAGGCAGGGACAATTATTTATATATGGACCACTAGGGACATTAGGTCCTATTATATGATCTTTATCCTTTGTAAAATTAGGATTTCACAGTGGTGTTTTGAGAATAGTATTTTAACTAGGACCATTAAAGGTTAAGTTTTACACATTGATTTGTTTGATTTGCACATTTTTGGTTTTGGACCACTGGTTTGGCCTATTAAATGGCCGCCTATTAGTTACACCAATGTATGTGATAATATGTAGAATAAACTTCTGGATTTATTCTGCATACAATCCACAAAAATATATTTTAGATGAGTGACCACACTTCCCTTGTTATCTCTTGTTGGAAATAAAGTTGATATGGCATTTAGCTGATTTCAGGGGGCTGTACATATTCACATTGCCCATGGAGAAGGGACACGTGGCTGACCTAAGTTCAAGTTATCTCTTTTGGTTTCAAAAGCCAAAAGTCTAACTAACACGGACAGTCAGAAAAGTGTTAATGCTAGCGTACACAGCCAAACGTATCATGACACAGACTATCCAAAAAGTATCTGCTCATTCAATAACTCTTACCCCATTGAGATTAAGTAAGTAAAAACACCAGATTTAATTTATTAACCTGTTGGGGATGGAGGGAGTACAGATACGCCCTTGCTTCCCGGTACTTATGGACAGAGGGCGTACATGTACACCCCTGTCCTATTCCCAGGTTTTGAAGCGCGTTCATGAGCTTAGCATGCTTCAAACCCTGTGGGACCCAACTGCTATCAGCATCCAGTACCCAAGGTTAACCACAGGCATCGCTAATTGGGCATGTGCCTGGCCTTAACCTTTAGACTCCATGATCAAAGTTGATTGATGCATCCAAACTGAAAGTAAAAGTGTCCAGGCCACTCAGCGGAGCTGATCGGGACCATTACGGTGAAACTGTGATGTCCTGATCAGCTGAGAGGACAGCAGGAGGGCCCTTGCCTGCCTCCTTGCTGTCCGATCCGTGATCTGCTGCTCCAAGCCTGCATAGCTAGCTGGAGCAGCAGGGCACCGATAACACTGATCAATGCTATGCTATGGCATTTTTATTTCACCCCATAAATAAGGTTTTTTTATGTTATAAAATATGTGATGGCATTACAAAGTACAAATGGTGACGCAAAAAAACAAGCCCTTATATTGGTCTGTAGGTGCAAGATAGAAGATAGTTTAACTTTTTAACTGATTTTAATGTAGTCTTATGTTATTTTCCCTTTGGGCAAAGTACTCACATACAAGGTCCATTACTTTAAACGGAGCAAAAAAGTATTTAGTCAGCCACCAATTGTTCAAGTTCTCCCACTTAAAAAGATTAGAGAGGCCTGTAATTTTCATCATAGATATACCTCAACTATGAGAGTCATAATGAGAGAAAAACAAAAGTTCATCTCAATACTTTGTTATATACCCTTTGAGGTCAAACGTTTTCTGTAAGTCTTCTCAAGGTTTTCACACACTGTTGCTGGTATTTTGACCCATTCCTCCATGCAGATCTCCTCTAGAGCAGTGATGTTTTTGGGCTGTTGCTGGGCAACACATACTGTCAACTCCCTCCAAAGGTTTTTTATGGGGTTGAGATCTGGAGACTGGCTAGGCCACTCCAGGAACTTGAAATGCATCTTACGAAGCCACTCCTTCATTGCCCGGGAGGTTTGTTTGGGATTATTGACATGCTGAAAGACCCAGCCACGTTTCATCTTCAATGCCCTTGCTGATATGAGGTTTTCACTCAACATCTCACAATACACGGCCCCATTCATTCTTTCCTTTACACAGATCATTCATTCTGGTCCCTTAGCAGAAAAACAGCCCAATCATGATGTTTTCACCCCCATGTTTCACAGTAGGTATGGTGTTCTTTGGATGCAACTCAGTATTCTTTCTCCTCCAAACACAAGGAGCTGAGTTTTTACCAAAAAGTTGTACCTTGGTTTCCTCTGACAATATGATAGTCTTCCAATACTCTTCTGGATCATCCAAATGCTTTCTAGCAAACTTCAGATGGGCCTGGACATGTACTGGCTTAAGCAGGGAGACACGTCTGGCACTACATGATTTGAGTCCCTGGCGGTGTAGTGTGTTGCTGATGGTAGCCTTTGTTACTTTGGTCCCAGCTCTCTGCAGGTCATTCACTAGGTCCCCCCATGTGTTTCTGGGATTTTTGCTCACCATTCTTGTGATCATTTTGACACCACAGGGTGAGATCTTGTGCGGAGCCCCAGATCGAGGGAGATTATCAGTGATCTTATATGTCTTCCCTTTTCTAATAATTGGTCCCACAGTTGATTTCTTAACACCAAGCTGCTTGCCTATTGATGATTTTGTCTTCCCAGCCTAGTGCAGGTCTACAATTTTGTTTCTGGTGTCCTTCGACAGCTCTTTGGTCTTGGCCATAGTGGAGTTTGGAGTGCGACTGTTTGTGGTCATGGACAGGTGTCTTTTATACTGATAACATGTTCAAGCAGGTGCCATTAATACAGGTAACGAGTGGAGGACAGAGGAGACTCTTAAAGAAGGAGTTACAGGTCTGTGAGAGCCAGAAATCTCGTTTGTAGGTGACCAAACACTAAAAATCAGACAATGAGATTCTATGGATTTTTTTCTCATTATGTCTCTCAAAATTACAGGACTCTCTCGTCTTTTTAAGTGGGAGAACTTGCACAATTGGTGGCTGACTAAATACTTTTTTGCCTCACTGTGCTTGCATGACCTGAGATAAAGACTCTAATCTGCCTCTTCTGCAAAAAAAAAAAAAAAAAATGTTAGATTAAAATAAATCTTATTTTTCTTTTAGTATGTAGAAAACTAATGGAATGCAGTTACACATATTGTTGCCAGGGTTAACCTTAACAGATATAATGTATTATATGCACCTACTTCACTCAGTTGGCAGATAGGATTTGTGTTCTACTAGTCCCTCTCTCTAGACAGCTGAATGCAGTTGTGTGTACACAGGATGCATAATGTATTGTAAGTAAATGCAGATGTTCTGTTGTAGGAAAAACTACACATATGAAGTCAAACGTTTTATTTTGACAGTTTTGCCAATTTTGTTTCTGACTAACCAGCTGCATATCTGTTTATCTGACACTTATAACTGCCCTTAAGCTGAACTAGAGTATAGAATTATAGAGTAACCCTTACAGTACAGACAGAGTCTTGCACAGCCAGGCAATGATTGACTTTTAAAGTGAGAAAAATGAGATAAGAAATAGTTAATATTATCAGTAGCCATGTGTAACTATAAGTGTATGTGACTGCTAAGGCCAGGAATTGGCTACAAATGTTCTTAAGCATAGTGTAAGGTAAATGTAAGAGCTCTTCTGTGGGGAACTATGGAGCATAAGGACTAAGAATGACTGGAAAAGTTAGTATAGAGTTTTTTGTTGTTTTTTTTAATTTCCCCTTCCTGCCTCTTGGCATTTTTTTTGTTACTTCGATAACTAACCTCTCCTAAGTCAAAACCAAAATTTAACTGGTGAACAATATTTCCACAATGGACATTCTAGCTGATGATTCTCTTACTTTTTATCTAGACAAGAGTTGTACTGACAAAGTCTATTAGGGGAAATGTTATCTCGGTGTTGAGAAATTGGCTTGAGAGAGTTCTGTGAGCCACAGCGTCAATACACATACATTATTACATTTAGGGTCATTGAACAAAACTCTTGAACCTCACTTTCTAAAGACCAATGCCTAACTAATACAGAAGTTTTATTTGGATTGAAGCATTGTTCAAAAAACTGTTCCCTTCCATTGTCAGCAAAGAAAGTTGCCTCCCCGATAAACAAATTGCTTTTGCTTGTGTTGGCGAACTCAATCACCTCCAAGATTGATGTCATTTTATTTTACCCTACTCGACCTCTGCCTGTACCTGATGAATTTAGGCCTCTACCACTCCTATGTGCATGTCCTGCCTTATACACCAGCTGAGTGCGTATATCTTACACTTATGAGAGGAGGACAATACGCTCCACTACGCTTAAAACTGTATTTGGCTACAAAAGCGGGTGTGTAGTTTTAGCTGGCCTTTCAGAGTAACTAGGACCTTATGACTTTAACAGGAGCACAATCATACACCACATAGGTGTACGTACAGTTTAATGTCTGTATCAATCCAGATTTCAGGTATCTTAATATAAGCCTTTGCTTTAGGATATGTTTCTTGCCTGTCATGAAAAAGTCTTATAGGTCTCAAAGTCTCATAAGATGTAGTGTTTCCCAAATATAACCAATTTCTATATAAAGAATAGAAAGTCAGGGCTATCACCATAGATGCTTGAATCTTATTTATTTGTGATAACACAAATACATGAAAGTGCACATGGGTATGTGCGGGCAAACAAACACAGGGATCCTTCTAAGAGGCAACGGGTGCCGTTTCGCGCTAAACAAGCGCTTCAGCTGGCCTTGCGTCACTTCATTAGAGGCGTAGTTAAATAACCCCTGGTCTAGGTAGTCATTATAACCAACCATTAACAAACAGTGTTAGTTAAAACCATCTCTAAAAACAAAGAAGAGAAGGACATTTTATAGCAATACAATAAGCTCATTACGTTCATTCAGTCCAAGAGGACCTGTGACATTGAGTCTCATGATCCATCTGGATCTCTTTCTTACCAACAATGTATGCTTATCCCCCCCATCACGGGAGCACATCACTTTTTCCAATGCAGCAAAATGGAAATGTGTTTCTTTCATATGCTAAATTAATCTTAATGCTCCGGCGCCCGTTTGAGGAGAGTGAACGTGCTCCCTAATCCTGTGGAATAATAGACACTTCGATTTTCTTATATAGTAGAAGTTACAATCACATATAAAGGCATATACAATGTAGGTAGATCGGCAAGTGTTAAATTGGTTAATAGTCTTATTTCCTTACATTGTGCATTTAAAGCACAAAAGGAGCAGCAGCCATATTTAAAATGTCCAACCACTTTCTTGTCACTCAACCAATTATGACTCTCTTTTTTGTTAGCACACAACTCGAAGAAAGAGAAATCACGGCACTCTATATGCTGTTAAAGTATTTCTTCTGTTTATTCACATACGGGGGTACACAGACATGGGGAGTGGAGACAGGAGGACAGGCCAATGACCATTTCGCCATACACCGTGGCTTCTACTGAAGGTCCAGTAGAAGCCAGGGTGTGTGGAGAAACGGTCGTTGGCCTATCCTCCCGTCTTTGTGCATTGGCTACTGTCTACAGTCTTTTTTCGCTGAGCACCGACTGGCTGAACCCAGGTATTGCAGCTCTCCAACCCGATTCCTCTCCAGACTCACAGGTGGTTAGTGGTGCTAATTTTAGCAGTGCTGGCCCACTTGGTGTGCTCTTTTTTGTTAGCCTCAGATTTTTTTTAGAAAATCCGTAATGGTTTTATTCTTTTTATATGTAATGATTGGTTTGTTATCTACCATGAGATTTAGATCTGTCTGCTTGCTAAATATAACAATTAATGAAAATTGTGTTTTTTATCACTCTATTTAGGGGGGGTGTTGTCAAATGTGAACACGAACCTAGAGCATTTAGTTTTCTTTTTAGACTTCAAAGGCTGTTTTCTGGGAATTAGTTCTACGTTCATTCTAGCATCTTGTATCACATACATAGGATAACCCCTTTTCAACAATCGATCCTGTAGTTCATCTGCCTGTGATTTAAATACGATATGATCATTGTTTATCCTCTTTAATCTTACAAGCTGACTAAAAGTGATGCTGTTTTTGATTTGTGGGGGGTGAGATGATTTATTGTGCAATATGGCAATTTTAGAAATTGGCTTTCTGTACCCTGATGTAATGATATTGTGCTCCTTGATCTCAACTAGGATGTGTAAAAATTAAAGACACTCTCCACCAAATACTGATGTAAAAAACATATTTACGGTGTTAACTAGAGATCAGCGAATCGAAGTTGACGAACCCGAATTCGTTACGAATTTCAGGAAAAATTCGATTCGCAACTAATGCGAATATCGCCGCGATTCATTCGCGCAAATCGCTTCATTTAAACTTCATTTTACAGCATTCCAGGCTATTGGAGACCTAAAATGGCGGATCCACGTGTGAGTACATGGGGCAGGGGATTATGGGAGGGCGGGAAACAGCGGCGGAAATGAAGGTAGGCAGGATGACCCTTTATCACATGTGAGATGCAGCCTATCAGCATTCATTGACCCCTGTGATGTCAAAGCCTTATATAATCGGCAGCCATCTTTCCTCTCTTCATTTCGTCTATGCACTCAGAGATAGAGAGAACGGGACTGCATGTGTATGTCTAGCTGATACCACAGCGTTACACTGCAACTGCTAGTCACATCAGCATTGGGGAAAGACAGGAGTGCAGAGTGCTGTGCTGTTCACACTGAGAAGGATCATTGATAGCTAAACCTCCTATTCACGTTATTGAGCATTCCAGCAGAGAGGGGCAGATAGCTGTTAGCTGCCTCATACAGATCAACAAGCTGCCTGAACTTTATCAACAATCTTACCACCTCAAGTTTCAGCGCAATTCAGTAATTTTTTTTGCTCCACAAATCATCTGCTGCTCAGAATTGTGTGACAGAATGCAATTTAGGGTTTAATCCCTGTATAATTTTTTTTGTGGTGCTGCACTGTTGGGTCCTGCTGCTGTTCACAAATACGTTCTTTTTCAGCGGACTGTAGCTCATTTGTCTGCCCTCATACGTGCATAACACATGCCTACATCAAAGCAGTCTACTATTCTGTATCTGTAACAAGTCTAGATACAGGGAAAGTCCTGTCTCCTGGCAAAAGTAATCACCTGCTGGTGTTTTAAAAAAATACTTATTTTTTCTGCGTATAGTTGCGCATATTATTGCCCTCATCAGTGCATACCGCATAGGTACATCCAAGTATTGTACCATTTAGTACCTGTTAATCTGTCAAGGTGCTCCATACTGTCAAAGTCCAAACAATAGTATTCACTAGCTGGTGTTTTACAAAAATACAGAGTTTTTTCTGCATATAGTTGCGCATATTACTGCCCTCATCAGTGCATACCGCATAGGTACATCCAAGTAGTGTAACATCTTGTACCTGTTAATCTGTCAACTTGCTCCATACTGTCAAATTTGTAAATTCGTAAATGAAAAGTATGGGGCAGCACCAGCATGTTAGGGTAAAAAATATATTTTTTTTACACTAAGATGCTGGTGTAGCCCCCAACCTTTCCTTTTCATAAGGGGTAAAAGTAGAAAAAGACCCCCAAAATTTGTAACACTATTTCTCCCGAGTATGGAAATACCCCATATGTGGAGGTAAAGTGTTGCCTTAAAATACAACTGGGCTCCAGAGAGGACTGAATTAGGGATTTACATAGGGACAGACCCAGATGCAAGCATTACACTTGCCTCTTCCACCAAATATACTCTACGGCAGTGTATCCTAAACAGGGCACCTCCAGCTGTTGCAAAACTCCCAATATGCCTGGACAGTCAATGGTTGTCCGGCAATGCTGGGAGTTGTTGTTTTGCAACAGCTAGAGGCTCCATTTTGGAAACAGTGCCGTGTGATCTGTTTTTCAATTTTATTGGGGGGGGGGGGGGGAGGATTTGGGGACAACTATGTATATATGTAGTGTTTTACTCTTTATTTTGTGTAGAGTAGTGTAGTGTTTTAAGGGTACATTCATGCAAGCGGTTGTTTACAGCTAGTTTCCAGGAGTTTGAGCTGTGGCAGAAAATTTGCCACAGCTCAAACTTGCAGCGGGAAAATCACTGGAAACCCGACCGTGTGAATGCACCCTGTACATTTGCATAAGCAGGGGGGGGGGGGGGGTGTTGGGGGAAAACCTCCAACTGTTGCAAAACTACAACTCCCAGTATGTACTGACAGCTGAAAGGCATGCTGGGAGTTGTAGTTATTCAACAGCTGGAGAGGCACAGTTTGGAGACCACTGTGCAGAAGTCTCCAAACTGTGGCCCTCCAGATGTTGCAAAACTACAACTCTCAGCATGCCCAGATTGGCAGGCATGCTGGGCATTGTAGTTCTGCAACATCTGGCTCTTCAGGTGTTGCTAAACTACAACTCCCAGCATGCCTGGACAGTCTGGGCATGCTGAGAGTTGTAGTTTTGCAACATCTGGAGAGCCACAGTTTGGAGATCACTGCACAGTAGCCTCCAAACTGTGGCACTCCAGATGTTGCAAAACTACAACTCCCAGTATGCCAAGACAGCCAAAGGTTGTCTGGGCATGCTGGGAGTTGTAATTTTGCAACCTCTAGAGCAGTGGTATTCAACCTGCGGACCTCCAGATGTTGCAAAACTACAACTCCCAGCATGCCCGCACAGCAAACACCTCCAGATGTTGCAAAACTACTACTCCCAGCATGCCCGGACAGCCGTTGGCTGGAGGTCCGCAGGTTGAAGACCACTGCTCTAGAGGGTCACAGTTGAAGATCACTTACCAATGATCTTCAGACTGTGGCCTGCCTGCGCTGATGATCTTCAACGTCAGAATCGCCATCCCGCCACTGATCTCCACGCGCAGTCTTCGCCACCAATACACACTGCAGGTACCCGCCCCTATGTCCCCCCCCGAACCCCCCCCCCCCCCCCCCCCCGCTCTCCCCAGACCTCAATGCATGGGCAGGGCAGGGGATCTTCACTTTAACCCCCCGCCTCCCTCCTGCCCATGCCACCTCACTCCTATCCTTCAGGATGATCGGTGCTGTCTCTGACAGTGCCGATCACCCTTATTTTCTGGGCGATCGGCTCACTAGTGACCTGATTGGCAGGAAAAAGCTGTGATTTGCCGGTCAGAAATAATATTAATATATAAATATACTCAAAGATAATATAAAATTATAGGAATATAAAATATTTCACTAAAAGAAGGTGCATACCTGACGCATAAGGTGCATGGTAGAGTGCAAGGCAGCAATAAAGTTTCTTTTATAGTGGCTTTGGCATCAGCCCTATACTGCCTCGTGATTGGCTGGAAGAACTGTACCAAAGGCATTATGGGTATTCCTGAGATAATGTGATCTTTCCTCTTTTCTGCCATGTGACTGTTAGCAGGTTCTGACAAATGAAACCACCCGAAGATTAAAACTTTTAGCAAAGTTCTAACCCAATTTAGGATCTACAGGTTCTGTTAACTCATTAATAGTAATAACAATGAATTTTATTAGATACTGATGGTAAACTTACAGTTTTTGAACAATGTAGATTGCTGATGTCTAACAGTTGTCTCAGTAATATATTCAGTACAAAGGAAAAACCACAGACAATTTGGAATGGTCTAAACCCATAATTAGTTGAAGAATGGTCTTAAAAGGTATTTTGTAAGTCTACAAACTAAGTGCACTGCTCTTGTAATGCATGTATTCAAACCACACATAATTCCCCAAGGGATTTGAACACCTACAGTTGCTGCAGTGTTAGATCAAATATTTTCAATTCTTTAAATTATAAATGCTTACACACAGCATTCTTAGTTTCCTAATCTTAACTTGTTTGCATTATTTGTCGTTCTGTAGGTGTATAGCCAAATGATAATGTATGTTGTTGGGGACATAAAAATATATGAACTACTGTAAATATTATTATTATTATTATTATTATGTTATTATTAAACTATGTAAAAAGTACATAGCTGTATGGATAATGGTGGATTATGCCATAATTATGCCAGCCTGAGCTTATTTCTGTTTACATACTCTTCATAGGCTCAGTCTTATACTTTTCCAATGAATTACATGGAAAGCATTCAAATGAGGCAATGGCAGCTTGCTTCTTCTATTAATCTTTTGCATCAGGTTTCTTAACCTAACTATGCCCCTCCCCTTCATGATATTTTCAATAAAGAGACAGAGGATGTTTTACTTTAAAATTATACTCCTCCCCCCCCGAAAAAAATTGTGTAGACTCCCTTGATTATCATTGTTTGCTTTGGCAAGCAAGTTCTGAAGGCTTTTATTTATTTTGTTGTTTGCAACTTTTTGCTTACCCACAAAAGTCTCACAAAAAAAGTGCTAAGTGTACGTGCGACTTTTTGTGTGCCCGGAGTAAAGTACCTTGATAAATGTCCCCATAGAGTTTATTTTAATATTCAATAATATTAGTAACAGAAAAGACATTGTTTTAAAAGGTTTTGTGTATTTACATTAAGCAATTGCCAATACAATTGTTCTGAATCTAACAAATCATAATGGAATTGCTAATATTATTGGGGGGGGGGGGGGGGAGTCCAGCGCAAGCCAGTTTACTTTTAAAACTTCTTCTTTATTTCAGATAAGGCAGGATACAAACATCAGGATAGCAGGGAAACAGTAACGCGTTTCAGGAGCACAAAGGGCTCTTAGTCAGGGTGCTCTGTTTGCCTAAAACATGTTACTGTTTGCCTGCTATTCTGATGTTTGCATCCTACACTATATTAATCAAAGAAGGAGAAATGTTAAGGGTAACCCTTTTTGCTCTGGACATTTTTTATTATGGCTTCAAGCGGTGCTGGGCTTATCCTTTCTGTGCATTTCTGTCAGCAATAGAGGGTGAGCTGAATAAACTTTTACTTAACTGACCTCATATAATCTTGGCAAGTGCTTATTCAATAAAATTGTATTAATTTACACATGCAACACTCCAAATACACCAAGACTACCACTTTCCACAAGATTCCCCTTACCCCTTCTCAAAAAGGCCAAAATCACATTCATCTTCTGTCACCCCAAAACAATATAACCTGACAGTATTTTCTTCCAGTCTAAGAAATTGTTAAGAAGCTGCTTTACAGTTAAAAAGGGAGGAAAGCTAGAACAATTAAGATCTAGAACAATTAAGAAAAAGAATGGATTCAGATAACCTCCAACAATAAGGTCTTTTGTAATTGGAACATTTCTCTTCTAATATAAAGATCAGTGAAGTGTGTATGAGTTAATGGACACAGACATAAATCATTACAGCTCCAGCACATGATGACTTCTGTTATAGTAAAGAGAACATTTTGCTGCTAGCTGGGGTAAAATTACTTTCACAAAATAAGAAGAATTGCCTTGGAACTATGTTCAAAATTTCAGTTTTTTTCTCTTCTTTTTTTTTTTTTTAACATAAATTTTTTTTTAGCAAAAATTACTTTTCATTAAAGACGATTGCTAATATTTATAGCATTAATACAAATTATTACACTTCATAATACTTAATACATTAATATTTCGATTTTATCATTTTAAAATCACATTAAACAATATAAATGAATGCATTGTTCATGAAAGCACAAAAAAAATGGTTATCCGGGGGCGTGGCGTGGTGCCAGCACATTAGGTCTGCTCTCGCTCCTCAGGCAATAAATCTGCCTAAAACTGCAGGTAATCCTGCTCCTTTCCATGGGGCAGACCTCCCAACATTACAGGAAGCACTCCTCCACTGCCTGACCTCCTTCTACCCCGCCTGGTATTTTCTGACACCTCTGGCCTCAGCACCCGCCTGCCTGTCGGCCATTTCAGGCCCGGCACGTGGTCTACGCTCCCGCACCCGGGGTTCTCCCCTGTTTCCTGCCGTGGATGCTCTTACCTCCCTGCTGCCAGCTCTGGAGCCCTCACGGAAGCCGTCCTGAAAGCTGTGGCCTCCTGCTACTGTCCTGTCCAGGCTCAGGTTGTCTATGCACTGAAGCGCAGTCACCAGAGCTTCTTGCACCTGACACCACTTCTGCAGAGATGCCTGCAGCCTCTCCACAGCACCCGGACCTGGTGGTAAGTAAACCCCATAGCCAGCCAACCAGGTGTCCAAGTCCCCTGATCCCCCCCTGGTCACCCATAGTTCCTTTTTTTTAAGATAAGTTCTTCTGCAATGACCTTGGGGTGGAGTGTTTACCTGTTTGGTGGTCCCTCCTGATTGGTTCCTCTCATTCCCCCCCCCCCCCCCCCCCCCCCTCGAGGCTAAGGCAGTGGACTGCCCATGCCTTGGCTTATTGTCCACTTTAGTGATCTTGGCCTCCGCATTGGCTATTATGCCAATGGTTCACTAGATTGCTCATTTTTGTTTTTGCTCTGTCTTATCTTGTCTTGTCTGTTTGTTTGTTGTTTGTCTGTTGGTCCCCATGTTACCTCCTCTTTTTCTCTCTCTCTTGGCTATGTCCACCCTTAGGTCCTTGTAACACTCACATTTCAGAAGACAGGGAACTCTGGTGGATGTGGATATGCTGGACCTGTGTGGCAGATGACTTGGACCGTACCAGGGAGTGGAATCTAAGGTGCCGCTGGTTTGCACCAGAGCCCACCGCAAAGCGTCATGGACTTGCTCCGGCAGGCGGCACCCAGGTCGCTACCCCTGGCATGGCTCGACCACACAGGCGGCTGAGGAGATGCGAGGCACAGGAGGGATAAGGCAGCTCGTAATCAGGATAGCAGAAGGTCAAGGCAGGCGGCAAAGTATCGTAGTCAGGACATAGCAGGAGGTCAGTAGGCAGGCAGCAGAGGAGCAAGGTCAAGTCACAGAGCAAAGGATCAGATACACAGTAAGGCAACTCACAGGTACGCTTTCTCTCAGGCACAAGGCAACAAATATCCGGCAGGGAAGTGAGGAGGGTGGAGGAATTTATCAATGAACCACAGGTGAATTACACTAATGAGTGCACTGGCCCTTTAAATCTTAAAGCTCCGGCGCGTGTCCACCCTAGTGGATGGGGACACGTGTGCCGGAGCAGGGAGGCAGAGACTGGGGCAGAAGAAGCACCAGGTGAGTGACGGACTGGGGCTCGCATGCAGGCGCATCCCACGATGTGAGTCCCAGCTCTGCCGGCAGCAGCAAGTAATGGGACCATGCACTCACGGCCAGCGTGTGCGGCCGGAGTGCATAACGTAACAGTCCTGTTTCCCCGTCTTTTCTCACCGGAGTCCTGGGTCTTCAGTCTCCTCTTCAGCGGTATGCCCTGGTCTGAAGGTACCTTTCTGTGACCATGGCTCTTTATTGGCTGCATTTCCCTCATGGGGTGGGAGGGGATGGGAGGTCATGGGAGGTTATGAGATCGCGCAATCTTTTTTGCACTCCTTAATTTCCCTGATACCTAAGCCTGGTAAGGACCCTCATGATTACTCTCGCTATTGACCTATAGCCTTTCTCAACTGGGATCTGAAACTTTTTTCCAAGGTTTTGACGGTTCGGCTTAGCTCCTTTCTTCCTTCCCTCATCCATAAGGATCACGTGGGGTTCATCCCTTGCAGTCAGGGTGGTGATAATACTAGAAGAGTGGTGGGTCTTGTCGACTTGATCAATAGGAGGTCTGAACAGGCATTAATTGTTAGTTTGGATGCCAAAAAGGCTTTTGATAGGCTGGGGTGGCCATTCCTTTTTGCTACCCTTCAGAAATTTGGCATCACGGGAAATTTTCTCACTGCATTGCAGGGTCTTTACTCATCTCCTACTGCTTTATTCAAACTTCCTCACTCTCCTTCTCCGACTTTCCCTCTGTCTAATGGTACACACCAGGGTTGTCTTCTTTCCCCCCTGGATTTTGCTTTGTGCATTTAACCTTTGGCTGCCATGATCAGGGGGGACCTGACTGGCATTTCCCTCCATGGTAGGGAATTTAAGATCTGCTTATTTGCTGATGATGTACTTCTCACGCTTTCTCATCCTTTACTTACACTTCCTAATCTCTACAAAGCTCTCCACGCTTATGATGTGGTCTCTGGCTATAAAGTGAATCTTTCTAAAATGTAGGCCATTCCCCTGAACCTTCCTATGTCCCTATCTTCTCTATCTTCTCTCCTATGCTCTCCTATGCTCTACCTATTCTTTTAAATGGTCCTCCTCTGAAATTAAATATCTGGGGGTTCATATAACGTCCCGCTACACTTCCCTTTATTCTACTTACTTTCTCCCCCTTTTCCGAGAACTTAGGGCTCTATTGGAAAAATGGAGGTCGCAATATATCTCCTTTTTTGCCGTATTGCAGCAGTTAAAATGGCGATCTCCCGAGATTGCTTTATTTTTTCGAAACGTTACAAATCTGGGGGCCTCTTTCCACCCTTCGTAATTTTCAGTCGGCCATTTTTCGTTTCACGGGAAGTGCCATCGTTTCCCCATGTCTGCAATTATGGCTAGAAAAACCATGGGGGCTTGGCAGTTCCTGATGTGACAAAATACTACTAGGTTGCTCATCTGTGCCATCTTGTGGCCTGGTCCACGTACCATGCCTATAGCCGATGGATGGAGCTGGAGAAGCTGTGGCTGGCCCCCTTCCACCCTAATACCCTGTGGAGCACTCCTGCATCTGCTATCTCTTTCTTTCCTCTTCTGAGTCCTATGTCTTTCTCCAAGTACGTGTGGGGGTACTCCTTTATCATCCTGATTTCCATGCTAGTATTTCTTCTGATATGGTACGGAAGTGGGGATCTTGGGGCTTACTATTCTGAGCCGATGTAGTTGATCTTATCTCTTGTTCTCTTTAACCTTTTGAGCAACTGGTCTTTCGTTGGGATCTCCCCTCATCTGAGCGTTTTCCCTACCTGCAAATGAGACATTGTATGTCCTCTACACTTGGTTCTACAGTGGTCTCTCAGCCTATGGGCTTTGAGTGGTTGTGCCGTGGTGGACCTCAGGCAAAGGGTCTTCTCTCCGATATCTAAGCCTTATTCCTTCACCCACCTGATGGAGATCCTCCGTCGCACCACTATATGGGTCGCTGGGAAGAGGTGTTGGGTACAACTATCTGGCGCATTATCTGGGAGCTGGCATCCAAGGCTTCTATTTGTACTGCATATAAGGAAACTCAGTATAAAATGATTATGGGTTGGTACCACACTCCGGATCTACTGCCCAGACTTAACCCTAATATTCCCTCTCAATGCTGGCGTTGTGGGGTGGGGTTGGGAATGGTGTTTCATATTTTCTGGTCCTGTCCTCTCATAATGGATTATTGGAGAATGGTGCAGCGCTTAATTACTGAAGCCCTGGGTGTTTCTGTCCCTCTTGACCCCCTTCACTTTTTTCTTAATCTTTCTCATCCTACTTTGTCTTAGAAACCTTTTAAACTGTTCATGCACATTGCTTTGGCTGCTAAAACCCTAATAGCCAAATGTTGGAAGAGGACCCTCCCTCCCTCAGAAACTGATTGAGATCCGCTCTTTGGAATTCCTTACGGACTCCTTACATGACTCCTTTCCCTCATTCCTCTCTATTTGGGAACCGTGGGATCGTTTTTTTTTTTTATCCTCCTACCCTATTCCCTCTCTTCTCTTCTTCTTCCTTTCCCATCTCTTTCCTATTGGCTATGTGTTTGTTTTGTCTGTGTGTTCCCCTTATCCCGTCCTTATCCCCCTTCCCCTTCCCCTCCCCCTCCCTACCTTTTTTGTGGCCCTCTGGGCCTGTTTGATTCAACGTTAAGGTTCTTGTGTCAACTCCTGGACCTAGGGGTGTTTGTTTTACTTTATTTGCTTTTCTGAGCTTACCATGGCACCCCTTATGTTCCATAGGATGTAATTTTCTGATTGTTACTGGGTCTTAGCCCTCTGTACGGTATTTTGCTTGCTTCTTTTTTTTGTATTGCCTTTGTATCCATAAAAATCTTTAATAAAAATTTACAGTAAAAAAATGGTTATCCACAATTTAGTTCTTTTTTTCTTTACACCTTGTAGAAACAAAGAAAAAAGACACAGCAGGGTGCGCCCCTAGTGTGGACTGCTATGGAGTATTAAAGATGTAAAATAACTTGGGGTCCTTACCCTTATGTGTTGTGCTGAGGGCACAACACCTACAGTACCATGTGGAATGAAAATACAGGGGAGCCGCCAAGGGGAGATCCCAAGAGTGACGTCAGTCTGGTGGATACACAAGCACAAAATATAATGGAGAATAATTCTCCTGAATGAAGGTGCTTATCCCAATGGATGTAGCTCATAAGTTTTATTAGCAAAACGTTTCAATCCTGAACTAGGATCTTCATCAGGCATGATTAATTGAAAATGGTAAGAGTGAAAGCCGGCTTGTAGGTGTGCCCCAAAACATTAAAATAAGCTCCAAATCTTTTCAATAAAAAAAAATGTCTGGTAAAGAAATTGTTGGATGGGGTAGAGGACAGGACAGACACCCATGCCATGTCATCTGTCAGTAAGAATGTTGATGGCAGCACCAGCATCAGTACAGGTAGTAGCAGCCAAGTGCTTGGTGGCAGTAGTAGCAGCTGTTTCATCAAGCAAAAGCTTTCACTGTCTTCCAGGGTGTCAAGACTGATGGGATGGACAGGGAGAGTGAGCCCTAAGCTGTTCCTAGAAACAATCTCCCTGCCTACTTGCCCATCCACCCTAAATGGCAGATCGACAACCACAGTGCCGATCCCTTCCTGCTCTAAAGTGCATTGGGCGTAAAGGTACACAATTCATACTGTACTTTTTCGGAGACAGGCCAGAAACATAACAGGAAAACAATGAAACAGGATATAAATATACAAAAAGGGAAGGATATAGCGTACAAACATACAGTTCAGAAACCAGAATCAAAATAAATGGTGCAGAAACCAGGAGATGCAGGGAATGAACAGATGAACTGAATGTAAAACACTAAACAGATTTTAGAACACTGTTTACTCTGGACACATACAAAGAACAAACTAGACTCCCCACTCCAAACATGGAGGGACAACAATACTAACTCGAAATAGATTTCTAGCCAGCAGGCACACTCCACCATGTGATCAGGATATTGGCCTAGAAGGAAATGAATGAGTCTCAACAGACTCCACAAAACCAAACTCCAACACATGGAGGAATACAGGTCAGTATACCAAAACAGGAATACTAAATACAGAGCACAGGAACAAGCAAGACTTACAGTGTGAACACAGACTAAGATAACAAGGTTAAAGCAGAATGGACAAACATAATCCTAAAAACCGACAGATGTTCTAAAAACCAAGCAGACTCAAATCTATCATAAACAGGACTATTAACCATGGTTAAAACCCAGACAAACAGACATAACAAAGATAAAACTAATAACATAGTCAGAGTAGATCTAATAACCAGAGCTCATGTTTAAATAGCCCCACCCAAGTTCTCATCGGCTAATACCATTAACTATTCCCGAGCTAGTGAAAATAGCACAGAAAACATAATGCATAAAAACAAAGTCTGAACAGGGCCTAAAATGGAAAAATGCAAAAATACAAGAACAGACATTACACAGGGGTTGTAAGGTCTCAGAAGATAGTATGGTCTTTGAGGACTGGTTGACTCATTCAAGGTCTTCTGATACAAAATCCACTAGTCCATTAGGATCTGCAGCTGGCAGCTTGATTTGCAATTGAACCCCCCCCTCCCCCCCATGATGTTCAAGATGTGCTCTATGGGAGACAGGTCTGGAGATACTGCACAGGGCCACCATCAAGAGGGCACAGGCAGTGCCCCAGTAAGTGTCCCGGGCCATCCTGCAGGTGATGGTATTATTTAGTCACTGCAGGAGGAAAATATTGTTCTGAAGTGGAAGTCTTATTTTATTCCTCAGGTGAGGACTTCCAATGGGCGGTTAGGGATATCGGTGCTGACCAGGAACAATCACGTCCGGTGAGTAAAAGATTTTTAATTTAATTGCAACGCGTTTCACCGTACTGAGACAGCTTCATCAGGCATGACAAACTGGATAAGGAGGGGGTTTATATACAAAATAGTATTAACCCTATCGGGTCAGGATACATCATTTAAACAACTTAAACCATTCAGGGTATATAACAACATTGCATGAACACTAAAAAAGGAAAGAAAATTTAAATCAATGTAAAAGTACATACAGACTGCAAATATTATTTAGGCAACCCTACAAACACTGGATTTTATGGAAGCACAAATACACCGAGTATACCGGTATACTATATATATATATATATATATATATATATATATATATATATATAAATACACAAATATATCGAGTCTGAACAGGGCCGTACTATATTCAATTCTGCCTACCTAGCAAACTCCAAATCACACACCCTTTCCTCCCATTCTGCTACCCCACCCAATTCACAGACACGACCTTATTCACACACCCTTTCTGTTAACCCACCTGTTTCACAGACACGATCCCATATACACACTTTTTCTGTTCCACCATCCACCTCTTTGTGTTCATCTTCTGACTCACTCTTACCTCTTCCACATTGCTCTTCTATGTCTTCCTTTCCTCCTTTACACTCTGTTTCATCGTCCCTTTCTTCCACTACACCTCAAGACAATATCACATCCTCTGCTACATCATCACTGGACACATCTTTATTCACTATACACGACACTTCATCTGATACTCTCACAGACACACACTCATCTATTTCTTTTTTAGATTCCCTACCTACACTTGTGCACACTGTACCACTACAGAAACCACTCATCCAATCTACATCACACCGAATCACACACTATTTCCCGACCCTATCGGGTCCACCAACACATCCCACAAAAAGAAAAGGAAACGCCGAGGCTGCAGAGGAGGCACCACTATCAGGAAATCGAAATCCAGAGCTAAGCTCCCTATTCAAACCCAAGAAAAACAGACAATGAAACTATTCAATTTATCCTCTTATTTACTCACTGAATATGAAACCAGCTTATTGAGTAGGGGTCTTTCATTTTGCCCCACTTCTAAACCAAGTGATTTCCAGCTATTTTTAGACCTAAATCAATATATTCGAAAGCTGACATTGACATGTCACTTTTCTACTATTAAAAGAAACAGATACAGCCTATGGAGCTCATGATAGAAGCCACCACTATTGATCCCACAGTTAAACATGTTTCAGTTAAACCCACATCATCCTTTTATCCCCTTCACCATAAGGGTAATCATTTGGATACATTTTATTCAGTTGTCCAAAAAAATGTTAATCAAATGTGTGAAAATACACCAACATCTTCATTTAGAGATAATCTAAATATAAATGAGAGAGCTGTTATTAAGTAACTACAAAATAATAAAAATATAATTATCCGCCCTGCCGACAAGGGGGGCGGTATAGCTATCCTTGATAGGGAAATGTATATTAATGAAGCGACTAGAATTTTGTCTGATGGTGAGTATTATGAAAGGCTGCTGAAGGATCCCTCACCTGAATATTTTTTGCTATATACAGGACTAATAAATGGAACCGTGGATCGAAAGCTGTTGGATAGGAGAGAACACACATTCCTTAATATTAAAAACTATTCTGTTCCTATTTTTTATTATTTGCCCAAATTACATAAAGATTTAGTTAATCCCCCAGGTCGTCCCATTATTTCTGGTATTCATTCCATTACTGCTCATTTATCCCATTATGTAGATTTATTTCTTCAGCCTTATGTGTTACAGTTACCCTCTTATTTGAGGGACACACAATTGATTCAAGTTCTCAATGACACTTCTCTTCCCCCTTCTTTTTCCTTTCTTTCCTTGGATGTGTGTTCTCTCTATTCCAACATCAGTACAAATCTGGATCTTGAGAGTGTGGCACATTTCTTAACCAATGATTTAGATATAAACAAAGAACAATCTTCTTTTTGGTTGAATTCCATACAATTTATTTTAGAGCACAATATTTTTACGTTTAATGATATTATTTACAGGCAGACGAAGGGCTGTGCCATGGGGGCTCGTTTCGCCCCAAGTTATGCTAATTTATTTATGGGGCAATTCGAGTCCCAGTACATGGCAGAGTCTCCCCTTTTTTTGATCACATTTTTTTATTTAAAAGATGTATTGATGATTTATTTTTTGTTTGGATAGGGAGTCAGTTGGAGGCAGAGGAATTTGTTAGATATTTGAATTCTAACACATGGGGCTTACGTTTTACCCCTCATTATTCCTCCACAATTATCCAATTTTTAGATCTTGAAATTATAAAAACTGAGAATAATGAAATTATTACACGCACTTATTTCAAACAGGTAGATGATAATAGTTTTTTGAGTTTTGATAGTGCTCGCTATCCTAATTGGTTGAAAAATGTGCCATATGGGCAGTATGTCCGAATTAGGAAAAATTGCACTACAGATGCAGACTTCAAAACGCAATCTTTGGTATTACAGGGACGCTTTCTTGATAAGGGATACCCCAAAAAAATATTGCATACAGCATATAATAAAGTAAAAACCATGAAACAAACAGAATTCTTAATAAATAAAAATAAAAAGGGAATCAAAAGTATAGACTCAGGTGAGAATAGATTTAAATATAATTTTATTACTAATTTTAATAGTAGTGCAAATGAGATCAAAAAGATAATTAAAAAGAACTGGCCTCTTATTTTGGCGGACCCTATACTTAGGGAGATAGTTCCAAAATTCCCCAAATATCACATTTCGACGTGCTAAAAATTAGAAAAATTTTCTGGCTCCCAGCAGTTAAAAAAATAATTCTGCGGTAGTTGCACATGCGACTAAAAGGATGTGTTCCTTGTTTGTGCTGTGATATGATTCAGGGCACTGGAGTTGATAGTTTCACCTCACTTCAAACTAAAAAAAACTTTTTCTATAAAACATAATGATGACTGTGGTACACAATTCGCGATATATCTCTTGACTTGCAGTTGTGGTTTGCAATATGTGGGCCGCACCGTGCAGACGGTGCGGTCCCGCATGTGCAAGCATAGATCAAATATCAAAAAAAATATTTTATTACATAGTGTCTCCAGACATTTTTCAATTATTCATTAAGGAGACATGAGCTCTTTAAATTTAGTCATACTAAAATATATCCCTGAGGGTTGCCCTGGGAGATCCCAGCGTTTAATCAACAAGGAATCCTTTGGATTCATAAACTTGCCACATTGGCCCCTCAGGGACTAGATGAGATGATTGAAAATGTGAGGTGAATGTTATCTACTTGCCCTGTTCACACCCAGTGAACTATTCAGAGATTTTGTTGTCAGATTTTTTGTCAGAATTTTTTTTCCCTATATATATGTGTTTTTATATGTTTTTCATGTACCTTTATATCTTATTAGTTTATGTTATACATGAAAAAAACGTTTTGATTATAAATTGATTATTTGTTTTTACACCCAGTTATATATATATATATATATATATATATATATATATATATATATAAATGTAGAAAAAGCGCAGCACTCCTCAAATACGTGAAAAAAAGTGGTGGTTTATTGGCTCACAAAGCAGCAACGTTTCTGTCCTACCATAGGACCAAACATATGTGTGCAATCAACATCATAATCAATGTAAACAATTATCAAAATAAAGTGCATAAGTGCAAAAAATACATTGCATTACAAGCAGTGCAAGCAGTATCACAAGTGTACAATCATATTATATAAAGTGCATTACATAAAATGGCCGATAGATTAAAAACATGCTTGAAAATCTCATAGTACATATAATTGTCTATTAATAACTACAGCTGATAACAATGTTAAATAATATATAGTAGTAGGTGGAGATACCTGTGAGAGGCTCCTAAGCATAACAGTATGGCACCCGCAGCATGGGACGCCGTTCTCGGCGTCTCCTATTGCGAGCGACCAAGTTCCGGTCAGGTGAACATGTCACATGACCAACAGCAATCACATGATGCTGTAGTCATGGAACCCACAGACGCCTGAACTTGCGCCCGTGAGAAGCATATGGATCAGATGGAGGATGGTCTAGAGTGGGAACAGTGCCCGAGGGATGGCACACAATCAATCCCAATGTATAAAGTAATAGAAGGATATTGCACAACAAATAAAAATAAGAAAAAATGAAATGAAATGAAATAGAGATGAAATTAAATCAGGTAAAATCATACTAATAAAAATTAAACAGAAGTGCATATAAAAAAAAATAAAAAATAATAATAATAAAAAATAAATAATAAACAATAAAAAATAAAAATAAAAAATAGAAATTAATGTGGATTGAGTGGATTGATAAATGAATAAATCAAAAGGTACTGGTACACTAAACAATTATAATTATTTATTTTTAATATTATCTCCCCTAGGCTAGGGAAAGAGGATTAAGGCCATCTACTAAAGTCCCTCCCTGGTTTGTAGGGCGACCCCGGATGTGCCCAGAAACCGGGTCACCACCCGAGGACGCCAAAGGTTCATCCAACGAACACGAGGTTCTGTTAGGAATCCCCGGTTCGCTGGAGTTCCCACTACAGCCAAATTGGGAGTGTGCTAACATTTAAGTAGCACCATAGACTCATGCATATATATTTATATTTAGGCCAACCTCCAGATGTCAAAATGATGAAAGTAAATGAAAAAATAAAAATAAAAAACATAGCAAATAATGATTATATAAAGTATGAAAATAATAAAAATTTATAAAAAACTAAAATACAAAAATAAACAAAAAAGGAATTATATTGATAGTTGAAACCAGTGGAGCATGTAGTTAGTATATCGGGATGTATTGAGTACCCACTCAGGGTCTTGTTTCTCACTGTTGACCATGTCACCATCTAGATATACATCAATATACTTGTAAGAACATGAGATTATTAAATAAAAAATATATGAGCAGTCGCACAGGTGTCTTCCACTTTGAGGTTCTGTAAACTGAAAAAAATAGAGAAAAAAAAGAAAAATTTATAAAAAAAAAAATAGCAATACATAACAATATCATGATAATACAGGTCTAAATTGTGTCAAAGAAGTCCTAGCTGAATTTGTATAAAATTATCAACAGATGTAATTGTTGAAGATTGTCAAGAGGTATGAATAGAGTAAAGGAAATATGCTCACCACTCATATTATATTATATTAAAGTCGACATTAAGACCAGTAGGACGGAGTGTATTCAGCTGATGAATCCACCAGAATTCCCTCTGCTTTAACCTTGCCAACCTATCACCACCCCTATTGGGCTTGGGGACAGATTCTGGTGCCATGAATTTTAGATCCTTGTCAGTATGACCTACTTCAGTGTAATGCTTTGAAACAGGAAGATCCATCCTGCGCTTACGGATGCTGTATCTATGATTGTTGATGCGCACCTTGAGACTGCACGTGGTTTGACCCACATAAAGCAGTCCACATGGGCACACTAACACATAGACCACCCAACCGGAGTCGCAAGTCAGGAACTGTCTCAACTGGTATTTTTTATATGTTGTGGGATGAGTAAACGTATTACCCTTCAACATTGAGGGGCAGTTGATGCACGTAAGGCAAGGAAAGGATCCTTTTCTTTGGGATCCTAGGAAAGTTTGGTGACTGATTTTCTGTGAAGGAACTTCTGTTTTTACTAGTTTGTCTCTTAGATTATATGATCGTCTATAAGACATCAGAGGGTTCACTCTGAACTCACTGATGTTTTTAAAGCTGTCTCGCATAATAGGCCAATGTTTGTTCAAAATATTGGAAATATGGTTACTATGTGCAGAGTAAGTAGAAATGAAAGGAATCCTAGTATGTTTGGCTCTAGTCTTGGGTTTTAAAATAGATTCTCTATCTAGCGCTAGTACCTCCTCTTTATGTGCATTAATGATATCATCAGGATAACCCCTTTGTTGGAAATTTCTAGACATAACATTTAGTGTCTCCATTAGCTTGGAACTGTCATCCACGATCCTCCTTGCCCTCAGCATCTGGCTGTAGGGCAAGGAGTTAACCATTTTACGCAGATGACAGCTCCGGAAATGGAGCAAGGTATTTTTATCTGTAGGTTTAGAGTATAGTGTAGTATTTAGATGTTGTCCAGTTTTGCAAACCATCACATCAAGAAAGCTCACTTCCTGTTTGGAATAGGTCATGGTGAATTTGATGTTGTCCTCCATATTGTTTAAGAACTCATGAAAAGTGTGTAGCTCTTCCTCAGAGCCACTCCACAGGAGGAAGACGTCGTCAATGTAACGCCACCACCCCAGAGAATGTCTGAAGTGGTGGCATACATAGACGACGTCTTCCTCCAATGAACCAACATATAGATTTGCATACATTGGCGCAACATTCGTCCCCATAGCGGTCCCAACTAACTGTAAAAAATATTTGTCATCAAAAATGAAATAATTATTAGTCAAAATTAATTTTAATAAATCTAACATAAAATGTTGGGCCGCTATGGGGAAGTCTGTTGTCGCCAATTTCTTTTGAACTGCTGCAATCCCTTTATTGTGATCGATAGATGTATAGAGACTGGAAATGTCAAGTGAAACCAGGATTGTATCTGCAGGTATGTTGGTATTGTGTATTTTACTTAAAAATCATTGGTGTCACGTATATACGACTGGGCCCTAAAGACCAATGGTCGTAGAACTCTGTCCAGAAAAATTGAGGCATGACTCAGTACCGCCTCCCTACCCGAAACGATCGGGCGGCCAGGTGGATTAGACAACGATTTGTGAACCTTTGGCAGGATATACAGTGATGGTGTTTTGGGATATTGTATCAAAAGGAATTCCTTGAGTGGCTCATCAATAATACCTGCTGCCAAAGATTCACAAACAAGGCTAGTAAAACGTTTCTGTATATCAGGACATGGATCTCTATCCAACAGTTGATATTTACCAACATCCACAAGTTGTCTGTACACCTCCTTCCTATAATCAGCTGTGTCCATAACCACGATCCCACCACCCTTATCCGCAGGTTAGATGGTGAGATCGTGGTCATGGACAAGCTGATCAAGGGCAATCCTCTCTGCCCTAGTTAAATTAGGATGCTCTCTACCGGAAGGCCTTTCTTACAATATTTCAATATCTTGTCGTACCAAGGACATAAAGGTCTCTAAAAGATGAGAAATCAAGACAGGATTGAATGTGCTCTTATTTCTAAGATCAAACTTATTAAGCTGTAACATACAAGTATTGGCCCGAGACCCAGTCAAAATATCGACATGGGTGTCAAACCAAATCTTTAACTTGAGATTTCTAAAAAAAATACTGTAAATCACATTCAATTTTATTCCAATCCGTATTGGTCATAGGGCAAAAAGATAGTCCTTTAGAGAGCAATTGTACCTGAGTCTCTGTCAGAGTGTGGGATGAGATAACCGTGTCTGTTATTTCTTCTTCTGTTGTGGACGGGGATTGTTGTTCCTGTCTGTTCTCTGTGTTCTGGTTCTTCCTTGGCCTATGGCATTTTCGCCCCCCTCTCCTTGTGGGTTTCCTGGAGATGGGTTCGAGGCAGAGTCCTCCCCTAAAATACTGTTATGCTTAGGAGCATCTCACAGGTATCTCCACCCACTACTATATATTATTTAACATTGTTATCAGCTGTAGTTATTAATAGACAATTATATGTACTATGAGATTTTAAAGCATGTTTTTAATCTATCGGGCACTTTATGTAATGCACTTTATATAATATGATTGTACACTTGTGATACTGCTTGCACTGCTTGTAATGCAATGTATTTTTTGCACTTATGCACTTTATTTTGATAATTGTTTACATTGATTATGATGTTGATTGCACACATATGTTTGGGTATATATACCCCCTACTTGAGTTGTGTCACTGAGCTTGAAAATGGTCCTATGGTAGGACAGAAACGTTGCTGCTTTGTGAGCCAATAAACCACCACTTTTTTTCACGTATTTGAGGAGTGCTGCGCTTTTTCTACATTTATATTACATGGACTTTGATCGGGTCTGGGGCGCTGGCACCCGCTGCTGTATTGGATAAGTAGTGCTGCAGATTTTCTTCATATATATATATATATATATATATATATATATATATATATATATATGCATTTTTTTTGTCTTATATAATACTTATTTTTTGTATATTTGTGCTTCCATAAAATCCAGTGTTTGTAGGGTTGACTAAATAATATGTGCAGTCTGTATGTACTTTTACATTGATTTTAATTTTCTTTCCTTTTTTTAATGTTCATACAATGTTGTTATATACCCTGAATGGGTTAAGTTTTTTACATGGCGTATCCTGGCCCGATAGGGTTAATACTGTTTTGTATATAAACCCCATCCTTATACTGTTCGTCATGCCTGTTGAAGCCGTCTCAGTACGATGAAACGCGTTGCAATTAAATTAAAAATCTTTTACTCACCAGACGTGTCTGTTCCTGGTCAGCGCCGATATCCCTAACCGCCCATTGGAAGTCCTCACCTGGTGAATATTGCCTAGGTTGGGGAGGCTGCAGACCAGACTTGTTATCTCATTCACGCAGACCATTGTTGTGTGTGAGTTCACACAACCGCCTTCGGTAAGGGTTTTTTACTATTACTAATTGGACCCTGGAGTGGCGGTTTTACGCTATGGAGCGCTCTTCCTTCTTGTTTTATTTTATTCCTGACACTATGATAAAATCCAGTGAGTGCCATGAGGAGAGGGGGGCCCAGATTTCAAATTATATAAGGGGCCCCAAAATTTCTGATGGCAGTCCTAATGCTGCAGGCCATAGTAGCACATTTAGGCCAAGCAGGATGCTCACAGTAGTACAAGCAACAACATATAGCCTGGTAAAAAACAGCTACTGGGACATGTAATAGAAAAATCCATACAACTGGTTCCAAGACCAAATCAGTGTAAAGTCAAGTTGTTACTGTGCCTGGAATGAAGACTCTAGGGGTCTGGCTACTGAACATTATGCCACTCCATACCATAATACCTGGAGTAGGACCTGTAGAATGTTCTTCTGTGAAGGCCTCTTCATGGCATTGTCCATGTGATCCCACACTAATCTCTGGCTATTATTGCATCCAAAACAAAAGTGTGACAAAAGTGGGAAGTTTTGCTTAAGGGGATAGACCTCCATTGCCATTTTGCTCTTTGCCTTTGAGAGCAGTGGCGTGAGATCAATGGAAAATTTGTAGCTGGATGTCTGGTTCATAGCCCAGTGTCATGTAGGCGCCTTCTGAAAGTTTGTGTGGACACTCAAAAATTACAGAAAAAAAGCCATACCTACTGGTTACTGGTACACGGGCAGGTTAGACACCCATTCCCATCATGATACAGGTCTACTACAATGCTATAGAGAGGAGGTCACACAGGGGCAAAATACTGATGAACAACCACTTACACACCTACTATTTATGAGGTGGGTAGATGCTTAGTATAATAGTTGCACACAGATAAAAATCAAATACAACAGACAAAAATTATGGGCAATGTGAATATATCCATGGTATATAACTATTAAGTGTTAAAAACCTGCAAAGAATACAATGTAAATGCCATATATATATATATATATATATATATATATATATATATATATAGTTGCTACTTTATGAACTCCCAATACACAATATACTAACGACTAAAAAAGGTTGTCAATAATTACAGAAAACAGAAAAGAGTAATTTCACACAAGTGGGGAAGAAAAAAACTGTGACAAATACCTCACAATATATAATAGTTATGGTACATATTGCAGTAACAACATGATCTAAGACACAGATGGACATCACCCCAATGCGGCGTTTCGGGGCCAAACCTTTGTCAAAGAGTGACAAAGTTTAGTCCCGAAATGCCATGTTGGGGTGGTGATTAGATTAACCTCTTAAGGACGCAGGGCGTATGGGTACGCCCTGCATTCCGAGTCCTTAAGGACGCAGGGCGTATTCATACGCCCGTGGGAATTCCGGTCCGCACCGCTAGCCGGTTGGGGACCGGAGCCGGATGCCTGCTGAAATCATTCAGCAGGCATCCCGGCATATCGCCCAGGGGGGTCATTATGCCCCCCCCATGTCGGCGATGGCCGCAGATCGCTGGACAATTCAGTCTAGCGATCTGCGGCGATTCTGGGTCAATCGGGTCTCCAGTGACCCGGTGACCCGGAATTACTGGCTGATCGGGGCCGTCTCTGACGGCCCCGAACAGCAAGAGCCTGCAGGGGTGAGGTGGCATTGGTGCCACCTCACGATCGCCCTGATTCGTTGGCCGGATTACCGGCCGACCAATCAGGGCGCCTGCTGCGGGTGTCACTCCCGCACCCGCTCCGCCCCTCTTCCGGAGGACGTGAGCGGGTGCGGGAAGACGACCCCTGGTGCTGAGGACCCCGATCCCCAGCGTCCATGTTGGGATCGGGGCCCCAGGAGCGACGGCCCCGGCGAGGGACAGTTCTGCGACGGAGCAGCAGCAGGAAGTGAGTTACAGCCTCCTGCTGTTGCTTAGCAACAGCTCCCAGCATGCAAAAAGGGCATGCTGGGAGCTGTAGTTATGCAACAGCAGGAGGCAGACCACCAAAACTCCCAGCATTCCCTTATAGGCAGGCTGGGACTTATGGTTTTGCAACAGCTGGAGGCACATTTTTTCTATGGAAAAGTGTACCTTCAGCTGTTGTATAACTACAACTCCCAGCTTGCACAAACAGCTAAAGTGCATGCTGGGAGTTGTAGTGGTGCATCTGCTGGTTGCATAACTAAAACTCCCAGCATGCCCATTGGCTGTCGGTGACTGCTGAGAGTTGTAGTTTTGCAACAGCTGAAGGCACACTGGTTGTGAAACCCATTTATTTTTTTTACCTAACTCAGTGTTTCACGACCGGTGTGCCTCCAGCTGTTGCAAACTACAACTCCCAGCAGTCACCTTACACCATGCACCGTACATGCTGGGAGTTGTAGTTTTGCAACAGCTGGAGTCACACTGGTTTTGAAACACTGAGTAAGGTCACAAACTCAGTGATACATAACCAGTGTGCCTACAGCTGTTGCAAAACTAAAACTCTCAGCTTGTACAGTCTGTCAGCGCATGCTGGGAGTTGTAGTTTTGCAACAGCTGGATGTCCCCCCCCCCCCCCCCAATGTGAATGTACAGGGTACACTCACATGGGCGGAGGATTACAGTAAGTATCGGGCTGCAAGTTTGAGCTGCAGCAAATTTTCTGCTACAGCTCAAACTGCCAGCGAGAAACTACTGTGAACCCCCGCCCGTGCGACTGTACCCTAAAAACACTACACTACACTACCACAAAAAAATTAAATAAAAAGTAAAAAAACACTACCTATACACATACCCCTACACAGCCCCCCTCCCCTCCACAATAAAAATGAAAAATGACTGGTACGCCACCGTTTCCAAAACGGAGCCTCCAGCTGTTGCAAAACAACTACTCCCAGTGTTGCCAGACAGCCACTGACTGTCCAGGCATGCTGGGAGTTTTACAACAGCTGGAGGCACCCTGTTTGGGAATAACTGGCGTAGAATTCCCCTATATCCACCCCTATGCAATCCCTAATTTAGGCCTCAAATGCGCATGGCGCTCTCACTTTGGAGCCCTGTCGTATTTCAAGGCAACAGTTAAGGGTCACATATGGGCTATCGCCGTACTCGGGAGAAATTGTGTTACAAATTTTGGGGGGTATTTTCTGCTTTTACCCTTTTTAAAAATGTAAAATTTTTGGGAAAAGAAGCATTTTAGGTAATGCAATATGCAATAGTCGTGAAACGCCTGTGGGGCATTAAGGTTAACTTAACCCCTTGTTACATTCCCCGAGGGCTCTAGTTTCCAAAATGGTATGCCATGTGGTTTTTTTTGCTGTCCTGGCACCATAGGGGCTTCCTAAATGCGGCATGCCCCCAGAGCCAAATTTGCTTTCAAAAAGCCAAATGTGACTCCTTCTCTTCTGAGACCTGTAGTGCGCCAGCAGAGCACTTTTCACCCCCATATGGGGTGTTTTATGAATCGGGAGAAATTGGGCTTCAAATTTTGGGGAGTATTTTCTGCTTTAACCCTTTGTATAAATGTAAATTTTTGGGGAAAAGAAGCATTTTAGGTAAATTTTTTAATTTTTTTTTACATATGCAAAAGTCGTGAAACATCTGTAGAGTATTAAGGTTCACTTTACCCCTTGTTACGTTCCCCGAGGGGTCTAGTTTCCAAAATGGTATGCCATGTGTTTTTTTTTGCTGTCCTGGCACCATAGGGGCTTCCTAAATGCGGCATGCCCCCAGAGAAAAATTTCCTTAAAAAAAGCCAAATGTGACTCCTTCTCTTCTGAGACCTGTAGTGCGCCAGCAGAGCACTTTTCACCCCCCATATGGGGTGTTTTCTGAATCTGGAGAAATTGGGCTTCAAATTTTGGGGGGTATTTTCTGCTATTACCCTTTTTAAAAATGTAAAACTTTTGGGAAACCAAATTTTTTTTTACATATGCAAAAGTCGTGAATCACCTGTGGGGTATTAAGGTTCACTTTACCCCTTGTTACGTTCCTCGAGGGGGCTAGTTTCCAAAATGGTATGCCATGTGTTTTTTTTTGCTGTTCTGGCACCATAGGGGCTTCCTAAAGGTGACATGCCCCCCAAAAACCATTTGACGCTCCTTCCCTTCTGAGCCCTCTACTGCGCCCGCCGAACAATTAACATAGACATATGAGGTATGTCCTTACTCGAGAGAAATTGGGTTTCAAATACAAGTAAAAATTTTCTCCTTTTTACCCCTTGCAAAAATTCAAAAATTGGGTCTACAAGAACATGCGAGTGTAAAAAATGAAGATTGTGAATTTTCTCCTTCACTTTGCTGCTATTCCTGTGAAACCCCTAAAGGGTTAAAACGCTTACTGAATGTCATTTTGAATACTTTGGGGGGTGCAGTTTTTATAACGGGGTCATTTATGGGGTATTTCTAATATGAAGACCCTTCAAATCCACTTCAAACCTGAACTGGTCCCTGAAAAAAAGCATTTTGTGAATAATTGGAAAATTGCTGCGAAACTTTGAAGCTCTCTGGTGTCTTCCAAAAGTAAAAACTCATCAATTTTATGATGCAAACATAAAGTGGACATATTTTATATGTGAATAAAAAAAATTATTTGTAATATCTATTTTCCTTACAAGCAGAGAGCTTCAAAGGTCGAAAAATGCAAAATTTTCAAATTTTTCATCAAATTTTGGGATTTTTCACCAAGAAAGGATGCAAGTTACCAAAAAATTTTACCACTAAATTAAAGTAGAATATGTCACGAAAAAACAATCTCGGAATCAGAATGATAACTAAAAGCATCCCAGAGTTATTAATGTTTAAAGTGACAGTGGTCAGATTTGCAAAAAAATGGCCGAGTCCTTAAGGTGAAAAAGGGCTCAGTCCTTAAGGGGTTAAAAAAATATTTACATAAAAACTTCAGTTAAACAGCATGTCATTTTCTCACAATGTATTGTAATGTGTTATGCTGTTTCACAACTGGTCATCCATGCTAGTAACTTCTCATATACTGTTTAAAGGGAACCAATCACCACATTTGAGCCCCTGTAACCATTAAAAACACCTCCTAGAGCATTAAACAAACATTCCTTCCATGTTTTTATAGCTGTTGCTGATGACTGTAATCTTCAGAAAATGAGATTATGAAACGTCCCGCGCTGTATGCAAATGCAGCTCAAGTATTCCCCTGGGCGGTGCGGAGTTTGCTAGTCACCGTTCCCAGGACTTTAATCACTCCCCTGAGGAATCCTCTCCGGCTCTGCTACATGTCTCCTGCAGGCCCAGAATTATAACAAGCTCTGCATAGGAAGCCCTTGTGTCTGCAGACTGCTTCACTGCCTCTGGGTACTAGCACCACCAGATTCTTCCCCTCCTCTGCTCCCCAGCAGTGAATGTAGCCTTAGACTGTATACAGCTGATCAGCAGGGACAGACAGTGCTGAACAGCTTTTCCTTTTTTACTTTAGGTAGATTATTTAAGAAAATATTAGCTAGGGGTTCCTTCCTACTACCTTCCTCATCCCATGTCAGTATTTCCCATACAGTGTGCCTCCAGCTGTTGTAAAATTACACCTCCTAGTATTGGCATGCTGAGAGTTGTATCTTTGCAACAGCTATGGGCTCTCTGTATGGGAACCACTGGTTTATATTATTTCCCAGTGTCTGGGTAACTATGGAATCATTGCTGCAAAACAACAACTCCCAGCATGCCTGGATTGCCTTTGGCTGTGCAGAAATGCTGGGAGTTGTGGTTTTACAAACACAATCATCACACACTAACCCTGATTAATGAAGGTATGTACTAAGATTAGCTTGTGTTTCCTATACAGAGTGCCTCCAGCTGTTGCGAAACTACAGCATGCCAATACCGGGAGTTTTAATTTTACAACAGCTGGAGGCACACTGTAAGGGAAACACTGACATGGGATATGGGATGCTGAAGGTAAGTAGGAAGTAACCCCTATCTAATAATCTACCTAAAGTGAAAGGAGAAGTTGTTCAGCACTGTCTGTCAGCTGTATACAGTATTCACTGCTGGGGAGCCGAGGAGGGGAAGAATCTGGTGGCGCTAGGACCCAGAGGCAGTGAAGCAGTCTGCAGACACAAGCGCTTCCTATGCAGAGCTTGTTATAATTCTGGGCCTGCGGGAGACATGTAGCAGAGCCGATGAGGATTCTCGTTTCTGGGATGTTAACCCCTTAAGGACCAAGCCCATTTTCACCTTAAGGACCAGGACAATTTTATTTTTGCATTTTTAGTTTTTTCCTCCTCGCCTTCTAAAATCCATAACTCTTTCATATTTTCATCTACAGACCCATATAAGGGCTTGTGTTTTGCGTGTCCAATTGTACTTTGTAATTAAAACTCTGATTTTACCATAAAATGTACAGCAAACCCCAAAAAATATTTTTTTAGGGAGGAAATTTAAATTAAAAACACAATTTTGCACATTTTGGAGGGTTTCGTTTTCACACTGTACAATTTATGGTAAAAATGATAGGTGTTCTTTATTCTGTGGGTCAATACAATTAAAATGATACCCATGGCTAGATACTTTTATATTTTTTGTACCGCTTAAAAAAAATCTAAAACTTTTTGTACAAAATCAGTAATCTAAAATCGCCCTATTTTGACCTCCTATAACTTTTTCATTTTTCCGTTTATAGGGCGGTATGTGGGCTAATTTTTTGAGCCGTCATCTGAACTTTTTATCGATAGCACATTTGCATATCTAAAACTTTTATATGATTTTCTATTAATTTTTTATGTTTACGCCGTTCACCGTATGGGATCATTAACATTGTGTTTTGCTAATTTTTTGCGCCGTCATCTGAACTTTTCATCGATACAACATTTGCATATATAAAACTTTTATATGATTTTCTATTAATTATTTATGTTTACGCCGTTCACCGTATGGGATCATTAACATTATATTTTGATAGTTCGGACATTTACGCATGCCAAATACACCAAATATGTTTGTTTTAAAAAAATTACGCTTTTTGGGGGTATAGTGGGAACAACTGACAATTTTTATTTTTATTGGGGGAGGGTATTTTTCACTTTTTTTGTACTTTTTATTTTTACATTTTTCAACTTTTTTTTTAACACTTTTTATGTCCCCATAGGGGACTATCTATAGCAATCATTTGATTGCTAATACTGTTCAGTGCTGTGCATTGGACATAGCACTGATCAGTATTATCAGCTATCTCCTGGTCTGGTCTGCTCCATCTCAGACCAGAGCAGGAGATGCCGGGAGACATACGGAGCCAAGCTAGGGACCTGCGCCGCCATTACAGATGATCAGATTGCCGCCGCAGTACTGCGAGCAATCCGATGATCTGTTTTATTATGCGCATTGCAGCAGATGCCGTGATCTGTACAGTTCATGGCATCTGAGGGGTTAATGGCGGACATCCGCACGATCGCGGCCGGAAACCTGCCGTGTATGACATGAGCACCGCTCCAATGCTCGCGCTCACACACAAGACGTAAATGTACGTCCTGGTGTGGGAAGTACCGCCAAACAAGGACGTACATTTACATCTGTGGTCATTAAGGGGTTAATCACCCCCATGTAGGCGTGTTTAGGACAGGAGGGGAGTGATTACAGCCCTGGGCACAGTGACTACTTGCAAATTCCGCACCGCCCAGGGGACTACTTAAGCAGCATTTGCATACAGCGCGGGATATTTTATAACCTTATTTTCTGAAGATTACAGTCACCAGCAACAGCTATAAAAACATGGAAGGAACGTTTGTTTAATCCTCTAGGAGGTATTTTTAATGGTTACAGGGGCTCAAATGTGGTGATTGGTTCTCTTTAAACATTGTCAAACTGAAAAATAGAAATACATTTAGAACTATGGGAATTGCAAATCCACTTTTAAGAGGTTTGACTTGTATTTTGGCAGATTCTGCTGGCACATTCATAAGGACACTAAAAAGCCCAATCCAGACCCATCACCACATATCCACTTCCTCCATTTTCTTCTTCTTCTGAAAACCTCCCAGTTTCTATTTGCCTTATTAGTCCCATAAAATGTTTTAGCTGCTGTAGTGACCTTTCGATGCTGCTGAAACGTCCAACATTCGAGGCCTTCATCTCTGCTTATTCCGGGAAACATTTGAGAGGTAAAAGGATTAACCCCACCTGTTGCACTATTGAGTATCACCTCACCACAGAAAACATATGGTTCCAACAAAAGATTTCATGAACAATAAATGTCAGGTAACGGTCTGGAATCATGAATAGCACTTCTCAAGAAAGCATAAAAGTGAATCGCAATAAAATCCGCACAGCGCGTTGACATGTCTGAAACATAAGAGACTGAAAACAGGAAACAGGATGGAATGATTGAGGGTGGACATGTAATAGTCTGTGTTTGAGCAATAGGATTATTTTCTTGCAATCTAAGTTAAGGATAGAAAATATGTAGATGTTTTGAAGATCACCCATTAGTTCCAGAGTTTCTGTTAAAATGTATCGAGTCAATTTGCCATAATAGTTATCAACCATGCGGATGAAATTGGGGCCAGAACCACTACTGCTAGGGGGAATTTTGAATAGTTTGTTAGTAGGTTTATTGATGCTTTGATAAAAAACATATGCACAAAACGTAAGAAGTTATAGGTTAGAAGAGGTTGAACATGTGAAAATGTATATATCTAGGTTTGTGTGGGGTCAGAGCCGTTACTTCTGAGCCATATTGCCTCTTTCAAATATCTTTGATATGGTCTAGTTGATGTGACTTTTTACATGCAATGTACCACTTAGTAAAACATTTGTTGGATTCTTGATTAAAACACAATGTGATGATATACAAGATAAGTGATGGAGGGAATTTGCCATTCCCTGCATCAGCATAAAGAAAAAAATTTGTGAAAATTTTATGTGCAAAAAATTGTTGTGCATACTTACACCTTGCACAAACATCTTTGAGCAAATAAGGAGCTTCCGCAAAAATTTGGTGTAAAATTCCCCCCAAAGTGTTTCTTAAATTTAAATACGTAAAAACACTGTATTAAGAAGAAGCTTGTGGAAAACTATGTATTGTTACACACTGACTGATGTGTATAGGTCCCTCATAATGCTGAAAATGTCACTAGTGTTATGGTCACGGCAGGTGGTGGATCCTCTTGGCCTGTGTGGATAATGACATGAGCCTTGCCAGGGAGCAGAGTCTAAGGGGGCCGCTGGTTTTCACCAGAGTCCGTCGCAAAGTGGCGGTCCTAGTGCTGGTCTTGCTGCAGCAGGCGGCACCCAGGTCGCGCTACCCCTGGCATGACTCGTCCACACAGGTGGCTGGGGGGGTGGCATGGCACAGAAGGAGACTGGCAGGATGTGGCAAGATGGCAGTAAGTCAGGGCAGGTGGCACAGGTGCAGGGTCAGGGCAGGTAGCAAGGAACAGGTACACAGTAACAGGGACACAGGACTTTCACTATGGCAACAGACAACCAAAGATCCAGCTGGGAACCAAGGGAGAAGCTGATATTTAAGGACCAGGGTGCAGGTGTAGACACTTAATTAAATGAGCACTGGCCCTTTAAGAGTTAAAGCTAGGAGGCGGGAGCACGCACGCCGGAGCTGTGGGGACACTGAGAGGCGGGAGGTGAGTGACCGGCTGGGATTCGCATGCGGGTGCATCCCACAATGCGAATCCCAGCCCCGCCAGCAGCGGGGACATGATCAAAGAGTGCTCACGGCCAGTGTTACAACTAGAACAGTGTACGCTACCTTATAATATATATACTCCTGGCATTTCCAATTTAAGGTTTTATATCTATGAAACTGAACACCTCATTGGTGTAAAAAGTCGCACATTTTTGGACAACACTCAATTTTTGTACAAAACACAGAAATAGTCGGAGATGTTTGCCCCATTTTTTAACAAAATTAACACAAAAACTATTGATAAATACCCCTTAGTCTATTTTTTAAAACTACATTAAACAGAAATGTTGCCATATAAAATAAACAAAATTGTTTCCTCGCACTTAATTGTAGATAACATTTGTTGTAATTTAAACAAAAATGACAGAAGCTCTTTAAGAGCAGGAGGCAGCAGCAGTGCTAAGGCCATGTTCACATTTCAGAATTTTCATGCCGGATTCCGCATTGGAATTCGGCACGGAGATTCCACTACAGTCCACACAGCGGAATTTCCGTGCCAGATGCTTCTGGCACAGAAATTTCTTTCTCTGTGTCCACACGTTCATTCTTGTGACAAGTCCGCACAGAATGCATAGTCGTTTACGAGATGGCGCATTCCTGTGCGGTCCTAGTGCCGGCATATTATGCTGGCGCCAGGTAGTGCAGAATGTGAATATAGCCTAAGACACAAAGAAATACAGTATATACACCATGAGGGAAATGTATAATGTGTCCTTGTGTGTAGTTATTCTTCTTAATGTTTTTGGTTTGTTTAATTGTTTTTTTTTTTTTTTTTTTTTTTTTTTACAGAAGTTTGCATGACAAATTTTGGCAAGTACACTAAAGAAGGCTGAGAAATTTCAAAACGAGTAAGAAAGCCTTTTTTCTAGAGTTCTGCTTGGGATTGTGTAGGTTTGTGAAAATGTATGTGCTTTTGGATTTGGGATAACATGTTTGTCCTTATTGGGGTTCTAGTGGTCATTTATGTCATAAAAAGCTTTAAAGGGGTACTCCGCCCCTAGACATCTTATCCCCTATCCAAAGGATAGGGGATAAGATGTCAGATCGCCGCGGTCCCGCTGCTGGGGACCCCCGGGATCCCAGCTGCGGCACCCCGCTATCATTACAGCACAGAGCGAGTTCGCTCTGTGTGTAATGACGGACGATACAGGGGACGGAGCAGCGTGACGTCATGGCTCCGCCCCTCATGACATCATGGCCCGTCCCCTTAATGCAAGTCTATGGCAGGGAGCGTGACGACCTCCACGCCCTCTCCCATAGACTTGAATTGAAAGGGGCGGGTCGTGACATCACAAGGGGTGGAGCCATGACATAACGATGCTCCGGCCCCTGTATTGCCCGTCATTACGTGCAGAGCGAACTCACTCTGTGCTGTAATGATAGTGCAGTGCCGCAGGGGGATCCCAGGTGTCCCCAGCAGCGGGACCGCGGTGATCTGACATCTGATCCCCTATCCTTTGGATAGGGGATAAGATGTCTAGGGGCGGAGTACCCCTTTAAAGGAGTTCTGTGGTGCAAGAAAATGTATAAGTGTCTGATAGGAGGGAGATCTGACCACTGAGAACCCCTGCAATCTTCTGCATGGTCCCCTAGCTCTCCGCATGAACCGAGCTGTGTCGACCACAGCATAAATTGCACGCCAAAACGCCCCCTCATGCATCTCTATGGGAGAGCTGGAGGAACATCATACGTGTATCTCTGGCTCTCCCATAGAGATACATGGAGGCATCCTGTTGACCACCACTCTTACACAGAGCAGAGATCTCTCCGTGCACAAGAAGGGCTGGGCACTGGGCCGGAGATCGCGAGGGGTCCCAATGGTCAGACCCCCCCCACACACACACACACACACACAATCAGACACTTATCTCCTATCCTTTGGGCAGGGGACTCATTTAAGACCATGAGGACCAATGCCATGGCTAGAAAAGCCATTTATCCATTTTAGAAGGGGTATTTCAATTCAGGACCCCCATATAGTAGCCAGAGTCGAGGGTGACGGCATTAACCCTTTAAGGACAGACCTATTTTTTACAGGCTCTTTAAAAAAAAAGTATTTGATATGTGTCTCTTTAAATGGTGATAACTGTAGAACGCTTTTTCTGAGCAGAGCGATTCTAAGATAGTTTTTTTGCGACATATTGTACTTTATATAAGTGGTGCATTTTTGTTGACACATGCAGCATTTTTTGTTGCAAAAATTTCTGGTGTTTTTTGTCATTTTTTTCACTGCGCGATAAAAGTGATGTTATATTTATTCTGTGGGTTGGTGCGATTATGGTGATACCCATTTTATATAGCTTTTTATGTTCTTTTTCCTTTTTTTGTGTTATCATTTTCCAACAGCCTTAACTTTTTATTTTTCGTCCCATGCCATTGAAGGTGGGCTTATTTTTTGCGGGACAAGCTGTACTTATTATTGGTATCATTTTTGCAATACATGCTACCTTTTTTTATTCCACTATTTGCACCAAAATTGGTGAATTTTGCGCTTTTTTGTTGTTGTTTTTTTATGGCGTTCACCTTGCGGGATAATTTTACATGATAGCTTTATAATACATGTCATTACGGACGTGGCAATACCTAGTATGTATATGATTTGTGTTTTTTTAAGATAATGCAGGGCTTTTATTGGGAAAGGGGCATTTTTTTTACACTTTATCCTTTTTTTGAAGAACCTTTTAGTTTTATTTTTTTTCACTTTTTGCAGGTTATACTATGCTGCAATACATTTTTGCTACAGGACAGTATGATCTGATGAGCTGTACACAGTACAGCCTGTGCTATCCAGCCTCGCGCTGGATCTCATAAGCTTCCATAACAGGCATGCTGCTCCTGCTGTCATAGCAACCAACGATCGTATTGTGGCGCCGCCGTTTGTGAACAGGGGTAGCACCCTCCCCCTTTCAACACCATAGATGCAGTGATCAGAATTGATAACGGCATCTATGGGGTTAATACTGCTGGGACAGATGCGATCACAGCCACGGCAGTTGCGGCGGGACCCTGGCTGTGATTGACAGCCGGGTCCCGCCAGCGATCTCCTGCAGGGTATCGCGCAGAGCAGGAGATCGCTAGAACGTATGCATACATCCAGTTGCGCTAAGAAGCTAGCCACTTAGACGTGAAACATACAGGAAATTAATTCTCATAGCAGTGGAATAAAGTAGCATAGTTGCATATTATTATTAATGTGTATACATGAACAGTTATGTTTGCACTGAAGTAATAAAATGACCTGTAATGCTCTGTACATATTCTTGATAGAGGGCAGAATGAAACTGCTAAACACCAGGACTTCAACAAAGTATTTCACTCCGAGCCATGGGCAAATAGCCAGCAAAGCATAACTCTAGTTTTCTAAGAACAAGATATTTAATGTTCTATAGCTTGGGGCAGAAGAAGAGAATAGAGACTGCATGTGTTGGTCCTACCACAGAGTCTAAGATGATTACGTAGGACAGAGGGGAGGAAAAGGACATATAACAGATTATCTGTCTCATATTCACAATCATGCCTTGTTTCAAAGAAAATTATCCCCTCTAGCAAGACACATGACCCAGAATGCATTAATGTTTGTTGGCAGAGTATAAGTAGACTTGAGCCAAAAACCGTGAGTGTTTGCCTAAAAGGTCATTTTATTGTAATTGTGTTTTACCATGCATCTTCTAGAAAGGCCTTTTGCCCTACTGGTGCTACGTGCTATATCTCAAGCATAGCAATAATGTAAACAGCAGTAAGAAAAACTCTCATTTCAAAACCACGAGAAGTGCCACTGAGATATATTATTTCCTTACAGGCTAGTATAGACATGACAGGTGAAGGACTGAGAAAAATGAAAACAGACATAATATTGGTTAAAGAATGTTTTGCATGTGCATCAATAGTAAGGGGATCAACAGATTTTTACAGGTAACTAATATAAGCTACTTTAGTCTTGAGTTTAAAGGGGTACTCCGGTGGAAAACATTTTTTTTTTTAAATCAATTGGTGCCAGAATGTTAAACAGATTTGTAAATTACTTATATTAAAAAATCTTAATCCTTCCAGTACTTGTCAGCTGTGGTATGCTTCAGAGGAAGTTGTGTAGTTTTTTCCAGTCTGACCACAGTGCTCTCTGCTAACACCTCTGTCCATGTCAGGAACTGTCCAGAGAAGGAGCAAATCCCCATAGCAAACCTATACTGCTCTGGACAGTTCCTGACATGGACAGAGGTGTCAGCAGAGAACACTGTGGTCAGACAGAAAATAAATTCAAAAAGAAAAAACTTCCTCTTGAGCATACAGCGGCTGATAAATACTGGAAGGGTTAAGATTTTCAGATAGAAGTAATTTACAAACCTGATTGACTTTCTGGCACCAGTTTTTTTTTTTTCTTTTTTTCTTTTTCTAATTTTACTTTTTATTTCTCTTATTCAAATACAAAAAAAAGACAAGAAATCACACCCAACATCATAAATACAATAAATGTCCTTTCCCCCACCCTATCCTCTCTTCCTACAATTTATTAATAACTTAGGTGGCAAGGAGTCGGGAGGTCAGGAGTACTTACAGGGGTACTCCGGTGAAAAACTTTTTTTTTTAAATCAACTGGTGCCAGAAAGTTAAACAGATTTGTAAATTACCACTATTAAAAATTCTTAACCCTTCTAGTACTTATTGGTGGCTGTTTGGATTTCTTCTTCGGTGACCTCAGTTTGTTTGTAGGTGGGGGATTAAATACCTGTGCGTGGGGCGGAGTATGCCTATGCACCATTAACTATTCACATTCCTGGGAAACAGACTGACTGCATAACTGTTAGACAGTATGATAAAATACATAAGACCAACAAAGTTAAAACAACATGGATCAGACAACATGCAGAGTGAATCAGGGAAGCTGGCAAAGTTCGCTAGTGAAATAATAACTCATGGCAGACATTCATTAATAATGGGGCTCGTGTGCCCAACATAAATTGCCAGAATTCCTCCCTTTCAACCAGTTTTTTTGCACAGGCATCCCTTTCTCACTCTGACATTTACATGTTTAATTTAAGAGTTTTAATGCATAATTTGGAGGAGCTACAGCTCCAAGAGACCAGGATTTGATGGAATTGCACCACACTAACCAATTACATTTCCAAGGACATTATTCCAAGGGGATCATGCCTCCAAAAAATCCCCATCACTGTCTATTGCGAGGAAAGGCTAACTCAATGGCACGCTGCCATCACAGATTGCTCCACACAGGTTATGAACATCATTGTGAAATACGAGACAAAAAAAATTGGAGACACTTAACGGGGACATTGACAAGCTACACCAGGAATTAGAAGATCAGATTATGGAGACTAAAAATGTTAAGTTGCAAAGGGATGTGCGTGACTTTGAGCTAAAACAACAATATGAATGAGGTCCTTGGGAGTCCATTGATGGTACACCAAAATCCATTCTAAAATAGAAAAGATATGGGAATAAAAACCGCACACCTTCAAATAAGGATACCTTTAGTTCATCTGTAATGAACTCTGATCGTAATGGGAACAGCACTGAATCGGATTATTCCTCCACCTCCCTTGCTCCAATGGTGGCCTCCCATTATAAAAAGCCAAAAAAGCCATGTGCAAAGGAAGAAATGCATGATGGGGGTGGGGGGGAGAGAAAACATGCAGGAAAAGACATTCCACGGTTAAGGTCCCGAAATACAAGGGGTCATGAATTTATCTGAGGGGAGTTAATCCATAGAATAAATTAGTTTACTGTCTAAGGGCTTGATATTTGCATCGGTTAATGGGCTTGATGTGTTTGTGACATTATGTGAAATAAATCGCTTCATTCGCAACCTAACTGTTAATTTTTAAAAAAAAAATAGAAACGGATAACAATTATGTGGTTAACAGTGGAGCCAAGAAATGATTTGATAATGAATACCGTTACCTTTCTTTTACACACCAATTAACCTTGCGTAACTTACAAGAACTAGGTGATTGTCTTGCAATTCCAGTAATACTATTAATTCTAACATGTGGCATGTCAGCAAGAATCCCTCTTTTTATCCGCTTGCCTCCCATATCAATGGCATGGACTTATTCCAAAGTGCTGTGGAGAGGGACCTTGTTGCCCTTGGTAACCATTTGACTGACACCACCCCTATGTCCGACAATCTTACTAAAAGGGAGCATATTGCCCTTAAAGAATTGTCATCCTATGAAGACATAGTTATTAGAATGTTGAATAAGGGAGGTGTAGTCACAATTATGGACAAAAACATGTATGTGACGCAGATTGAGAACATGCTAGCTGACACCACTACATACAAAAAATTACATGTTGATCCCACGTCCAAATTCAAACAGGAATTTTCAGATTTACTTGTTGATGGCCTGGAATTAGGTGTCATCACCGAGAGGGACAGAGATTTTCTCTTTGTTGAGGAGCTTGTCATTCCGGTGATGTATGCTCTCCCAAAGATACACAAAGGTGTCGTGCCTCCACCTATGAGACCGATAGTCTCTAGTAATGGCTCCCAGATTGAATGCTTGTCCACGTGGGTGGACCAATTGCTCCAACCAGTTGTTTAATGTGTACCGGGGTATCTAAAAGATTCCAGGGATGTAGCATTTGAGCGCATGCAATGGGATCCAGGGCTTGCATGGCTGTCATGTGATGTTGTGTCGTTGTACACATGCATCCCGTGGAACATTGCCATGCAGGCCCTATCCAAGCATAGCAATTATTCCCAGGATCTGTATGAATTTATCAAAATGGCAGTCTGGTTTCTCATGTTCCGAAATGATTTTAACAGGGAATTTTTTTATTTTTTTATTTTTTAGTAAAGTTTTATGAAACATTCAAAAACAGGGATTTTTTTTGTTCAAAACAGTGGAGTTTGCATGGGGGCCAGACACTCCCTGTTTCTATCCAATCTTACCATGTCGTTTTGGGAGTCCAAATATATTTTTTTCCACGGATAATCCATTCAGTGACAGCATACAGTGATATAGCCAATTTATAGATGACCTCCTTTTCATTCGTAGGGGGGATGTCACGGCCGTGCCACTGTTTGCTGAATATCTAAATGCTAATCCCATCATGTCAATCCTACATCCATATAGTTTTTGGACCTAGAACTAACAGGTAAACACCATGACATTATTTCAGTTTCCACCCATTGCAAACCCATTTCAGGAAACACCGACCTCAGGGCTGATAGTAATCATCCTCTCCATACCACATGCTCCATACCTGAAGCGAGCTCACTAGGCTTAAAAGGAACTGCACAGAGTTTTGCCATTACAGTAATGTAGTACACATCATTGAATGCACTTTGTGCAATCTGAAGTATGTGGGCTACACTACAGGCAAGCTCAAAACACGGGCACTAGAACACATCAATGACAGTAGCAGTACAACTGGTCGCAACAGATCTGCTGCCTCTGCACACTTTCACTCTGTACATGGAGGTAATGTAATTGGTTTTAAAATAAATGCCTGACAGGGAAGCATTCTGGCAATTTACTTTGGGCACATGAGCCCCATTAGGAATGAATATCCGCCGTAAGTTATTATTTCACTACTGAACTTTGCCGGCTTCCCGGATTCACTCTGCATGTTGTCTTATCCATGTTGTTTTAACTTTGTTAGTCTTATGTATTTGATAATACTGTCCAACAGTTATGCTGTAAAATTCAGCGCTCTGGACAGACACGCTGGCCGTGAACGATTTCCTCCTCTGTCCTCCTCAGCCGCCAGCATGTGAATCCCAGCCCGTCAATCACCTTCACTCTCTGTTGTCCCTCCTGTCCTCTTGCAGCCCTGGTGCACGTGCCCACGCCTCTTAGGGCACGCGCGCGCCGGAGCTCTAAGATTTAAAGGGCCAGTGCGCCCGTAATTATGATCCACACCTGCACCTATCCTATAAGTATTAGCACCTCCCACTAACCCCTGCTAGATCTTTGTTTGCCTTAAAGCCCTAGAGAAAGCATTTGTATTCTTGTCTTGCCATGTTCCTGACCCCTTTGTTCCTTGACCTGACCTTGCTTCTCTGCTGCCTGCCTATTGACCTCCTGCTACGTTCCTGAATTCGCACCTCTGCCGCCAGCCCTGACCTTCTGCTATCCAGACCACGAGTTGCCGTATCCCTCTTGTGCCTTGAATCTCCACAGCTGCCTGTGTGGTCGAGTCATGCCAGGGGTAGTGACCTGGGTGCCGCCTGCCACAGCAAATCCATCCCGCTTTGCGGCGGGCTCTTGTGAAAACCAGCGGCACCTTAGACCTGGCACGGCCCATGTTATCTACCACACAGGTCCAGCGGATCCACTACTACCCTGAATTCTACATTCTACTGCCGTGAGTCTTATAGTAAGATCCGGCCATGGATCCCGCTGAGGTACTTCTGCCATAAGTTTCATATTTTTCCTCCATCGTGGCTAAACAGTCCTAGCAGTTAGCCCTTCAGGCACAACAACTGAATCAATTGTCTGCCTTGATGCAACAGCTTCTTGCTGTACAGCAGCAACAACAGCAATTGCAGCTGCAACCTGCTCCTGTTTCTCCACCTGTTCCTGCAGCTTCTTCCAGTTCCAAGCTTTGTTTATCCCTACCCACAAAGTATGAAGGTGATCCCAAGTTGTGTAGAGGCTTCATGCCACAGTGTTCTATGCATTTGGAGCTCATGGCGGATCTGTTCCCGACAAAGCGAGCTAAATTGGAGTTTGTGGTCAGTTTCTTGTTTGGAAAAGCCTTTGCCTGGGCATCTCCTGTCTGGGATAGTAATGATCCGATCTCCTACGCTTTCCTAGCAGAATTCTGCAGTGTATTTGAAGAACCCGCATGAACTTCCTCTGCCAAGACAGCTCTACTGAACCTCTGCCAAGGGAACTCCTCCATCGGCGACTACGCGGTTCAATTCCGCACTCTTGCCTCTGAACTGGCTTGTGTGCTACATTTAAAAAAGGATTGTCCAGTAGAATCAAGGATGCTCTCACTGCACGAGACCCTCTGTCTACCCTGAATGAACTTATCCATTTAGCCACTCATATTGAATTGCGTTTTGCCGAGAGGCAGGAAGAACTTCATTTGGAATGAGAATCTGCCCGAACACGGTGATAACATCGCTTGGCACCCATGTTCCAACGTCCACCTCTGCAGTCTTCTTTGCCTCCTGCCAAAGAGGCTATGCAAGTGGCCCGCTCTCGCTAACGCAGCACGAAAGATCCCGTTGAAGCATGGAGAATTTGTGCTTATATTGTGCCAGTCCGGAGTACTTTCTCAAAGACTGTTCTACATGTCCTCTGAGTCCGGGAGAATGCTCGCATCTAGGACAAGTGAGAGAGTCGACCCTAGGTGTGAGTTCTACTTCTCATTTAACCACTCTGGTCCAAGTTTTTACTCCAGTTAAGACTTTTTTCATTGCTTCTGCCTTTTTGGACTCTGGTTCCGCTGGAGACTTCATTGATGCCTCTCTGGTCCATAAACACCTTTTTTCCAGTGACTTGGCTTGTTAAGCCCTTGTATATTGCCTCTGTTAATGGACAAAACCTGAACTCTACAGTGCTATTCTGCACAGAACCTCTTGTTATGCAAGTAGGAGTCTTGTATAAGGTAAAAAATGAGTTCTATGTGCTCCCACATTGTACTTTTGAGCTTCTTCTCGGTCTTCCATGGCTTCAACGTCATACTTTACCAATTGACTGGAAATCTGGTGATAGCACACCCTGGGGACAGTTTTGCCAAAATCACTGTCTTGTGCCAATCCAGTCTAAAGCTGTCTCTATCAGGACTATTCAGATGTTTTCTGCGAAAAGCAGGTCGAGACCCTTCCACCGCTTTGTCCCCATGACTGCACCCTTGACTTACAGCCTGGAACCACGCCTCCTCGAGGAAGAATCTACCCTTTATCTGTTCCAGAGACTTAAGCCATGGCAAAATATATCCAAAAGAACCTCCAAAAGGTATTTATCCAAAAATCCTCCTCACCTGCTGGAGCAGGTTTCTTCTTTGTAGGGAAGAAGGATGGTTCTCTCCGTCCTTGTATTGACTACTGGGGTCTTAAAGGGGTTGTCCAGGAAAAAACTTTTTTTTATATATCAACTGGCTCCAGAAAGTTAAACAGATTTGTAAATTACTTCTATCAAAAAATCTTAATCCTTTCAGTACTTATGAGATGCTGAAGTTGAGTTGTTCCTTTCTGTTTAAGTGCTCTCTGATGACACCTGTCTAGGGAACTGTCCAAAGTAGAAGCAAATCCTCATAGCAAACCTCTGATGACACCTGTCTTGGGAACTGTCCAGAGTAGAAGCAAATCCTCATAGCAAACCTCTTCTGTGCAGTTCCTGAGACAAGCAGAGATGTCAGCAGAGAGCACTGTTTCCAGAAAGAAAAGAACAACTTAACTTCCCCAGCTGATAATTATTGGAAGGATTCAGATTTTTTTATAGAAGTAATTTACAAATGTTTTTAACTTCCTGGAGCCAGTTGATATATATTTTTTTTCCTGGAATACCCCTTTAATAAGATAACGATCAAAAATCGCTACCCCCTACCTCTGATCTCTGAACTTTTTGATCGTCTTCGTGGTGCCAAGATCTTCTCTAAGTTGGATTTGCGAGGAGCACACAATCTTATTCGTATCCATGAGGGGGACAAATGGAAAACGGCTTTCAATATGCGAAATAGACATTTTGAGTATCTTGTGATGCCTTTTGGTCTATGTAATGCTCCAGCTGTATTGCAAGAATTTGTCAATTACATCTTCAGAGACCTGCTCTACACGTGTGTTGTTGTATACCTTGATGACATTTCTCACATGTCCGTATTGTTCTACAGCGCTTAAGGGAGAATGATCTTTACGCCAAACTGGAGAAATGCCTTTTCAAGAGATCTAGTCTTGCGTTCCTCGGTTACATTGTTTCTCATCAAGGCCTGCAGATGGATGCTGACAAACTCACTGCGGTATTGGATTGGCCTCATCCTACGAGTCTATGGGCTATTCAACACTTTTTGGGATTCGCTAATTTTTATCGTCAGTTCATTCCACATTTCTCTTCCTTGGTTGCCCCTATAGTGTCTCTCACTAAGAAGAACTCTAACCCCAAGACTTGACCTCCTGAGGCCAAAGACAGCATTTGCCTCTGCTCCCGTTCTTCCAAGACCAGATCCTGAGAAACCCTTTGCTTTGGAGGTAGATGCTTCATCCGTAGGAGCAGGTGCAGTTTTTTACCCTTAAAAACTCAGGGCTCTGGTGAAAACCAGAGGCACCTTAGACTCCGCTTCCTGGCACGGCACACGTCATCTACCACACAGGTCCAGAGGATCCCCTACTACCCTGAGTGCTACATCCTACTGCCGTGAGTCTTACATGTGCAGTCAGTCTGTTTCCCTGGGAGGTGAATAGTTAATGGTGCATAGGAATACTCCGCTGGTATTTAATCCCTCACCTGTCTACAGACTGACGTCAACGAGGAAAATCGCATGCGCTTGAAACGTGTCTGATGGTATAGTCGGTTTTAACAGTGTTTTATGTGATCTTCAATAAAGCTGTCTTTCACGAAGTGCTGGATCACCATCTTCTTCTTCGCATTGCGTGTGCTTATCGGGCACAGATACCTGCACCATACTGGAAAGGGTGAGCTGGATTTTCATTTCCATTATTATAATATAGTATTTGTCACGATTCGGCTTACGGGTTGTGGATCCGCTGTGTCAGCGAGGGATTGGCGTGGACCGTGCTAGTGGACCGGTTCTAAGAGGCTACTGGTTTTCACCAGAGCCCGCCGCAAAGCGGGATGGTCTTGCTGCGGCAGTAGCAACCAGGTCGTATCTACTAGCAACGGCTCAACCTCGCTGACTGCTGAGAAGGCGTGGGACAGAAGGACTAGGCAGAGGCAAGGTCAGACGTAGCAGAAGGTCGGGGGCAGGCGGCAAGGTTCGTAGTCAGGATGGATAGCAGAAGTTCAGGTAACACAGGCTTTGGACACACTAAACGCTTTCACTGGCACAAGGCAACAAGATCCGGCAGGGGAGTGCAGGGGACCGGAACGGGTAAGTGACATGGGATGCGATTCGCGAGCGGGCGCATCCCGCTGTGCGAATCGCATCCCCGACGGCCATGACAGTGCAGCGCTCCCGGTCAGCGGGACCGACCGGGGCGCTGCGGGGAGAGAGACGCCGTGAGCGCTCCGGGGAGGAGCGGGGACCCGGAGCGCTAGGGGTAACAGTACCCCCCCCTTAGGTCTCCCCTTTTCTTTGTCCGGTAACTGCCTCCCCTGGGATGAGGGCACCGGGAAAGAATGGAGGGTTTCCTCAACGGCAGGCAGCACAGCAGGAGTGGGAATGGGGAGGGAGGGCAGAGGGCGAAGCCTGGCACGGGGCAGTGTGACACCAGGACGGGGGCCATGAGGAGGCACTGAGGCTTGCCTGACGGGACTGGGAGGGGGGGAGAGGCACTTCCTATGGCAGGCAGAGTCCCAGTTCTTGATCTCCCCGGTGGTCCAATCAAGGGTGGGAGAATGAAGCCGGAGCCATGGCAGACCGAGGAGGACCTCAGAGGTACAGTTGGGAAGGACGAATAACTCAATCCTTTCGTGGTGGGGTCCAATAGACATCAGGAGGGGTTCTGTGCGGTAACGCACGGTGCAATCCAATCTGACTCCGTTGACCGCGGAAATGTAGAGCGGCTTGACGAGACGGGTCACCGGGATGCGGAATTTATTCACCAACGACTCCAAAATAAAATTCACAGAGGCACCAGAGTCCAAGCAGGCCACGGCTGAGAGGGAGGAGTTGGCTGAAGGAGAAATCCGCACGGGCACCGTGAGACGTGGAGAAGCAGACTTAGAACCAAGAGACGCCACACCCACGTGAGCTGGGTGCGTGCGTGCGTTTCCCAGACGTGGAGGACGGATAGGGCAATCCACCAAGAAATGCTCGGTACTGGCACAGTACAGACAGAGATTTTCTTCCCTACGGCGATTCCTCTCTTCCTGGGTCAGGCGAGACCGATCCACTTGCATGGCCTCCTCGGCGGGAGGCCCAGGCGTAGACTGCAAAGGATGCTGTGGGAGAGGTGCCCAGAGATCTAAGTCTTTTTCCTGGCGGAGCTCTTGGTGTCGCTCAGAAAAACGCATGCCAATGCGGGTAACCAAATGGATGAGTTCTTGCAGGTTGGCAGGAATCTCTCGTGCGGCCAGCACATCCTTGATGCGACTGGATAGGCCTTTTTTAAAGGTCGCGCAGAGAGCCTCGTTATTCCATGATAACTCGGAAGCAAGAGTACGAAATTGGATGGCGTACTCGCCCACTGAAGAATTACCCTGGACCAGGTTCAGTAGGGCAGTCTCGGCAGAAGAAGCTCGGGCTGGCTCCTCGAAGACACTACGGACCTCAGCGAAGAAGGACTGGACTGTGGCTGTGGCAGGATCATTGCGGTCCCAGAGCGGTGTGGCCCAAGACAAGGCCTTTCCTGAAAGAAGGCTTACTACGAACGCCACCTTAGACCGTTCTGTAGGAAACAAGTCCGACAACATCTCCATATGCAGGGAACACTGAGACAAAAATCCACGGCAGAGTTTAGAGTCCCCATCAAATTTGTCCGGCAGGGACAGGCGGAGGCTAGGAGCGGCCACTCGCTGCGGAGGAGGTGCAGGAGCTGGCGGAGGAGATGGTTGCTGCTGTAGCAGAGGCAGAAGTTGCTGTAACATGGCGGTCAACTGCGACAGCTGCTGTCCTTGTTGGGCAATCTGCTGCGATTGCTGAGCGACCACCGTGGGAAGGTCAGCCAGACTTGGCAGCGGCACCTCAGCGGGATCCATGGCCGGATCTACTGTCACGATTCGGCTTACGGGTTGTGGATCCGCTGTGTCAGCGAGGGATTGGCGTGGACCATGCTAGTGGACCGGTTCTAAGAGGCTACTGGTTTTCACCAGAGCCCGCCGCAAAGCGGGATGGTCTTGCTGCGGCAGTAGCAACCAGGTCGTATCCACTAGCAACGGCTCAACCTCGCTGACTGCTGAGAAGGCGTGGGACAGAAGGACTAGGCAGAGGCAAGGTCAGACGTAGCAGAAGGTCGGGGGCAGGCGGCAAGGTTCGTAGTCAGGATGGATAGCAGAAGTTCAGGTAACACAGGCTTTGGACACACTAAACGCTTTCACTGGCACAAGGCAACAAGATCCGGCAGGGGAGTGCAGGGGACCGGGACGGGTAAGTGACGACCGGGACCGACCGGGGCGCTGCGGGGAGAGAGACGCCGTGAGCGCTCCGGGGAGGAGCGGGGACCCGGAGCGCTAGGCGTAACAGTATTATAGTAGTGGCACATATTGATGGCTCAGTAAAGGGACATATAAAGAGGATGTACAAAAAAAAGTATTTCACTGGGGGAATATAAAATGGAAAACAACAATTCAGGTCCATGGAAATTGCAAAGTCTTAGTTAGGAAAATAAATGCAATATAATAAACAAAATGAACAACAGTACTCACCACATCATATCACATTTTGTTTGTTCTCAGTCCTAAATGATTTGCCTGCTTGATGCTGCTCCAGTAACTAAATGTCTTGGAAATGACTTCACAGTTGATGTAAAGCATTCTCTCCTTTGTTTATAATTTTATTAGTTTAATAAATATCTGTGATTATTGTTAGACAAATAGTGGGTGGTGTAGGTCTATTTAACAAAAGGGATTTTTAAAGCTGCAGTTAAACTTATTAGAACTGCCTTGTTTTTTTTTTAACACTGTGGTGATTTACTATGAAAAATGTGCCAAAATTCTGGCTCAGTTTGTACCAAATCAACTGCCAAAACACTTTTTGAGACGTAATTGGCAACTTTTTAAAGTGTCTACAAAAGAAAACATGGCCAAGAAGAGTTCAATAAAACACCAGATTTACTGACGGTCTGCAGTATTATTATGGCAAAAATGATCTAAAGAATTGTTCAGTAGGTCAGAGGAAGCAAAGAGTGTGTCATTGTGATAAATTTCCTATATATTAGTTCATTTACAACAATTTTTTCTTAAAATCCTGTTTAAAAATAAGTTAATACACACACACATATATATATATATATATATATATATATCTATATATATATATATATATATTCTACCTATGAAAAATGTAATTACATGTATAATGGAAGTAAGTAAGCCCTGAGACAGCATAACAGTCCAAAGGATTCACATCTATGGAAAAGTCATTAAGGAGATTTAAGTAGAGGACAATTAGAAGACAATTAGATTTGATACTGATATAATTTGCTAACATGGCAAATAGTAAAGATATAAAAATTAAAACATAAAAACCATTTCAAATATTACATACAGTTTTGAACATGTCACCATTTGTCCAAATATTTTTTCCCAAGGTACTATTGGCATAAGTTTTTTCACAGATGTTGGTAACAAGTAATTCATATAAACAAAGAAACCTAAAAAAATAAGTTCCAAAATTAAGATATGTGTAATAATATGAAACGACACAGGGAAAAAGTATGGAATACACAAAGGAAGGCAGGAAAAGCCAAGACAACAGCTAAAATCTATCAGTAATTAAAGAGCAATCCAGCCACTTGTGAGTGCAAATTAATATCAGTTGGTACAGTCCAGACTGATGGCCTACAAAAAGTTCTCATTGTCAAGGTGTCACACAAGACACATCTCATGATGGGCAAAAGCAAAAAGCGTTCTCAAGACCTTTGCTACCTTATTGTTGCGAAACATAACAATGGCTTACGTTACAGGCAGAGCTCTTCATTTCTGGATAATCCAGTGAGCACTGGAAGTGGAAAGACAATTATTGTACCATAAATTAGCCTCGACCAGGTGCTTCTTACTAAATTTCTGACAGAGAAGTGAAAAGAATAATCAGAAGAGTTGTCCAAGAGCCAAGGACCACTTGTAGACGTAAAATTAGCAGGTACTATTGTCTCAAAGAAACAATATTAAAGGGGTACTCTGGGTTTACACATCTTATCCCCTATCCAAAGGATAGGGGATAGGGGATGCAATTGCAGGGGCTCTATGGGTTGCTAGCAGGGGTCAAGTCCTGGGAAAAAAAATGTGTGGGAGCTCACCCATGATTATACAACACCCCCCCCCAGTTTGCGCAAAAAAAAACGAAACAAAACTAAAACTTGACATCCTGCACGGTTCCAGGATTCTTAAAGGCCACAGGCATATAGCTGCCTACGGAGCATAAGAGTGACACACTGTAACAAACCTCCTCCTCATGTAATCTCCTTACTACTGGGGTGACACACTGTAACAAACCTCCTCCTCATGTAATCTCCTTACTACAGGGGTGGCACACTGTAACAAACCTACTCCTCGTGTAATCTCCTTACTACAGGGGTGACACACTGTAACAAACCTCCTCCTCATGTAATCTCCTAACTACTGGGGTGACACACCATAACAAACCTACTCTTCATGTAATCTCCTTACTACAGGGGTGACACACTGTAACAAACCTCCTCCTCATGTAATCTCCTTACTACTGGGGTGACAAACTGTAATAAATCTCCTTCCATGTAATTATCTTACTGGGGTGACATGTGACAAGTCTCCTCCAACTCAGCCCCGCCTCCTCCACAGCATCACACAGGTCCTTCAGCCACGATTCTCTCCTTCACAGCTAATCTCTGCCCCCAACATGTGATGGTGACATCATCACAGGTCCTATATCTGTGTAAATAGACAAGTGTGTAAATAAATAAGTAAAACATTTTTTAAAAGTATATTAAAAACCTTCCGCTAATAAAAATTCAAATCACCCCCCTTTTCTCCTTTTTTAAATAAAACACTGTGCAAAAAAAGAAAAAATGCACATATTTGGTATCGCGACATGTGTAATTGTCTGAACTATTAAAATATTATATTTTTGATCCTGCACGGTGAATGGCGTAAATCCAAACGCCAATATTGCTCATTTTTGGATACATTACTTCCCAAAAAAGTAATAAAAAGTGATCAAAAAGCCAGAACTACACAAAAGTAGTATCGTTAATAATTACAGCTCATGGTTCAAAAAACGAAACCTTAAGCAGCTCTCAAGGTGGAAAAATGTAAAAGTTATAAAAGTGATACTTCTTTTTCAAGTTTAAAAAAAATTTTTAATCATAAAAAGAAACAAAAGTTATTCAGGTTTGTTATCATTGGAATCATACTGACCTATAGAAATACTGACCCATGACAAATTTACCGAATTTGTAACCGCGAAAATTTTGCCCTACACATCATTTTTTCTGGCTTCGTAATACAATGTATGATAAACAAAGGTGTATCATTGGAAATAAAACAACGTTGTCAGTCGAAAAAATTAAAAAGTTATGGATCTTAGAAGGTAAAAAGAAAAAAAAAAACGTGAGCCCGAAAAAAAATTTAAGGGGTTAAACTTTTGCTGGGTCATGAAGGGGTTAAACTTTAATACAACAGAGCTGCAATTCCGCACACAAACTGAGTGCCACTGTTTCTTTCCCTTTTTAACCCTGAATTACCCATATAAAAGAGAAGTAGAGAAGTATTTATCAAGTTGTCTTATAGTAAGATTCTTTTTATTGCCAATAGCAACCAATCACAGCTCAGGTTTCATTTCTCATATTCCTCTGGTAAATGCATGCTGAGTTGCGCTAGGTTGCTATGGGCAACATACAGAATTTTACTATAAGATGATGATATAAGATATAACTGTGTTAAATCTCCCTTAAAGTGTCTCTGACTCCAGCACCCTTGTCCCTAACAATCTCTTAACCTTTGAAATCTAGGTTCCCCATATACAATCTGAACCTAAACACTTATATTATTTATGTTCTCGGTTTTTAGCTGTTTCTCTTGTGCTGGTCTTTCTCACTTCCTTTAACCAGTCATACAGTATGTAACCCTACTAGTATGGGTATTTGCCCACAAACAATCACATGCCTACACATTCATCTATCAGCCATACAGAGTACTCTATGTTAACTCTTTCTATCCCCTAACCGTAGCATGGTGCACAAGACCATAATTCCCCAACATCATGTTGTCTCACCAGCATCATGTTGTCTCATGTTGTCTCACAAAATGCTTGCTGCAGGTACAGTTTGCTCAGACAATCATACATGGCAACATATTTCACAGACACAACATATATGGGGAGAATAAAGTATGGGGAGAAAGAAAATATAATTTAAATGGGCACTGTCAGATCCAAAAACTTTCATAAGTTGTCACTGATGAAAATTAAAGACCATTTGTAATATGGTTGTTTCAAATAAATTTTTTTTTGAATATTTAATAAAGAAAACAACTCTTGAAAATTCCACCACTAGGGGGATCACATACCTACTGGCACACTTACCAGTCCTGCAGCAGCAGCAGCTTGTCCATGAGTCATGGACAAGAGAGGACTTTTGGACAAGACTGCATGAGCAGACGCACCAATCCCCTCCCACCACCACAAGTAAGGGACTCGGCCCCTTCACCTGAGGGGTTTTCTAACACTGTGAGCTAATGAAAATAGGTAGTTGTATAATAAATATAGGTGATAGAGGCATATAAATTAGATGTACATGGTCAGGATTAGGTACTAAGTAACATATTAAGGTTTTTTTTTTTTGTAGGATCTGACAGGTACACTTTAAATATTTTTTTTATTTTTTACCCTCCCTATGCATTTTTATATGATCACAAACCTTTCTGTAATGCACATAAATTAATTAAATGACATTAAGTTTCTATTCCAAAATGACTACAAACTATGATCTTAAAAAAATGGCAAGATAACTACAAGCAGAAAACAAACCTGCACAAACACATATTACCTATTATTTCCTATTCAAATCATACATACAGCCTTCTCTGTATAATTGCAATAGAACAAGATTAAGAACAAGCATGAACTACAAAAAAGATAATTTAGTCATTCATAATTCTTCTGGTTGTGACTTGAAAAATCTAAAATTGTTGTATCAACAATATTACAAGCATTGATATCTACCGTATTTTTCGCCGTATAAGACGCACTTTTTCTTCGCCAAAACTGGGTAGGAAAAGTTGGTGCATCTTATACAGCTAATACACACCTATCGGGTCGGTCCCTGCAGCCATCAGCGGCCGGGACCCGCAGCTAATACAGGATATAACCGATCGCGTTGATGCCCTGTATTAACCCTTCAGACGCGGCACTCAAAGCTGACCGCCGGGTCTGAAGCGAAAGTCGGGCTGTTCGGGACCGCCGCGGGGAAATTGCGGCATCCCGAACAGCTTACAGGACACCGGGAGGGACCTTACCGGCCTTCTCTGTGTCTGCTCCGTGTCGGGATCCCCTGCATGGCCGGCGCTCTCCTTCGACGTCATCATGTCGTTGCGCACGCCATCCCGTCATCCAATAGGAGCGGCGTGCGTAGCGACATGATGACGGCGACGGAGAGCGTGGATCCCGGGGAAGAAGACGTCCGGAGCGTTGGGGACACCCCGGGGACGTGGCGACAGCGATGGAGCGACATCCAGGGCAGCGGTGAAGGGTCCAGAGCGGCGGGGACACGTGAGTACTACCTCTTATCCAGTGGTCTTCAACCTGCGGACCTCCAGATGTTGCAAAACTACAACTCCCAGCATGCTGGGAGTTGTAGATTTGCAACATCTGGAAGTCCACAGGTTGAAGATCACTGTTGGGTGCAGAATCTTTTTTTTTTCTAGATTTTGCACATTTAAAATTGGTTGCGTCTTATATGCCGGTGCGTCCTATAGGGCGAAAAATATGTTACTTGTAGACAGGCCCAGAGTTCTCCCTTCAGAACAAGACATAGCTTGGATAGAGTTAATACATACAATTGTTTTCTATTATTATTCAGTCTGAAACCTTATATACTTTTTCAAGGACCTTACAGAAATTTGGATTTTGCTTTTGTTTATTTAAAAAAAAAAAAAAAACATTTTTTTTTCTACCTGTTCACTGAAAAATAAGTCGTAAAATGTGAGCAGGTTTGACGAACTGTAGATAATATAAAGTGTCAGTGCACATTAGTTATATGCTGCTAGATCTGACTTTGTTTTAGGTTAAAAGGACTTCTTCTATGGTAATATACATGGTAAAATAGAAGTCAGTTATATAAGCCATTTGGTTTAGCTGAAGCCTGTTCCCGGAAACACTCTGTTTATTCCTCCGAAGAGATGAACTTCCTTGGGTGTATATTTGATCCCTGAGAAGTATTGTGTCTTGCTCTCTTTTTCAGGCTACCAAGGGAATCGATTGGCAGAAAATATTCATTGTAATTTAAAACAGATCTTATTTAATTCTAAACTATGGAGACCTTGTTTAGACTAATTTTAAAGAATTTCTAAAAAATTCAAATGCATTTTAAAAGGGAAACAATGCACCTCCTGTATTTCCTAAAGAATTTCATTTAACCACTTTTGGCTTTAAAGTGGTATTTCCATTATTTTCTCATCCTTGATGTTGCATAGAGAAATCAAAGCATGGAGTAATGGAGGGAAAGTCTATCTACCACAATTGTTATTGGGACTAGATAAAACAACTGTCCCATACTCAAAATTGTTATGTCTCAGTAAAAATTGCTTTCTAACCATGGAATGCCCTTTTAGTGAAAGAATACAGTTTTTCCGTAATTAAACATTAAGTTATAACAATGTACATTTCAGCAGCCAATGCTATTTTTTTTTATTTTTTTATCTTGCTTACTGAATTATTGGTTTGGATACCTTGGCAAATGATTTCTGAAGTGGTTGAATGTAGAGAATGCTTAGCTAATACAAAAGTGGGTTCTGTGTCAAAGCCTGAAGTAGTGGAACCACATGGTGGTTATAATCTAGACCATAAACATTCCATTTAATGGCATCAAAGAGGTGGTCAGGACGGAGACCATTTTGGCCTTCAGGACCGGAGCGTTTTTTGCACATCTGACCACTGTCACTTTAAACATTAATAACTCTGGAATGCTTTTAGTTATCATTCTGATTCCGAGATTGTTTTTTCGTGACATATTCTACTTTAACATAGTGGTAAATTTTTGTCGATACTTGCATCCTTTCTTGGTGAAAAATCCGTAAATTTGATGAAAAATTAGAAAATTTTGCATTTTTCTAACTTTGAAGCTTTCTGCTTGTAAGGAAAATGGATATTATGAATACATTTTTTTTGGTTCACATATACAATATGTCTACTTTATGTTTGCATCATAAAATTGATGAGTTTTTACTTTTGGAAGACACCAGAGGGCTTCAACGGTCAGCAGCAATTTTCCGATTTTTCCCAAAATTTTCAAACTCAGTATTTTTCAGGGACCAGTTCAGGTTTGAAGTGGATTTGAAGGGTCTTCATATTAGAAATACCCCATAAATGACCCCATTATAAAAACTACACCCCCCAAAGTATTCAAAATGACATTCAGTCAGCGTTTTAACCCTTTAGGTGTTTCACACGAATAGCAGCAAAGTGAAGGAGAAAATTCACAATCTTCATTTTTTACACTCACATGTTCTTGTAGACCCAATTTTTGAATTTTTACAAGGGGTAAAAGGACAAAATTTTACTTGTATTTGTAGCCCAATTTCACTCGAATAAGGACATACCTCATATGTCTATGTAAAGTGTTCGGCGGGCGCAGTAGAGGGCTCAGAATGGAAGGAGCGACAAGGGGATTTTAAAGAGTACGTTTTTCTGAAATGGTTTTTGGGGGGCATGTTGCATTTAGGAAGCCCTTATGGTGCCAGAACAGCAAAAAAAAAAAAAAACACATGGCATACCATTTTGGAAACTAGACCCCTCGGGGAATGTAACATGGGATAAAGTGAACCTTAATACCCCACAGGTGTTTCACGACTTTTGCAAATGTAATTAAAAAATTTTTTTTTTTTACCTAAAATGCTTGTTTTCCCAAAAATTTACCATTTTTAAAAAGGGTAAAAGCAGAAAATACCCCCCAAAATTTGTAACACAATTTCTCCCGAGTACGGTGATACCCCATATGTGACCCTAAACTGTTGCCTTGAAATACGACAGGGCTCCAAAGTGAGAGCGCCATGCACATTTGAGGCCTAAATTAGGGACTTGCATAGGGGTGGACATAGGGGATTTCTACACCAGTGATTCCCAAACAGGGTGCCTCCAGCTGTTGCAAAACTCCCAGCATGCCTGGACAGTAAACGGATGTCCGACAATACTGGGAGTTGTTGTTTTGCAACAGCTGGAGGCTCCGTTTTGGAAACAGTGGCGTACCAGATGCTTTCATTTTTATTGGGGAGGGGAGGGGGCTGTGTAGGGGTATGTGTATATGTAGTGTTTTTTACTTTTCATTTTATTTTGTGGTAGTGTAGTGTTTTTAGGGTACAGTCGCACGAGCGGGGGTTCACAGTAGTTTCTCGCTGGCAGTTTGAGCTGCAGCAGAAAGTTTGCGGCAGCTCAAACTTGCAGCCAGATACTTACTGTAATCCTCCGCCCATGTGAGTGTACCCTGTACGTTCACATTGGGGGGGGGGACATCCAGCTGTTGCATAACTACAACTCCCAGCATGCCCGTTGGCTGTCGGTGACTGCTGAGATTGTAGTTTTGCAACAACTGTAGGCACACTGGTTATGTATCACTGAGTTTGTGACCTAACTCAGTGTTTCACAACCAGTGTGCCTCCAGCTGTTGCAAAACTACAACTCCCAGCATGTACGGTGCATGGTGTACATTGACTGCTGAGAGTTGGAGTTTGCTTTAGCTGTTTGTGCAAGCTGGGAGTTGTAGTTATACAACAGCTGAAGGTACACTTTTCCATAGAAAAAATGTGCCTCCAGCTGTTGCAAAACCATAAGTCCCAGTATGCCCATAAGGGAATGCTGGGAGTTGTGGTGGTCTGCCTCCTGCTGTTGCATAACTACAGCTCCCAGCATGCCCTTTTTGCATGCTGGAAGCTGTTGCTAAGCAACAGCAGGAGGCTGTCACTCACCTCCAACGATCCAGCCGCATGAGGTCAGTCCCGCCGCCGCCGCTGCTCCTGGGGCCCCGATCCCAACATTGACGCCGGGGTCCCCAGCACCCGGGGTGCACGTCCCGCACCCGCTCACGTCCTCCGGAAGAGGGGCGGAGCGGGTGCGGGAGTGACACCCGCAGCAGGCACCCTGATTGGTCGGCCGGTAATCCGGCCGACGAATCAGGGCGATCGTGAGGTGGCACCAGTGCCACCTCACCCCTGCAGGCTCTGGCTGGTGGGGACCGGAATTCCCACGGGCGTATGGATACGCCCTCGGTCCTTAAGGACTCGGAATGCAGGGCGTATCCATACGCCCTATGTCCTGAAGAGGTTAAATACCTTTTTTTTGCTGATGTGGCATGCATGGGACAGGCTCCATTTTGGTTTACACAATGATGCACCTGGTCCTCACATCAGGCTGCTTGGGTTGGACGTCACCAAGGTTAATGGGTTGGTTTCAGTTTATACTGCAGTTTTTATGCATTTTTTTTTTTTAAAGATTTAACGTCTTTAGGCTATGTTTACACATTGAATTTTACTGCATTTTTTTAACATTTTGAGCAATTTTTGCAGTGATTTTCTGAAATTGAAGCAAAAATTACACATTTTTTACCACACACTCAATTTTTGCCATTTATATAGCGCCAACATATTATGCTGTGTTAGATCACTCAAATCAGTCCCTGTCCTATTTGGATCGATGTGAATAATGCCAAATGAATGGACAGAGAAGAGAGGATCAGAAGCTGAATTCACGCTGCTGACACAGATAAGTATGAACCAGTAGGTTTTCTTTTTATTAATAAACAAGCACAACACATTTCTGGGCATTAACCCCTTGGGGACGAAGCCCATTTTAACCTTAAATGGGCACTGTCACCAACTTTTTTTTTATATGTTGTAGTTTTTTTTTTTATTAACAGTATGTATTTTACAATTGAAAACCGGCCACTAGGGTTCTCCTTCCAAGAGGCCGGCTGCAGCCTGGCGTGACATCATGCCTGAATTCGGACCAATGCCAGCCGGGCAATCGGTCCTAATTCATTCAGACTGCGCTCGCTCCCTGCCTGTCAATCAGACAAGTGGGAGTGAGTGCAGTGAACGCTGGGGCTGCATGCATTGGCTGCTTAGATTTTCAGGCAGTCCATCCCTGCCCCCAGCAGGTAAAGTGCAGTGGAGACAGGGCGCGCACACTAGTTATCAGTGCCGTGCTAAAGCTCCGCTACAACTTTACATGGGTCTCGGTAGGTGTATATTTATAGGCAGGCTACTCCTATTCTCCTCCTCCCTGGGTAGCACATGCACTGCTAAACAGGGAGGAGGAGACCCCGGAGCAGCCTGCCGTGCGATTCACTGATCATCTATGCGTGCTCCCAACATTAGCGCAGCATAGATGAAGTGAGGGCAGAAGTCGGCGCCCAGCAGGCGTCAGTGACGTCACGTTTGATGGGGAAGCCGGCTTCCGGGAGAGGACAGTGCAGCAAGAAAGAAGAGATGAAGTTGACGACTTTGTGAGTTGAAAAAAGTTTTTTTTAAAGGCAGCAAGGGGGTTAGGGATAAATTAACAATAGGGACAGAATTAAACAAAAAACAGATGGTGGGTACTACTACCAGGCCATTTTTTGCAAATCTGACCACTGTCATTTTAAGCATTTATAACTCTGGGATGCTTTAACTGATGAATTTGATTTCAAGATAGTTTGTCGTGACATGTTCTACTTTATGTTAGTGGTAAACTTTTGTCGATACTTGCATCATTTCTTGGGGAAAAAAATAAATAGTTTCATGAAAAATTTGAAAATGTAGCATTTTTCTAACTTTGAAGCTCTCTGCTTGTAAGGAAAAGGAACATTCGTAATAAATCATATATTGATTCACATATACAATATGTCTACTTTATGTTGGCATCATAAAGTTGACATGTTTTTACTTTTTGTAGACATCAGAGGGCTTCAAAGTATAGCAGCAATTTTCCAATTTTTCACAAAAATTTCAAAATCAGAATTTTTTAGGGACCAGTTCAGTTTTGAAGTGAATTTGAGGGTCTTTATGTTTGAAATATCCCATTATGAAAACTGCACCCCGCAAAGTATTCAAAATGACATTTAAAAAGTTTGTTAACCCTTTAGGTGTTTCACAGGAATAGCAGCAAGGTGGAGGAGAAAATTTAAATCTTAATTTTTTACACTAACATGTTCTTTCGAGTAAGGAAATACCTCATATGTGGATGTGAAGTGCTCTCTGGATGCACTAGAGGGCTCAGAAGAGAAGGAGCGATATTGGGTTTTTGGAGAGCGAATTTTATTGAAATGGTTTTTGGGGGGCATGTCGTATTTAGGAAGCCTCTGTGGTGCCAGAAAAAAAAAAAAAAAAAAAGCCCCACATGGCATACATGGTTTGTGTACCTGCTGAACCCTGCATTATACGGTGATTATGTGGTAGTGCCAGCTATATTTCTTCTCTGTACCTGTTTTTTTTCTTTTTACCTCTTGTGAAAATGAAAAGTATGGGGCCACACCAGCATGTTAGTCTAAAAAAATAAAAAATGTTTGCACTAACAGGCTGTTGTAGACCAAAACTTTTCCTTTTCATAGGGGGTAAAAGGAGAAAAAGCCCCCCAAAATTCAAAACACAATTTCTTCCGAATAGGGAAAAATCCCATATGTGGCCCTAAGCTGTTGCCTCCAAAGTGAGAGAGTGTAATGCGCATTTGAGGCCTAAATTAGGGATTTGCATCAGGACAAACCTGGATGCAAGCATTACACTTGCCTCTCCGCCAAATTACGCTACGGCAGGGTGCCACCAGCTGTTGCAAAACTCCCAGCATGCCTGGACAGGCAATAGCTGTCCGGTAATACTGGGAGTTGTTATTTTGCAACAGCTGGAGGCTCTGCTTTGGAAACGGTGCTATACAAAATGTTTTTCATTTTTATTGGGGGGGGGAGACAACTGTGTAGGGGTGTAGTGTATATGTAGTGTTTTACTTTTTATTTTGAGTAGTGTAGTGTTTTTAGAGTACACGCACACGGGCGGGTTCACAGCAAGTTTCCTGCTGGGAGTTTGAGCTGCAGCAGAAAATTTTCAGCAGCTCAAATCTAAAGCGGGAAACTCACTGTAAATCCCTGTCCGTGTGAATGTACCCTGTACTTTTTTGGGGGGAGTGGGGGGAGGGATTGCAAAACTACAACTCCCAGCATGCACTGACAGACTGTGCATGCTGGGAGTTGTAGTTGTGCCACAGCTGAAGGCACAATGGTGGGGAAACACCGAGTTAGGTTACAGACTAATTCAATGTTTCCCCACCAGTGTGTCTCCATCTGTTGCAATACTACAACTGCCAGCATGCCCACCAGACTGTCCAGGCATGCTGGGAGTTGTAGTTCAGCAACATCTGAAGGGCTTCAACTCCCAGCATGACTGACTGTCTAGGCATGCTGAGTTGTAGTTTTACAACATCTGGAGGGCCACAATTTGGAGACCACTGCACGATTGTCTCCAAACTGTGGCCCTCCAGATGTTGTAAAACTACAACTCCCAGCATGCACTGACAGGGGAAGGGCAAGCTGAGAGTTGTAGTTATGCAAGAGCTGGAAGGGGCACAGTTTGGAACCCAGCGTAGTGGTCTCCGAACTGTGTCCCCCAGATGTTGCAATACTACAACTCCCAGCAAGCCCAGACTGTGCAGGCATGCTAAGAGTTGTAGTTCGGCAACATCTGAAGTTGTAGATGTTGCATAACTACAATGCCCAGCATGCCTTACTGTCTGGGCATGCTGGGAATTGTAGTTTTGTAACATCTGGAGGGACACAGTTTGGAACCACTGCACCTCCAGGTGTTGCAAAACTACAACTACCAGCATGCCCAGACTGTCCAGGCATGCTGGGTGTTGTAGATCTCCAACATCTTAAGGGTCAGATGTTACAGAACTACAACTTCCAGCATGCCTTTGGCTGTCTGGGCTTGCTGAGAGTAGTAGTTTTGCAACAACTGGAGTACCACAGTTTTGAGACCACTGAACAGTAGTCTCCAAACTGTAGACCTCCAGATGTTGCAAAACTCCAACTCCAACATGCCCAGACAGCCAAAGGCTGCAATGCTGAAGGGAAGATCACTCACCAACAATCTTAAATGACGCTTGCCATCACAGCCGCCATCCTGCCGCTGATCACTGCCCCCCCGCCGCTGATCACTGCCGCCCCGCCGCTGATCACAGCTGCAGGTAAGCAGCTCTGCAGCCCCCGCCACCCCGGCTCTCAACTTTAACCCTCCTGCCCCCCTGCTGCCATTGGCCGGTTAGTCCTGACAGACCAAAGGCCGGGGATAGGAGGAGGTGGCACCCCTGCCACCTCGCTCCTATCCTTCATGGTGATTGGGCTGTCTCTGACAGCCCGGATCACCTTTATTTTCCAGGCGGGTCACCAGATACATCATCCCGGCTGTCAGAATTGACTGACAAATCATGGTGATCGCCGACAAGGAGGGGTCTCAGGACCCCCCTAGACGATGTGCTGGGATGGCTGCTTATAGATATCAGCAGTCATCCCATTCCGATCACTGCCCCAAGCGCGGCAGCGACCGGAATTCCAACTAGCTTACAGGTATGCCCTTGGTCCTTAAGTACCAGGGAGCAAGGGCGTACCTGTATGCCCTTCGTCCCCTCAGGTTAACTTCCCTTTGACTAAATTCTAACATTTTAGAGGATAAAGGGATAGCTGAAATAAAACACTTCCTTGATCATAATAGTACTATTAGTGACATACAAAATACATTTTTGATCAATTCTATACTCTATATTTTACAGCATAATATTTTTTCATTCAATGGTCATATTTTTAGGCAGATAAGGGGCTGTGCAATAGGGACTCTATTTGCCCCAAGTTATGCAAATTTATACATTTCGAGTCACATCGCATAATTCACCCCCAAATTGTATTTTATAGAAGGTTTATAGATGACTTGATTGTTAAAAAAGTGAATGTTAACAGTTTTTTGCATTTTTATAGCTGCCACTTTCCAAAATGCATTACCAACATCCCCTATGGGCAGAATCAACTAATCAGAAAAAGTTGCACAAATGACACTGATAACCTAGCACAATATAAGATCTTAAAAACAAATTTTTTAGAAAATCTATATCTTAAGAAAATTTTAAGTATAGCTTTTTAAAAAAGTGACAGCCTTAAAACAGATTGTCAAAAAAGAAAAAAAAACTGTAAAGGAACTACTACAGCCAATACAAATCAGAGAAGATACAATTTTATCACTACATATAATAAGATTCTGACTAAACATTGATCCATCCTTTTAACTGACCCTATTTTAAGGAAAGTTTTGCTAAAAAATCTCCATCACGTTCTGTAGGGCAAACCCTTCAGAACCACTTAGCACCTAGGAAGTTGAAATCCATTACAAAAAAAGATACTGATAGAATCACTGTTATATCTAGCACTAAAAATATAGTTCCCCCACATTAGGTGCAGTATAGTTCCCCCCACATTAGGTGCAGTATAGTTCCCCACATTAGGTGCAGTATAGCTCCCCCACATTAGGTACAGTATAGCTCCCCCCACATTAGGTGCAGTATAATTCCCCCCACATCAGGTGCAGTATAGTTCCCCCACATTAGGTGCAGTATAGCTTCCCCACATTAGGTTATAGTTCCCCCACATTAGGCGCAGTATAATTCCCCCACATTAGGTGCAGTATAGTTCTCCCACATTAGGTTGGCAGTAAAGGTCCCCCCACCTTAGGTTGGCAGTATAGTTCCCCCCACATTTGGTTGGCAGTGTAGTTCCCCGCATCAGGTGCAGTATAATTCCCCCACATTAGGTGCAGTATAGTTCCCCCACATTAGGTGCAGTATAGTTCCCCCACATTAGGCGCAGTATAGTTCCCCCAAATTAGGTGCAGTATAGTTCCCTACATTAGGTGTAGTCTAGCTCCCCCACATTAGGTGCAGTATAGTTCCCCACATAAGATGCAGTATAGTTCCCCACATTAAGTGCAGTATATTTCCCCCCACAGACATACAGCCTTCAGCCATATACAGTGTATGGCTGGAGGCTGTATAGTAACATAGTAACATAGTTCATAAGGTTGCAAAAAGACTAGAGTCCATCAAGTTCAACCTATCTCCCTAATGAGTCCCTACTAACTTTATCCAGTGGAAGGCAAAAAACCCTTTATACTAGAGGTAAAAATTCCTTCCCAACTCCAAATATGGCAGTCAGAATAAATCCCTGGATCAACGTTCTGTCCCTATAAATCTAGTATCCGTAACCTGTAATGTTATTATTCTCCAAAAATGCATCCAGACCCCTTTTAAATTCTTTTACAGAGTTCACCATGACCACCTCCTCCGGGAAAGAATTCCACAGTCTCACTGCTCTTACAGTAAAGAACCCCCGTCTGTGCTGGTGTAGAAACCTTCTTTCTTCTACACATAGAGGATGCCCCCTTGTTATAGATACAGTCCTGGGTATAAATAGATCATGGGAAAGATCTCTGTAATGTCCCCTGATATATTTATACATAGTTATTAGGTCTCCCCTAAGCCTTCTTTTTTCTAAACTAAATAACCCCAATTCTGATAATATTTCTGGGTACTGTAGTCCTCCCATTCCCCGTATTACTCTGGTTGCCCGTCTTTGAACCCTCTCCAGCTCCACTATATATCTTTCTTGTACACTGGTGCCCAGTACTGTACACAGTATTCTATGTGTGGTCTGACTAGTGATTTGTACAGTGGTAGAATTATTTCCTTGTCATGGGCATCTATGCCCCTATTGATGCACCCCATGATTTTATTTGTTTTGGCATCAGCTGCCCGACACAGGTTACTACAGCTAAATGTACTGTTAACTAAAACTCCCAAGTCCTTTTCCACGTCAGTCGTCCCAAGTGTGCTCACATTTAATACGTATGCCTGTGTACTGCCCCACTTCAGTGCTCTGTCGACCGCTCATCCGGTCCGGGGTCACGATCTACTGCTATGGCCTATAGGCCATAGCAGTAGGTCCCGGGACCGGAGCAGCGGTGGTCGGAGCACCGAAACTAACGTGCTGGTAACTTACGATACCGGCCAGCGCCCGTTCTCCTCGATGCTGCGATGCTCCTTTCCTCCAGTCCTATGGGCGCATGCACGGGGCGTCAGTGATGTCCCTGCATGCGCTACCTCCCAGCGGCCCCTGCGGTTTTAAAATTAATGCGGGGCTGCAGAAAGGTAAACGGGACATCCTTGTGTCCCGAAAAGATCTTTCGGGACACAGGGATGTCTCGAATGTGACGGGGCCCCCTGCGGGTTGCTCAGTGGCGGATCCCCCCCCCCTGGATCAGCCACTGAGCAGCCCACAGGGGCCCCCCTGGGGGATGGGGGCCCTGGGCAATTGCATGGATTGCCTAATGCTGGCCCTGACCACATGACCAAGTTAGAGGAAGGAAACACATAGATGCAGTCATACTGGAATAAAACAAATGGCGTTGTAGGTCTAATAATGGCAGGTGTGAATGATAAAAAATAACTTAGAGTGCTTCTTTTGAAGGGGTACTCTGGCGCTAAGACATCTTATCCCCTATCCAAATGATAGGGGATAAGATGCCTGATCGCGGGGGTGATCTTCCACGCCGCACCCCGTTAGAATCAGCCCCCGGAGCGTGCTTGGTCCCGGTCTGATTACTGGCGATCACGGGGATGGAGCGTAGTGACGTCACGGCTCCGCCCCCCTGTGACGTCACGCTCTGCCCCCTCAATGCAAGCCTATGGGAGGGGGTGTGACAGCTGCCACACCCTCCAATAGACTTGCATTGAGGGGCGGAGCGTGACGTCACACGGGGCGGAGCCATGACATCACTATGCTCCGTCCTCGTGGTCGAGATGGACTCAGCCTGAGGACCTCCAGCGGTTCCGTAAGCCGCTAAAGGTGGATGCTGCATGGTAGATCCCGGGGGTCCCCAGCGGCAGGACCCCCGCGATCTGACATCTTATCCCCTATCCTTTGGATAGGGGATAAGATGTCTAGGGGCGGAGTACCCCTTTAAGGAAGGAAAGGAAAAGATGAGGGCCATTCACTTCATGAGCCAAGTATTTGCATTCCCCACTGCTGTTTGTCACCTTAACCTGCATTTCATTGATAGCCTCTGTGCTAGCTGCTGTAGAAATTCTTAGCACTTTAGGTGTTCTTGTTGCTAACAAATCTAAGGGTATGTCTGTAAAGGTACTTCAACTTGTACCTGGTGCTGTATTTACACTTTGTAAAACCATCTCATATTTTCCCCTTTAGAGAAAACTCATAAGTGTAAATTTGCTGTGGCTTTGTTGCGGGTAGATTGTGGATCAGCTGTGGATTTCCAGATGTTATTTTCTTATTGACTAATTGATTTTCAGCAATAAATTTTCAGATCTGTAAATATCTACAGACACACATATAAAGATATGCAGGTTATGATTTGTTTCAGATTAACTCATCAGATTTGCTGCTGATTTTGACTTTCTAATTTCTTTATTTTTTTTATTAGGGAAGTCAAAATCTTGAACAAATCCACAGTAAATCTGCATGTGTGAAACATAACTTAAACAAGTTTAGTACTCAAGACCCAAAAAATTCTGCAGAAAATAATTTAAAAAAAAACTTTACTTTAAAGTCTGCTCTGGAGATAGGGCTGCAGACGGAAGAAATGCTTGCTGAGGTAGAACAGCGGGAACATAAAGTAAATCAGCATAAAGTGTACCTATCATTATAAAAACTTTTGACTTGTTCAATGGACATGTTATAAGTTTGTAACAGTTGGAGTTTGAGTGTTTAGACTCCGACCGATTAGCAGAGCAAGCGTCTTACAGACGAATCAAGGTTTTTTTTTTTTTTTTTTTTTTATTTTTTTTTTTATAATAGTGACAGGTACACTTTAAAGGGGAACTCCGGCGCTAAGACATCTTATCCCCTATCGAAAGGATGGGGAATAAGATGCCTGATTGCATGGGGTCCTGCCGCTGGGGACCCCCGTGATCTTTCACGCAGCACCCCGTTACCATCAGCCCCCAGAGCATGTTCACTCTAGGTCTGATGACTGCCGATCACGGGGCTGGAGTATTGTGATGTCAAGGATCCACCTCCGTGTGAGGTCACGCTCCTCCCCCTCAATGCAAGCCTATGGGAGGGGGCATGACAGCTTAAACAACACAATGTAACTCCAAGTCAATCACAATCCACTCAGGAAACAACACTGATTGACAATCAATTTCACATGCTGTTGTGCAAATGGAACAGGCAACAGGTGGAAATAATAGGCAATTAGCAAGACACCCACAATAAAGGAGTGGTTCTGCAGGTGGTGACCACAGACCACCTCTCAGTTCCTATGCTTCCTGGCTGATGTTTTGGTCACTTTTGAATGCTGGCAGTGCTTTCACTCTAGTGGTAGCATGAGACGGAGTCTACAACATGCACAAGGGGCTCAGGTAGTGCAGCTCATCCAGGATGGCACATCAATGCGAGCTGTGGCAAGAAGGTTTGCTGTGTCTGTCAGCGTAGTGTCCAGAGCATGGAGGCGCTACCAGGAGACAGGCCAGTACATCAGGAGATGTGGAGGAGGCTATAGGAGGGCAACAACTCAGCAGCAGGACCACTACCTCCGCCTTTGTGCAGGGAGAAGCAAGAGGAGCCCTGCCAGAGCCCTGCAAAATGACCTTCAGCAGGCCATAAATGTGCATGTGTCCACTCAAAGAGTCAGAAACAGACTTCATGAGGGTGGTATGAGGGCCCGACGTCCACAGGTGGGGGTTGTGCTCACAGCCGAACACATTGCAGGACATTTGGTATTTGCCAGAGAAAACCAATAATGGCAAATTCGCCACTGACACCCTGTGCTCTTCACAGATAAAAGCAGGTTCCCACTGAGCACATGTGACAGACGTGACAGAGTCTGGAGATGCCGTGGAGAATGTTCTGCTGCCTGCAACATCCTCCAGCATGACTGGTTTGCCGGTGGATGAGTAATGGTGTGGGGTAGCATTTCTATGAGAAGAGGGGGGTTACACAGCCCTCCATGTGCTTGCAAGAGGTAGCCTGACTGCCATTAGGTACCGAGATGAGATTCTTAGACCCCTTGTGAGACCATATGCTGGTGCGGTTTGCCCTGGGTTCCTCCTAATACAAGACAATGCTAGACCTCATGTGGCTGGAGTGTGTCAGCAGTTCCTGCAAGAGGAAGGTATTGATGCTATGGACTGGTCCGCACATTCCCCAGACCTGAATCTGACTGAGCACATCTGGGGCATCATGTCTCGCTCCATCCACAAACGACACGTTGCACCACAGACTTCCAGGAGTTGGCGGATGCTTTAGTCCAGGTCTGGGAGGACATCCTACAGGAGACCGTCTGCCACCTCATCAGGAGCATGCCCAGGCATTGTAGGAAGGTCATACGGGCACGTGGAGGCCACAGACACTACTGAGCCTAATTTTGACTTGCTTTAAGGACATTACATCACAGTTGGATCAGCCTGAAGTTTGGTTTTCACTTTAATTTTGAGTGTGACTCCATATCCCGACCTCCATGGATTGATCATTTTGATTTCCATTGATAATTTTTGTGTGATTTTGTTGTCAGCACATTCAACTATGTAAAGACGAAAGTAGTGTATATTGTGCCACCGAAGCAGGCTTTAGGGCAATGAAATGGTGTTTTTCCAAGACCTTTAGCCCAGGTGAGCTAGCAAAGAGGCTTATCAGGTGTCTAATTAATGAGGCCAGCAGAAGTCTGCATATATGGAAAGGAAACAGAATAGTCTGAGCTCTCACCAGAAGACAGCAAGGTGGCTGTAAAGGGGGGGGGGAGGCAGGGGTCTTTGTGAGGAGCACACAGCCGTGTGCTGTGAGTGACCTCAACAGTGATGTGTACAGACCAGGAGTCTTAGTGCACAGTAAGGCTGCAAACTCTGTGTGTGAACAGTGAGTAAAAGGTTGTAGGAAACTTGTGTTTCAACTGGCAGGGAAAAGCCCTCCAGTCGATGCTCAGTTGTGTAGTCAGTGGCTTGATGGCCTAGTACTTTGTTTTGTTTCTGTGTCATATTTTTGTTTCTCCTGCAACTTGTCTAATAAAGCTGGCAAGGAGCCAGACTTGTATAAAGAACTGTTGTTTGCCTCCTGAATGAAGTAGAAATGTGTCCTGTTGGTGTGTCCAGGACAATCACAGAGCTATCCCCAGAGTGAAATCTCTACAACTGGTGGAGAATGCGGGCAGCACGTTGCTATGAGCAACCAGCGGTCAAGTTGCAGTGAAGTTGTTGCCAGGAGCAACCAATCATGCATGTTACAGATGGAGAGGCCACCCGCAGAGTGCAAAGCAAATCTTGAGACTGTGGGGGAGATTTATCAAACGATTTAGACTGGTTTTTCCTGTCTAAATTTGTCGCAAAGAAAGTCGCAGTCTAAATATGTGCGATTTTTCTGCGACTTTTGCTGTAGAGGATTTTTAGAACATGATGCATGCAAGTCTATTTTAGACGGAAATGCATTGGAAAATGCATAGATGCTGAATTTATCAAGTGCGACTTTTGTGCGACAAGTCGCATCTGCCCAAAATACGCTGAAATGTCAGACCATGTTGGAGCAGGTCTAAATGCAGTTTAAGCTGTAGACCCTGAAGTCTGAGCACAGAATTTATCAAGGGCTGTGAGACCTTTGATAAATTAGGAGCACAATAGACAGGAGACTACCACATACGCTGGTCTATAAGCATACCCAGAATAGACTAGATTAGTAAATGTCCCCCTGTGTATAAAGGCGTTGCTAAGGGCAATGAAAAATTGTGTTAGCACAGGACTGTGCTGTGTTTGCAAGGTGTATTGCAAGATGGATGTCTTGATAAGTGCTTTTTTGCAGACAGCTGCAGCGCAAGAGGAAGCTACCTTCCTGCAGAGTTTTGAAAGGATTGCTACGCATGAGGCGTGGCCCAAGACACACTGGGAACATGATGTTCGGATTTATTGGAGGAGAGGCCCAAAAAGTTTATTGTAAACTTGATCCAAAGATCTTACGGGACTATGAGAAAGTCAAGGCAGAGATCCTGACTCGAGTGGAAGTAAGCCAAGCTGCAAGACTACAGTGTGCACTACGGCCTAACAGTGATGCTGGATTTAAAGTTGCAGAGCTACTTAAAGAGCAATTGGTGCAATGTTCTTCAGTGGAGATGAGAGGTGTCCAGCGCCAGCCCTTAACCCCTTAAGGACCAGGCCATTTTACACCTTAGGATCAGAGCGTTTTTTGAACATCTGACCACTGTCACTTTAAACATTAATAACTCTGGAATGCTTTTAGTTATCATTCTGATTCCGAGATTGTTTTTGCGTGACATATTCTACTTTAACATAGTGGTAATTTTTTGTGATAAATTGCATCCTTTCTTGGTGAAAAATTCCAAAATTTGATGAAAAAATTTCAAATGTTGCATTTTTCTAACTTTGAAGCTCTCTGCTTGTAAGAAAAATGGATATGCCAAATAAATTTTATTTTTATTCACAAGTACAATATGTCTACTTTATGTTTGCATCAAAAAATGTATGAGTTTTTACTTTTGGAAGACACCAGAGGGCTTCAAAGTTCAGCAGCAATTTTCAAATTTTTCACAAAATTTTCAAACTCACTATTTTTCAGGGACCAGTTCAGGTTTGAAGTGGATTTGAAGGGTCTTCATATTGGAAATACCCCACAAATGACCCCATTATAAAAACTGCACCCTCCAAAGTATTCAAAATGACATTCAGTAAGTGTTTTAACCCTTTAGGTGTTTCACAGGAATAGCAGCAAAGTGAAGGAGAAAATTCAAAATCTTCATTTTTTACACTCGCATGTTCTTGTGGACCCAATTTTTGAATTTTTGCAAGGTGTGAAAAGGAGAAAATTTTTACTTGTATTTGAAACCCAATTTCTCTCGAGTAAGCACATACCTCATATGTCTATGTTAATTGTTCGGCGGGCGCAGTAGAGGGCTCAGAAGGGAAGGAGCGACAAATGGTTTTTGGGGGGCATGTCACCTTTAGGAAGCCCCTATGGTGCCAGAACAGCAAAAAAAAAAAACACATGGCATACCATTTTGGAAACTAGACCCCTCGGGGAACATATCAAGGGGTAAAGTGAACCTTAAAGGGTACCTCTCATCAAAAAAAAAAATTGATATATTATAGATTAATGTATGCAGAATAACTTCACAATTGCATGTTATTAAAAAATATGCTTCTTTCTATTTAATTTTCCACTTTGAAGAAATGACCACTAGGGGTCTCCCTACCAGTCTTGGCAGCAAGCATTTCAGACTCATGCTGGAGTCCTAAACACTACGAGCTGCCAGTCTGCTTTGTTCACAAAGTAGAACACTCAGAGCTGCCAGCCTGCTTTGTTCACAGCCTTTTTGGCTGTGAACAAAGCAGGCTGGCAGCTCTGAGTGTTTAGGACTCCAGCATGAGTCAGAAATGCTTGCTGACAGGACTGATCGGGAAAAATACAATAGAAAGAAGCATATTTTTCATTAACATGCTATTGGCAAGTTATTCAACATTCATTAATCTAAAATATATCAAAAGTTTATTTGATGAGAGGTACCCTTTAATACTCCACAGGTGATTCACGATTTTTGCATATGTAAAAAAAAAAAAAAAAAAAAAATTTTACCTAAAATGCTTGGTTTCCCAAAAATTTTACATTTTTGAAAAGGGTAATAGCAGAAAATACCCCCCAAAATTTGTAACACTATTTCTCCCGAGTACGGCGATACCCCATATGTGACCCTAAACTGTTGCCTTGAAATACGACAGGGTTCCAAAGTGAGAGTGCCCTGCACATTTGAGGCCTAAATTAGGGACTTGCATAGGGGTGGACATAGAGGTATTCTACGCCAGTGATTCCCAAACAGGGTGCCTCCAGGTGTTGTAAATCTCCCAGCATGCCTGGACAGTCAGTGGCTGTCTGGCAATACTGGGAGTAGTTGTTTTGCAACAGCTGGAGGCTCCGTTTTGGAAACAGTGGCGTACCAGACGTTTTTCATTTTTATTGGGGAGGGGGCTGTGTAGGGGTATGTGTATATGTAGTGTTTTTTACTTTTTATTTTGTGTCAGTGTAGTGTAGTATAGTGTTTTTAGGGTACAGTCGCACGGGCGGGGGTTCACAGTAGTTTCTCGCTGGCAGTTTGAGCTGAGGCAGAAAATTTGCTGCAGCTCAAACTTGCAGCCGGATACTTACTGTAAACCTCCGCCCATGTGAGTGTACCCTGTACATTCACATTGGTGGAGGGGGAACATCCAGCTGTTGCAAAACTACAACTCTCAGCATGTACGGTCTATCAGTGCATGCTGGGAGTTGTAGTTTTACAACAGCTGGAGGCATACTACTTTGGCTGGGAATGCTGGGGATTGTAGTTATGCAACAGCTGGAGACACACTGGTTTGCTACTTAACTCAGTGTTTCACAATCAGTGTGCCTCCAGCTGTGGCAAAACTACAACTCCCAGCTTGTCCGGTGCATGCTGGGAGTTGTAGTTTGCAACAGCTAGAGGCACACCGGTCGTGAAACACTGAGTTAAGTAAAAAAAAAAAAAACTCTGTGTTTCACAACCAGTGTGCCTTCAGCTGTTGTAAAACTACAGCTCTCAGTAGTCACCGACAGCCAACGGGCATGCTGGGAGTTGCATTTATGCAACCAGCAGATGCACCACTACAACTCCCAGCATGCACTTTAGCTGATTGTGCAAGCTGAGAGTTGTAGTTATACAACAGCTGAAGGTACACTTTTCCATAGATCCAGCTGTTGCAAAACTAAAAGTTCCAGCATGCCCATAAGGGAATACTGGGGGTTGTGGTGGTCTGCTTCCTGCTGTTGCATAACTACAGCTCCCAGCATGCCCTTTTTGCATGCTGGGAGCTGTTGCTAAGCAACAGCAGGAGGCTGTCACTCACCCAACTGCTGATCCACACTGCAGGTCAGTCCCTCGCCGCCGCCGCTCCTGGGGCCCCGATCCCAACAGGGATGCCAGGGATCGGGGGCCCCAGCTGCCCGGGTCCACGTCCCGCACCCGCTCACGTCCTCCGGAAGAGGGGAGGAGCGGGTTGCGGGAGTGACACCCGCAGCAGGTGCCCTGATTGGTCGGCCGGTAAACCGGCCGACGAATCAGGGCGATTGTGAGGTGGCAACAGTGCCACCTCACCCCTGCTGGCTATGGCTGTTTGGATCCTTCAGAGACGGCCCCCATCAGCCAGTAATTCCGGGTCACTGGAGACCCGATTGACCCGGAATCTGCCGCAGATCGCTGGGCAGAATTGTCATCATGACCCCCCTGGGCGATATGCCGCGATGCCTGCTGAACGATTTCAGCAGGCATCGGGCACCGGCTCCACTCCAGATGGCTGCGGGGGGCCCGGGAAAGCACATGATGTTCTCATACGTCATGTGTCCTTAAGGACTCGGAAATGGAGACATATGAGAACGTCATGTGTCCTTAAGGGGTTAAAGGGGTACTACCATGCTGACAACTTATCCCCTATCTAAAGGATAGGGGATAAGTTTCCTGATCGCGCGGGGTCCCGCCGCTGTGGACCCCCACGATCTCGCACCCCACTCTCATCAGGCCCCGGAGCGAACATCGACAGGCCTGGTGATCGTGACGTCACAGCTCCGCCCCGTGTGACGTCACGCTTCGCCCCCTCAATGCAAGTCTATGGCAGGGGCGAGACAGCTGTCTCGCCCCTGCCATAGACTTGCATTGAGGGGGCGGAGCGTGACATCACATGGGGGCGGAGTCTTGACGTCACGATACTCCGGCCCCGTGATCGGCAGTCATCAGACTGATGAGAGCGGGGTGCTGCGTGCGAGATCGCGGGGGTCACCAGCGGCGGGACCCCGCGTGATCAGGCAACTTATCCCCTATCCTTTAGATAGGGGATAAGTTGTCAGCACGGTAGTACCCCTTTAAGAGATTCTGGTAAGACTGTTCCAGGGGTTATGGGGCCATGTATAGAGACTATGAGACTGTACATAAGAATGATGGGACTGTGCATAAAAATGCTGAGTCTGAGGGTGGTGTTTCCCTAGTTGACTGTGTGGACTCTGTCCAAGGTGGCTCCAACCTATGTCCAAGTGTGAAATCATGTGAGGGTGGGGGACCCCTCATGAACTCTAATGAGACTGTTCACACTCTGCAGATTGGACTGAAAAAGTTTGGTGAACAGAAAATGTTGCATGCAGGACTGGGGAAAAATTTGACAAAACACACTTTGCATGAGTTAGGTCATAGTGCTATGAACTGTCCTGTAAATTTTGAACCTATGCATTGTGACAATGTTTTTTGTGAAAAATGCATGCCTATGTTTTATGAAGTAATGTGTACAGCTGCTAACTCAGACAGGACAAAAGAAAACCTGTGTGAGCTGGTAGTAAATTGTAAAAAAGATTATTGCTTTGCTAGAGCCTAGGGGTATAAAAGTCTGGTAAAGACCAGTTGCCCATAGACAAACAAGCTGCCGGGTCGTCACAACTCAATGAGCAGTACGGGGTGCTCTATTCAAAAGAAGCAAGTCCATAGGCAATCCAACGTATAGAAATATAAAAATGGCACTCACCCATCTGGCAGTAAAGTAGTAGTGTATTTATTGTGAAAAATCAAGCATACACAAACTGGAATCACAGGAGCGGCATCTTGGGAGAGGCGTACAAAATAGCCCACTTGCCTTCGGCGTCCTTCTCTCAAGATGCCACTCCTGTGATGCCGGTTTGTGTATGCTTGATTTTGCACACTAAATACACTACTACTTTACCGCCAGACGGGTGAGTGCCACTCTTATACTTCTATACCTTGGATAAAACTGATAATGTCTGTCTAATAGAGTATGATGTAGAACTGGGGACGGGTTTTCCATTTTTTCAGCAGTTATGGGAAGACTGTCAGGTGACTAGAGCAGGTACACCTGATAGGCCCACAACACTTGACTTGCACCACACACTGGTTGAGAGTTACCTAGCAGAGGCTGAGGATGAAGAGTGTCAGCAGTCTCTAGATATAGGTCAGATAGGGGTCTGTCAGACTGCTAAGGGAGCTGAAGAACAGACCGTGAAGTCCAAGAGGATCCAGAGACTCAAGTGACAAGTGTGCCTCTGACTGAAACAGAATCTTCAGTAAAACCTGAAATGGAGCAGGTACAGGAACGTGAATCTGAGCCCAAGGTGCGGCTAGAGTTGCACGGTCATCTGGAAAAGGTGACCGGAAAAGAAGTTACAGTGATGTCTGTGGATAATACAGAAGTACTGAAAAGAGTACATGTGGAGCCAGGCCATGCGCTTACTGTTACATACAAAGTCCTGAGTGAAGGAGATGTGATGTCTGGACCAGATATGGATCGTGACTGTAAGGTCGAACCACTGAACCAGATGTTGTTGCAGACCCAGGAGTCCTAGATGTTTCTGCCAGGCAGCAGAGAGCGGTGGTGAAGTGAAAGAGAAGTCTGCGAGTGAGCAGAGAAATTGTGGCAAAGCAACAGAGAAGTCAAGCAGTGAGCAGAGAGACTGTCCAGGATCTACCCTGAAGTCCAAGTGGCCAAGACACTTGCAAAGGGGGAAACTACTCCTAAAGGTGGAGAAGAGTCAGACCGAGACGGCTTGAAGGAAGAGACAGACCAAGGACAGGTGACTGTCAGAAGAAAAGAGAATGTCTCAAGGTCCAGCAGCGAGAGTGAGGAACCCTGCTGTAAGTAAGAGACCACTGAAAAACTGAGCTGGTCCTGATGAGAAAAGGGGGCAGTTATGTGAAGCCAAGTCGGTGGAACAAAAGTCTGGGAAACAGACTGATGGGGACTCCAAAGAGGTAAAGACTGAAGAGTTTGAAGACAATGAAAAAAAGCCATATGAGAAGTCCTCTGAAGCTGAGACTAAGATGAAGCCATATGAGAGGTCCTCTGAAGCTGTGGAGATATGGACATTTGATGGTGAAAATGCTGAGGCAAAGTTCTCTGAGTCAGAAGCTTAATCCGAGATAACTGCAGAAGATGCAAGTAAAGTCAGTGACACATCTGAACGTGTGGGTGAAGAGAGGCCTAAAGGAGCCAAAATTCTCAGCCTGCAGATGAGCCTGTGAAGGTTGGTGTCCTTAAAGAAAAGGCTAATGAGAAAGCAGAGTACTTAAAAAGAGGATACTATGATAGAAGACTGGGTCGTGGTAAGGGCTGGGACAGGCAGAAGTTGGCCACGCGGCGGACCGTCAGCTCGATTTTAAGATACAAGTACGAGCATTTTCACTCCAGCAACTTATACACTGCAGCAATTATACACTATTGGAGCTGGAATTACTGCAGCTGCTGGCACCAGACTTGCCCTCCAATGGGTCCTCAAAAAGGGATTTAAAGTTTGCTCATTCCAATTACCAGGCTCTGTCATTGTGCCGCTGTGCGGCAGTGATTCTAATAGCAATGCCTGTAATCTGCATGTCATACTGAATAACAGTATTATTTCCCTAACATAGCACACTCCCTATGCATGTTACGACAAGGCAAAGTGTTCTACACCCCTATTGAGGCTCTCTGTAGCCCGGAAATAGCTATTTTTAATAGCAATTCACCGCAAATAAATTTGGATTGAACCACATTTTTTCAAAAATTTGCTCATCTCTAGTAGCCTTTGTTACTTTGGTCCCAGCTCTCTGCAGGTCATTCACTTGGTTCTCCCGTGTGGTTCAGGGATTTTTGCTCACCATTCTTGTGATCATGTTGACACCAACGAGGTTCATACTCCAGATCGAGGGAGATTATTAGGGGTCTTGTATGTCTTCCATTTTCTAATAATTGCTCCCATAGTTGATTTCTTCACACCAAGCTGCTTGCCTATTGCAAGATTCGGTCTTCTCAGCCTGGTGCAGGTCTACAGTTTTGTTTCTGGTGTCCTTTGACAGCTCTTTGGTCTTAGCCATAGTGGAGTTTGCAGTGTGACTCTTTGAGGTTGTGGACAGGTGTCTTTTATACTGATAACAAGTTCAAACAGGTGCCATTATTACAGGTAACGAGTGGAGGACAGAGGAGACTCTTAGAGAAGAAGTTACAGGTCTTTGAGAGCTTAAATATATATATATATATATATATATATATATATATATATATATATATATATATTTAATATATATAGAGTTTAAATCTTGCTTGTTCGTAGGTGACCAAATACTTATTTTACCGAGGAATTTACCAATTAATTTATTAGAAATCCTACAATGTGATTTCCTGTATTCTTTCCCCCCATTCTGTCTCTCATAGTTGAGGTATATCTATGATGAAAATGACGGGCCTCTCTCATCTTTTAAAGTGGGAGATTTTGCACAATTGGCGCTGACTTAATACTTTTTTCCCCACTGTATATATAAGTCCTGGATTCAGTGTCTGTTACTCCTCCTTTTTTTCATGTTTTTTTTTTTTTAATTGGGATTTAATAAATATATACCTTTTAATACAATTTCTTGAAGTGACTCCATAATTTTGGTTTGGTATTTATTTTATAGAATATAAAAATAGATTTTCAGTAAATGGAGTTTGGAGAGATTGACCACAAGAAATGCAGATCATTAGTAAACATGATTACTGTCACGATGCCGGCTGGCAGGTAGTGGATCCTCTGTGCCAGAGAGGGATGGCAAGGACCGCGCTAGTGGACCGGTTCTAAGCCACTACAGGTTTTCACCAGAGCCCGCCGCAAAGCGGGATGGTCTTGCTGCGGCAGTAGTGACCAGGTCGTATCCACTAGCAACGGCTCACCTCTCTGGCTGCTGAAGATACTGAAGATAGGCGAGGTACAAGGGAGTAGGCAGTAGCAAGGTCGGACGTAGCAGAAGGTCGGGGGCAGGCGGCAAGGTTCGTAGTCAGGGGAGATAGCAAAAGAACTGGTACACAGGCTATTAAACACACAATACGCTTTCACAAGGCACAAGGGCAACAAGATCCGGCAAGGGAGTGCAAGGGAGGAGACTAGATATAGCCAGGGAACAGGTGGGAACCAATTAAGCTAATTGGGCCAGGCACAATCATTGGTGCACTGGCCCTTTAAGTCTCAGGGAGCTGGCGCGCGCGCGCCCTAGAGAGCGGAGCCGCGCGCGCCAGCACATGACCGCAGGAGACGGGAACGGGTAAGTGACCTGGGATGCGATTCGCGAGCGGGCGCGTCCCGCTGTGCGAATCGCATCCCCAACGGCCATGGCAGAGCAGCGCTCCCGGTCAGCGCTGACCGGGGAGCTGCAGGGAGAAGGACGCCGTGAGCGCTCCGGGGAGGAGCGGGGACCCGGAGCGCTAGGCGTAACAGTACCCCCCCCCTTAGGTCTCCCCTTCTCTTTATCGGGTAACTGCCTCCCCTGGGATGAGGACACCGGGAAAGGATGGAGGGATTCCTCAACGGCAGGCAGAACCGCAGGAGTAGGAATGGGGAGAGAGGGCAGAGGGCGAGACCTGGCACGGGGCAGTGTGACACCAGGACGAGGGCCATGAGGGGACACAGAAGCTTGCCTGATGGAACTGGGAGGGGGGGAGGGGCATTTCCTGTGGCAGGCAGAGTCCTTAATGACCTTAGGGGGACCGGATACAGGAGGAACCACAGAGTTACGGCAAGGGTTACTGGGAACCGGTTTTAGACAGTTCTTGGCACAAGAGGACCCCCAACTCTTGATCTCCCCAGTGGACCAATCCAGGGTTGGGGAATGAAGTTGAAGCCAGGGAAGTCCAAGGAGAATTTCCGAGGTGCAATTGGGGAGGACCAAAAGTTCAATCCTCTCGTGATGAGATCCGATGCTCATAAGAAGGGGCTCCGTGCGGAAACGTATGGTACAGTCCAACCTGGCTCCGTTGACCGCGGAAATGTGGAGTGGCTTGACAAGACGGGTCACCGGAATACGGAATTTATTCACAAAGGACTCCCGAATAAAATTCCCAGAAGCTCCAGAGTCCAGGCAGGCCACGGCTGAGAGGGGAGAGCTGGCTGAAGTGGAAATCCGAACAGGTACCGTGAGACGTGGAGAAGCCGACTTGGCATCAAGAGACGCCACACCCACGAGAGCTGAGTGCGAGCGTGCGTTTCCCAGACGTGGAGGACGGATTGGGCAATCCACCAAAAAATGTTCAGTACTGGCACAGTACAGACAGAGATTCTCTTCCTTACGGCGATTCCTCTCTTCCAGGGTCAGGCGAGACCGATCCACTTGCATGGCCTCCTCGGCGGGAGGCCTAGGCGCAGATTGCAGTGGAGACTGTGGGAGAGGTGTCCAGAGATCTAAGTCTTTTTCCTGGCGGAGCTCTTGATGCCTCTCAGAAAAACGCATGTCAATGCGAGTGGCTAGATGAATGAGTTCATGCAGGTTAGCAGGAGTCTCTCGTGCGGCCAGAACATCTTTAATGTTGCTGGATAGGCCTTTTTTAAAGGTCGCGCAGAGAGCCTCATTATTCCAGGATAGTTCAGAAGCAAGAGTACGGAATTGTATGGCGTACTCGCCAACGGAGGAATTACCCTGGACCAGGTTCAGCAGGGCAGTCTCAGCAGAAGAGGCTCGGGCAGGTTCCTCAAAGACACTTCGAATTTCCGAGAAGAAGGAGTGAACAGAGGCAGTGACGGGGTCATTGCGGTCCCAGAGCGGTGTGGCCCATGACAGGGCTTTTCCAGACAGGAGGCTGACTACGAAAGCCACCTTAGACCTTTCAGTGGGAAACTGGTCCGACATCATCTCCAAGTGCAGAGAACATTGCGAAAGGAAGCCACGGCAAAACTTAGAGTCCCCATTAAATTTGTCCGGCAAAGACAGGCGGAGGCTAGGAGTGGCCACTCGCTGCGGAAGGGGTGCAGGAGCTGGCGGAGGAGATGGTTGTTGCTGCTGTAGCTGAGACTGAACTTGCTGTAGCTGTGACTGTTGCTGCTGTTGCTGTGACTGGAGCTGCTGTAGCTGCGACTGGAGTTGCTGTGTCATGGTGGTCAAGTACGACAGCTGGTGCTCTTGTCGGGCGACCAATGTAGGGAGGTCGGCGACAGCTGGCAGAGGAACTTCAGCGGGATCCATGGCCGGATCTACTGTCACGATGCCGGCTGGCAGGTAGTGGATCCTCTGTGCCAGAGAGGGATGGCAAGGACCGCGCTAGTGGACCGGTTCTAAGCCACTACAGGTTTTCACCAGAGCCCGCCGCAAAGCGGGATGGTCTTGCTGCGGCAGTAGTGACCAGGTCGTATCCACTAGCAACGGCTCACCTCTCTGGCTGCTGAAGATACTGAAGATAGGCGAGGTACAAGGGAGTAGGCAGTAGCAAGGTCGGACGTAGCAGAAGGTCGGGGGCAGGCGGCAAGGTTCGTAGTCAGGGGAGATAGCAAAAGAACTGGTACACAGGCTATTAAACACACAATACGCTTTCACAAGGCACAAGGGCAACAAGATCCGGCAAGGGAGTGCAAGGGAGGAGACTAGATATAGCCAGGGAACAGGTGGGAACCAATTAAGCTAATTGGGCCAGGCACAATCATTGGTGCACTGGCCCTTTAAGTCTCAGGGAGCTGGCGCGCGCGCGCCCTAGAGAGCGGAGCCGCGCGCGCCAGCACATGACCGCAGGAGACGGGAACGGGTAAGTGACCTGGGATGCGATTCGCGAGCGGGCGCGTCCCGCTGTGCGAATCGCATCCCCAACGGCCATGGCAGAGCAGCGCTCCCGGTCAGCGCTGACCGGGGAGCTGCAGGGAGAAGGACGCCGTGAGCGCTCCGGGGAGGAGCGGGGACCCGGAGCGCTAGGCGTAACAATTACTGACCACCCATGTGTTTTGTTTCCCATTTTCTTATATTACATAGAAAATACAATCCTCCAGATGTTGCATTTGTAATGAAATTGAATGAAAAGGGTATTTACTCAGACTACATATTTCTATTCTTTTCACATAAGAGTTCTGTACTTTGTTACACCAAAAAAAAATTTTTTTTAAATAGAATGTACTTGATAGAAAGGAAAAAATATGGTAACTTTCCATTGTTATACACAAAATATAACCCATGTGCACATCAATCAAATTTGCTGACTTGCTGTTGAAGAATGTTCTATATTGGTCTACTCCAAAAATACCATTAAAGGGGTACTCCGGTGGTTTATTTTTTTGACTATATAGCATCTTCTTTGTAAGTTTTGTTTTTTTGTGTTATATGTTTTGGCAGCATGTGTGTGTTTTTCTTACCTGTTTGTTGGGCAGGAAGTTCTGTAGTTCAGAGGGTTTTCTTTTACTGTTGTCCACAGTTCTGAGTCTGTTGTGGACAAGATGTCACAGCTTATTTTTTTTTCTCTGTCTGCATGAGAGGAGTAAGCCACGCCCCTCATCTCATCCAGCTGAGTACACAGCTCCTCACCTCCCCTCCCCCTGCTCTGTATTCTAAGGACGCAGGTCTGCACAGGAGAAGGAACACAGAGAAGATAAGTGTTATCTGAAGGGGAGGATGAGAAGGTGCACGGGAATGATCTCTATATGTGAAGGGGGAGAGGGGGGGCTCCTGAATGACACATGCTGGGAGCTGTAGTCCCTGTTATGTGTGTGTATGCTAGTGTTTACAAACCAGTGTGCCTCCAGCTGTTGCAAAACTACAACTCCCAGCATGCCCTGACAGACTTTGGACATGCTGGGAGTTGTAGATTTGCTACAGCTGGAGGCACACTGGTTGGGAGACACTGTTCTAGCCTATTCAGCATACACATCACGTTACGCCAGTGTTTCCCAACCAGTGTGCCTCCAGCTGTTGCAAAACTATAACTCCTAGCATGCCCAAAGGCTGTCAGGGCATGCTGGGTTTTGCCAAACCTGGAGGCACCCTGGTTGGGAAACACTAGTGCATGCCCTACAGAGGTGTGGTGAACTACAACCCCCAGGAGACTACAGAGGCAGCATGCTGGTGTTATACCACAGACTGAAGACTCCTGAATGACACATGCTGGGAGTTGTAGTCCCTTTTGTGTGTGTATGACAGTGTATCCCAACCAAGGCTGATTATATTAGTGTGCTGTGTGTAAGGGGGCTGATCCTGGAAAATAGTAGGATGGGAAAAGGGCGGAACAAACAAACAAAAAAAGGACCTGCCCCAAACCAGCAAAGCATGTGGCATACTGGGATTTCTAGTTTTCAGCACAGCAAGAAACAGGAAATAGAAGCAAAGATAGGAAAACAAAGTGGGGGATAAAAAGACAGCAAAGAACGGAAATAGAGTAGCCTAAACAACAAGAATAGAAATTAAACAAAACAAATAGGGTAAGTCAAATACGGAAAAACACGTTGACCACTGGAGTACCCCTTTAATCTACTATTACATGTTAAACTGTAAATTTTACTTTTAAGTGTAAGTCTCTCAAAAGTTAAGCTGAATTGATGGTTTTGTGGACATTTTCTCATTTCTGATATAAAATAGTAGAACAATGGGGTTCTGTATTACCTGATTAATTCTTGAAAAGCCTAAAGAGATAATGTCTGGTGACAATAGGTGCGTAAAAAGTAACTTTAAAGAACATAACATGTGAATTGAGTCGCTTGCATTGGCTAATAAAGTAGCTGAAAAAGCAAATTCTGCTGTATTATTAATCTTATAAGGAGTTTCTATTATATATGTAAACATCTGCTTACAAACCAGGCTGCAGTTTACTTAAAAGGTGAAGACAACATATGGTGTTCAGTGTTTAAAATAATGTTCTGCACGGTGGTAAAAGTGATATCAATACCATGCTAAGTGAAAGGGTAAATCTGTAATACAATATACTTTACTTCTACTTTCCGTACTAGGCCGGCGGGAGGTGGGAGTGAGAAAGCTACGGCCGATTCTCAGGAAGAGGTGAGAAGATCCAGCAGGCTCCACAGTAATGTGGAGCCCACTCCCCCGTCCGTTGCTGGAAACTGAAAGGAGTCCGGTACGAAGATTACAGTTATGTCTTCGGGGACTGTTGTTATGGAAGCCAGGCAATTAGCAGAATATGAGCAGCCAGGTAAAAAACTGAAAATAATATGGGAAGACTTGAAGTTTGCCCGCTACCAGACAGATCGCTCTGCCAAGGCCATGAGGGCAAGGTTTGCTGCCAAGGTGTGTGAGCTGAAGGCCGAGGAGCAGAAGGTGGTGAGAGCCCGAATGCTGATTCTAGAGGGAGCGGGCATGTTTAAAGAAAAGTAAAAAAATTAGGACCACTTTAAAACCATGCTCATCCCTATGAAGGAGGAAGAGGATAGCCAGGGGGAGGAAGAGTGCCTGTATGTCACAGAGGAAAAGATGGAGGAAGGTGGTGAGGGAGATGGCGGCAGTGAGGGTGATGAGAGTGAAGATGTGTGTGATACCCTGTGTACCCCTAAGACCTGTCACCCCGAGTGCGGATTACATCAACCCTGCCCAAGTTGCCTTACCAACCACTTCAGAGGAAAGTGAGAGCAGTGATGGCAGTGACAGTGGCCCGGTAGGCGGGGGGCTCCTGCGAGCCATATGATGCAGGAGTCACCCACCCATCTGGAGAACTTCAGTTTTGGCCAGGACCTGGGCCCGGAGGAGAGCAAGAAGAAGATTAAGAACAGGAAGAAGAAAAAGACTGAGGAGCAAGTGATGTTTGTCTTCTCCCCTTTCCAGCAGTCTGGGCCAACTGAAAAGTTGGTTCAGGCTGCTGGGCCCCCCACCCTGCCAGATCCCGCTTGTGCTGTGGAATGGGACCAGCACGGGGGGTACAGTGCGGCATCCAACATGGCCACGGGTGCTACAGTCACGCGTCCTGCTGGCAGGGAAGAGCAGGACGGGCTAATGGTGGTCGTTAGTTATGCAGCAGTGTGCAAGGGGAGCGGTTCCCCGAGTATTGTGGGCAATGTGACCAGCTCTGCGGGGCACTTCCCAGAGAGTCGAGGGAGTGTCAAGATGCCAGGACCTGAATGCTGAGCCCGTGCGGTCGGGTGCAGTGTGTGGCGCAGACGCTGTGGGGATCTCCCCTGTGAGAGAAGGGAGTCCCTGCACATCAGTGGCAGGAGGAGGGGTGGAGGGGCGCCCAGAGGGGCAGCCTCAGCCTTGGAATTTGACGTCAGCAGTGACGTTCATATGGAGGAGGAGTCAGTGTCGCTGACAATGGCAGCTGCCGGTGACCTAAGGAGGAACAAGAAGGCCAAGCTAAAGCATGTCCAGGCCATCTCAGAGGTAGTGGGTGAAACAGCTGCTGATCCCCAAAATACTGTTAATAAAAGCAATGCGATACGGTCTCTGGTCCGGCTGCCCGACCGCCTCCCCCCCCCCCCGGTCGCCAGGAGTTATGCAAGTGTGGCAGCCGGGGGTTCAGAGGGATCTTTACCTCCTGCATCTGGTGAGGGTCAGTTGCAACGGCACTAAAGAGAGGAGAAAGGATGCTCCAGGCAGAGGGAAAGGAGATGGACCTGTATTTCTGGGTGGAGAGACATGGTCAGGGAGCATTCCGAGAGAGAAATGGGGAGATTGTATGGTCCCTTCAGACAATCGGGCAGGAGGTAGGGCGCAGGAATATGGCCCATCTGGTCTGGAAAAGAGAAGATGCTTGCCCCCAAAGGGGAAAGGTGGTGGATCTTCTTTTCCAGATGGGTTTCAGGGCTGGGGACATCTTTACCCTGATTTACCCATTTGGCTCCTCCGAGTTTGACGTCAGCTTTGTTAGGCCGGAGGGACTAGATCTCTTTTGGTCTAATTATGAGCTGATGAAAAACTAGTCTAGATGGCGAGATTTCGCTGTAAAAGCGGTATCTCGCCAGAGTATGGTAAAGAAAGTGACCGTTTTGACTCGTAGCGAGTCACTTTCTTGTTATGACATTATGACCTGGCTGAGCAGGTACGGGGAGGTGATGGACGTCCCCCGGAAGATCTTTGATGAGCACAATATATTATCTGAGGCCTAGACTTTTTCTGTCTGTCTCAGGCATTCAGGGAACACGGTCACCCACATCCCTTCGGGCCGCCTTCCTGGGACGTGGCAGGATTCAGATCTTCTACCAGGGGCAGCCAAAGCTGTGTCACAGGTGTGGTGAGAGAAACCACTTTAGTGCCAACTGCACTTGGCAGATATGCACCCTTCTGTGGGGTGAGTCACCGGGCAGTCAACTAGGGCAAATTCGGTTTAACTTGTGTGGTGACTTAGGTCACCCATTCAGCCAGTTTCCGCGCTCTAATTTAGTGACCGCCCCGGCTGGGGAAAGTCTAACGGTTGCCCCAGCAGGGGAGGGGACCAGTGGAGGAGAGAGGCACACAAGCCAGTGAAGGAAAAACATAAGAACCCCTCTATGCGGAGGCAAGAGGAGAAGCACAGGTTGGAGAGGACCCTTGAGAATTCCCAGATGCCAGGGGTAGCTCGGTATCCCACTCCAGACACTGGCTCAGAAGAAGGTCATAATAACTCTGAGGCTTTGGGTGAGGCTGAACTGGACGAGGGGATAGGGAGACTGCGTAGGGAAGAAGGTCAAGATGCTTTCTCCTCCAGTCACGGAGGAGAATCCTAAACTGTGGATGAGGAGGAGGAGAAGGGGCAGATAGTAAATGGTGGCCAGAAAAAGAAGAGGAGGAAGAATGGTAAGAGCAAGGTGGTGCCATCCTCCTCTTCAGTTGTAGCCTCAGACCATAGAAGGGACAACTCAGTCTCTGACCCTCTGATCGTCCTTTCAAATCGATATGAGGCCCTCGGGGATACTATCTCCCCTCCTTCTCTTGAAGTTCAGTAGGCAGTGCAGCCTCCAGAAGGTGCCGGGCCTCCAGGAGGTGCCGAGCCTCCTTCCTCTGGGGCAGTTTCCTCAGGGGGGGAGGTAACACCAGATGCCAGAGGTAAAGATCCTGGGATGGATATGTCCCTGAGTTTAAAAGGGGGAAAGGATCTTCCACCGATTCAGATAGGGGTTGAGGGAAGGAGAGGAAGAAGGTTTAAGGGGTGAGGCCATTTAACTCAATCACCCAGAATGGTGGCACTCACCCCACTAACGCTGGCATCTATTAACTGTGCCAGCATAAAGTCGGATACGGCTAGATTCACAGGCCTTGATTTTCTCGGCCGTGTTGAAGTCAACATTTTATTTTTACAAGAAACCATGTTGTCAGATCTAGCCTCCCTGGCAAAAGCCAGGAAAGAGTAGAGGCGCGGTCCCTCCCACTGGTCTCTTGCGGCTGAGCCGTATAGTGGGGTGGCGGTCCTTTTTACTGCTCCTGTTGAATGCAGACGGGTTATTGTTGAATGCAGACGGGAAGTACCGCTCGCCTGACCTTTACAGAAACTATAAGATGTCAGTGAGTAGTAAAGTGATTTCAGGACTGATTGATAATACAGGATCTCTGAATCGGTCCAGATCAGGGATCTTGGAGGTCGTCAGATCCTTCTACTCGCACCTTTTGGGGAGGAAGGGTCTTGATCGAGACAAGATGTCGGTTTTCCTGGCTGAAACCATTCCTGAGCCAGGAGTAGACCCCTCTCTTGATGTTTTGGCAGAAGAAATCAAGGAAGAGGAAGTGAGAGTGGAGATCGAGGGCGTTGCCCCTAAGAAGTTACCAGGTCTGGATGGCTTAACATCCGAGTGGTACAGGACCTTTAAGGAGTCTTTAGCTCCACTCTTGACTGAGGTATTCAATGAGTGTCTCTCCTCGGGACCTCTGCCGACCTCTCTTCTCAATAAGGATAGAAAGCTTCTGGCTAAGATACTGTTTAATCGGCTGGTGAAGTTTGCACCCCAGCCCTTTCGGGGGCTCAGCACTGCTCTGCTCCAGGCCGAAGCACCTTAAGTGCGGTCATTAGTGTCAGGGAGGCAGTGGAGCTGAGTAGTGCGGGTTTCTGGAAGGGGTACTTGCTGTCCCTGGATCAGGCCAAAGTGTTTGATCAAGTGAACCATGAACCTCTGGTCCATCCTCCTGAGATATGGCTTACCAAGTACTTTTGTTAATTGGCTTAAGATCTTGTATGCAGGGGCAGAGAGTTTCCCGTTGGTGAACGGATGGTCTGGCTGCTCTTTTGTGGTGGGGTCTGGGGTCCGTCAGGGTTGTCCTTTGAGCCCTCTTTTATACGTGTTTGCGATCGATCCCTTCATCCAGAGGGTAGATTGTGGGCCGTTGACAGGAGTCGGGATGAGTCTGGCGGAGCTTGATGTCGCCCAGAGAGTGGGGGCGTACACACATGATGTCAACATTTTCGAGAGAGAGAGGAGGTCGATGTGGTGATGTTGGAAGTGGACCGCTACTCGGAGGCATCTAAGTTCAACTGGGATAAGTGTGAGAGTCTCTGGCTGGGAGGGGGAGATCCAACGTTTTATCTCCCGGACACCCTTCCAGGGTCCAGAGTCAGCAAACGTTTTGGGCATCACATTCGGCCAGGATGATTATCCCACCAAAAACTGTGATGGTAAGCTCCAGGATGCCACTCAGAAGGTGGACCAGTGGAAGGCTTGGTCTCTGACCCTCAGGGAAAGGGTACGCCTGATCAAATCGTACCTGCTCCCCTTGTTTATCTATCTGGGCAATGTATGCATCTTGCTAGAGGCTTACTGCACTAGGATCTTCAGCTTGTTTTTTCAACTGTTATTTAGGAACAGGATGAACCTAGTCAAGAGGGAAGTTACGTATCGCATGAGGAGACTAGGGGATTTATCTATGGTAGACCCTGTGGTGTTCTTAAGAACATCTTCTTGAAAGCTAACATCTCAAACCTCTGGTCAGAGAGGGCTTCACCGTGGGTACTCTCCTGCAGGGAATGGTTTGGGCCTTTCTTCCAGGAATGGGAGACAGGAGGGCGAGTGAAGGACCTTTCTACCCCAAGGCGATATGTCCGTGGGGTCTGGGAGTGTGGGAGAGTGGGGTCTGGGAGTGTGAGAGATCAGGACCCAGTCAAGGCAGTTCCTTGACAAACAGGTTCTGTTGACCCACTTCCAGAAGCCCCTGGCGCTCAGGGACTGCCCAGGTCAGGATCTGAGGGTGGGGTTGTACCTTTTAAACATGAAATGGATCCCCCAGAAGTTTTGGGACATGGTCTGGCGCTGGTTTCAGGGGAAGCTATATGTAAAGGACAGGAAGCACAGGAGCTCTGATGACCTGGGATGTCCCCAAGAACAGTACGGGGACACACTGGAAAGCATGGACCACTTCCTGCTTCATTGTCCTTTTAATATAGGGGTTTACAACCGGGTGGGCGCTTCCATTGGCTGGAGTCAACTTGCTGGCCTTACCTATCCGGAGTGGGCTTATGGGGCATTCAGGAACCTGGGTGGCCGAGACCGGGGCACTTTATTTGTAGTCAGTTTAGTGGTTAGGTTCCACATGTGGAATGCACGTGTCTATTATCTACAAAGCGGAAAGTCCTCTCCGAGGTGGAGGTTTGTACGAACATCACCGGTGACCTCGGGAAGATTAGGTCTTTGGAGTATGGCAGACTTGGTACCAGTAGGGCTTCTCTCCTGTGGAGAGGTTTTTCATTTGATGTGCCCTAGGTTCTAGACCTCTTGTATAGAGTACCCCTGTTTCTGGTTAGAGATAGTGATATAGGGACAGAGAGAGGGTAAGTGCAGGGTCAGTTTGTTGAAGGGATAAAAGTAGGGTGAGTCGTAGGGAAAAGTTAGAAGAGAGAGTTTAAAAAGTAATATCAGGATTGCCATCCTTCCTGGTGGAAGACTATGCATGTACACCCTAGTCTTTTTGTTTCGTTTTCAGCGTTACGTCATGGCTCCGCCCCTCATGACATCACGGCCCGTCCCCTTAATGCAAGTTTATGGCAGGGGGCGTGATGACCGCCACGCCCCCTCCCATAGACTTGTATTGACAGGGCGGGCCGTGACGTCACGAGGGGCGGAGCCGTGACGCAACGATGCTCCGGCCCCTGTATTGCCCGTCATTACGTGCAGAGCAATCTCGCTCTGCGCAGTAATGATAGCGGGGTGCTGCAGCAGCGGTCCCCGGGGAGCCCCACAATATAGCATGCGGCACCCACCTGTTTCTTGTCCGGAAGTGCTGGAGGGTCTGTGTCCCGTCCACGGGAATGGAAGTTCATGACATAACGACTCTGCCCCCGTGTGACATCACGCCCCGTCCCCTCAATGCAAGTCTATGGGAGGGGGTGGGACCCCCATGATCTGACATCTTATCCCCTATCCTTTGGATATAGGATAAGATGTCTAGGGGCGGAGTACCCCTTTAAATGCTTGTGGTACATCCAATGCACAATAACAGTCTTTGGAATACAGTATCTATCTAGTGCAATGACTGACAGTTGTTGCGGACCTTGACTTCTCATTAAAGTCTCTGAATTAGGGAATATTGCGAAGATCCGTCCAGGTTTAGGGGATAGATAAGGTCCGGTGATCTTGCGGAGTGTTTAGGGATTGATACACTCACAATTTAGAAGATATCAGCCGTCGCCGCAAGGCTCAGGCCTAAACTCACTGATGACAGCAGCGCAGATCCTTCACCATTAACAGCCCACGAGGAAAGATATGCTTCTTGCTTGGCTGCGCAGGAACAAGAGAGAGATTAATGGCTGCAGCTCCCTTATATGGGCAGAGGCTGAGCCGTTTTGCATTGGTCCAATCAGCTGTCACTCACTGTTACAAAGCATGGTGGGAGATCACCTGACTTCCTCCCAAAGGTCCATGAACCATAAACCTTAGAGTTTCACCTGACCACGTGACTCGCAGGTCCTGTTACGCTATGCATAGGTAATTAACCATTTATATACACTTGTACAATCCTATATATATAGAAATCCTAAAGAATTATTAGATAACTAATGCCTAGATGAGAGGTGACTAGGGGCAGGCTAGTTAAGAAGAACCCCAACGTCCTAGGGACTCTGGGGACTTATATAAAAAGGTACCGGATAAGATGCGGTACCGGGACACCACATGTAGGTATAATGTTATGTGTTTTGACTACATATATATATATATATATATATATATATATATATATATAAAATGCAGGCAGCACACCACAGCTTGTATCAAAAAGGAAAGTGAGTTTATTCCATGATGTGATAGAGACCTCGTTTCACCAGCCTCACGCTGGCTTTCTCAAGTTCTCCAGCACTTGAGAAAGCCAGCATAAGGCTGGAGAAACGTAGTCTCCATCACATCATGGAATAAACTCACTTTCCTTTTTGATACAAGCTGTGGTGTGCTGCCTTCATTTTTTTCTGTGGATTGAAGAACCAGTGGGCCGAGGTTCGGAACATGCGTGCACTGCTTTTCTCTTCTTGACATATATTTTTGGATTTGCTGTTTCTATTGCAATTATATATATATATATATATATATATATATATATATATATATATATTGTTAGTTTAGTTAATTGGGGCTGGCCGGTTAGGCAGGTTTTGTTGTGTTTAAAAATGGGAAAAGTTTGCTTTTGTTTAGAGATGAGCGAACTTACAGTAAATTCGATTCGTCGCGAACTTCTCGGCTCGGCAGTTGATGACTTTTCCTGCGTAAATTAGTTCAGCCTTCAAGTGCTCCGGTGGGCTGGAAAAGGTGGATACATTCCTAGGAAAGAGTCTCCTAAGACTGTATCCACCTTTTCCAGCCCACCGGAGCACCTGAAAGCTGAACTAATTTATGCAGAAAAAGTCATCAACTGCCGAGCCGAGAAGTTCGTGACGAACCAAATTTACTGTAAGTTCGCTCATCTCTAGTTTTGTTATTGCTAGTTAAGCTTGTTTTTCTGTTTTGTTAAGTTTTAACTATTTATAATAAAAAGAGTGTCAGCAGAAAGCACTGTGGTCAGACAGAAAATAAATTCAAAAAGAAAAGAACTTCCTGTGGAGTATACAGCAGCTGAAAAGTACTGGAAGGATTAAGATTTCTTGCACCAGTTGATGTAAAAAAAATATATTTTCCACCGGAGTACCCTTTTAACTTTATAAGTGGTTTTCCTGTTATACAATGTTTAGTACAGCAGGATATTTTGTGCTGATATCTGATATATGTATCTACACAAACAAACAATACATTTAGGGACCTATGGGCTGCTGCTGGTGAGGTTTCACTGTTTCAGAATAATTAATTTTATTGTTCTTGCTACTTGCTACATGCAGTGCCAAAAAAAACTTAGATCGGCGTAAAAAGGTAAAACATAAGCACAAATTGACTTTTGCAACGGAGGCAACAGCAACACTGCCAAGTCCCACAGTCATCCTCTGACCCACATCATCACAAAACAGGCATTTTAAACCTTTGAATAGTGGTTTTTGGCTTATAAAAGGATTAAGAAAGAATTGAAAAGTGAATGAAAAGGTACAACTCATATATCAGCCACCAATTACTCCTTGTTTTTGGCCCCTAAAGATTACATTGAAAGTAAAGCCCTTTGTTTTCAATGATAACAGCTACATAGTTTTGAACATATTTGAGGTTGAAGCAAGACACGTCCACATAAAGCAACTCTAATGCTAGACTTGGAGCGAGTTTTATTTTTTCTGTCTCTTTTAACATGACAGGTTAACTTATGGATAATTCCCAAAGAAGTGTAACACAAAAAGTGTTCTTGGCAATTCATCAGAGATTTTAATTCTCTTACTTTTTATGATTCAACCTAAATAGAGCTCTTGCTTAGCTTCAAAGAGAAGCTTAGTTAGAAGCCTGCTCATCTTCATCATGTGTATGACATTATCCTTACATTGCTGTTAGTGCTAAATGATTCATTTACACAACAGAAATCCACATGTTGTTGCCTATAATTAAGATAAAATCTACGCTTTTTGTGATATATTAACACATATACAACCACACTATCCTAAGGATAGGCTCTATATTGAATTAGAGTCTCTATCATCCCTTGCCGGTCAAAGAAACAGAATTTTCCTGAAAATCACACTTCAACACTTTTAAGCTATTTGGGCCAACATTGTCAAGTACTATATAAAAACTACATGTTTTATAACAACAAATTTTACAGGCATGGTAACCTAAATATAATCTGTCTTCTATCTGGGTTGGATTACAGGTATGTAGTAACATGCAGACTGTACAGTAAGATTTTACTGTTATGGTGTAAACACATTCAATTATCATATCAGGGCCGTTAATACCTTAAATAATACACATTGGCCCTGATTTACTATTGTAAACCCGACATGTTTTGTCAGGTTGCGTGCCAGATTCTGGCGCATCGTGCCAGAAATTCTGTCTGCGCCAGAATTTGCACCAGAATTCAAAAAAACCTGACCAACTCTCCATTTTACAGAAAAACCCTAAAAGGGTTATCAGCAGCCAACACATACAGTCGGTTAGCAATTGCAACACTTCACAAACCTAATTACAGGTCTGCATACCCGATTGGCACCCACGCAACATATATATGTGGGGGCCTGAACAGTGAAAATGCCAACTGAAGTCCTCCTGATTACCTCCATGCTCAGAGACAGCTCTACCAGAAGGCATACTCACGTACGCATCGCCACTCTGCAGGCCTGGCTGGTTCTTGGTGCATTTAACTACAAGCGCATCTTACAGACCCCTATAGTTAGATGTGGCACTCTATTGTTTAACAGAAGGAAGAGACATTGGCTTCTCGCCCTCTCAATCTTTCTTGTGACTACCTGCAATATGCAGGCAGTCACAAGAGGCAGAAAGTCCTTTCTCTTCACAGACTGGAGGAGAAGAGGGGAAAAGAGGCCATGCTGCGGTCTACACAAGAGCCAGATGAGTATCTTTGCTTGTTTATTTATTTTTTTATCTTGTCAAGCAAGGGGGCTCCCATTACTATTACTACATCTTAAAGGGGGCTGCTGCTACTACCACCGAAAGGGAAATAAGACACAAAAATTCAGAAAGACATTAAGATGTCACAATTTTAACCCCTTAAGGACACAGCCCATTTTGGCCTAAAGTTCGCAGCCAATTTTATTTTTGCATTTTTGTTTTTTCCTCCACACCTTCTAAAAATTATTTTATATTTTATATTATGAGGGCTTGTTTTTTGCACGACCAGTTGTCCTTTGTAATGACATCACTCATTTCACTATAAAATGTATGTCGAAATAGAAAAAATACTATTTGTGTGGAGAAATTGAAAAGAAAACCGCAATTTAGCAAATTCTGGAAGGTTTCGTTTTCACGCTGTACAATGTACAGTAAAATTGACATGTTTTCTTTATTCTGTGGGTCAATACAATAAAAATGATAACATACTTTTCTATTATTGTACCGCTTTAAAAAAAAATCTCAAACTTTTTAACCAAATTAGTGCATTTAAAATCCCCCTTTTTAAAATTTTAACGACCTATAACTTTTTCATTTTCCCGTATAAGCGGTGGTATGAGGGCTAATTTTTGTGCCATGATCTGTACTTTTTATTGATGCCACATTTGTATATATGAAACTTTTAATAAAATTATAAACATTTTTTGAAATATTATGTGTCAAAAAAGCAGAAATTTTGGCCTTTTTTAATTACATTTTTTTACCTTTACATCATTCACTGTACGGGATCAAACCAAATGAATAACATAACATTTTGATAGTTCAGACATAGTTTTGCAGGCGATCCGATCATCCATTTTACCGACTGCACTGCCGCAGATGCCGTGATCTGTATTGATCACGGCATCTGAGGGGTTAATGGCAGACATCAGCGCGATCTCTGATGTCCACCATTACCGGCGGGTCCCTGGCTGCTGATAGCAGTTGTAGTGAGCAGTTGTAGTGAGTTTGGCACCCCCACCCCAGAATTGGGATGCCCATGTTTCAGGGGTCCCCCCCCAGTATTTGTCTTGGATTGTTATAGTCCCGTACTCCTTTATGGGTATACTTGCCGTAATCTTGGTCCCGGGATTCGGTTTAGGTATGGGGACCTTTGGTGGGTAGGGGATAACTATGTGCCGGGTATGTATGCAATTATATGGATGTGCGGGGATTAACCGAGTCACCCAGTGTGTTTTTTCATTGCCACAAAGATACACTGTGATTCTCTTCACACATAGGGCACTTTATACTTACCGTTCATTATATGCAGCTAGTAGATTTACTTTATATACTGTTTGGGCATGTTTCCCTTTTCCAGTAAGGCTGATTTGTCAGCAACTTCCTAGTTGGCACATGTGCGTCACGGGTATTTCTAACTAATCAGGTGACTTTCGGGCCATGAATCACGTGATCTGTCACATTTTTCCAGCCTTGGAATATGATTGATCCTTCCTTCTCTTAAGTAGTTTGTGCACAATGAAGGTGCCATGAAATGCTGCACTCGATGCTTACCGGGACATATGATCCAGTAAGTCCTGCCATATACAGCTTTTGCAAAACTACAACTGAACTCCTAGCATGCCCAGACATCCTTTGACTGTCCAGGCATGGTTTGAGTTGTAGTTTTGTAGCTGGAGGCACATAATTGGTAAAATTATGTGTTACAGCAGTGTTGCTGCAGGCTGTGTTCCTCCTGCAGCCTTGGCAATCAGCCATCTTGTGTCCATGACCCTTGGACACACTCATGCTGCTGTGGGACTCATCAGTGTCTCAGGAGGAAGGGGGACTCCTAGTGTTAGGATTTTCAAAAGCAGTTTTATTTAATAAAATGTGAACATTTTTTATAAAGAAGTATGTTAGAAAAACTATTGTTTTTCCAAGATGTACAAAATATAAAAAGTTTTTAAATTTTTATAAGAATTCATATGTATCAGAGGAGAAAATTTGTACAAATTATTACGTTAACATATAATAATTCTGGTTGCTTATTTTTATAGGTTGTATTATAATATTAGGTAGTTTTTACTTTTTGCCATATCTGTAAATATCAGAATAAGAGTCCATCAAGAAAACTCAAAGTGATATCTGTCGCATTCTAATATCCACTGATCTTCCTGATATCTCTGGCGGTAAGAAATGGTCATCCACCAGCCACCTACTGAGCTTTCATGTGGCTACTGTAGTTTGTTGGAGATGTCGTCCCTTGATTTTTGGTCCTCTTTAACTTAAAGGCAATGCACACCCTTTAAATCCATGCTCATTATTGCATTATTTATCTAAAACATTCTAACAATAGGTCTTTATTAAAAGATTTTAGACATTTATACTTTGCTAGCGCATGGTTTCACATATATGTTACACTACCCTTTTGGATTTTCACTGAGATCTGTCACAAACGCGGTGTGACCACTTGTGGTATAGACCTTTTCTCATTCCTGTCAGCTCATAAAAGCTGATTCAGGGTAGGGTCACACATAGCATATATGCAGCATTTTATGCTGCGAGAAATCCACCGGCCTGCCTCCAAACCTTACTGCACTCATGGCGCTACGGCGGGGAACACCATGTGTGCCTGCTCATAGCAAAAGCGTATTTCCGACTGCCCTGTAGATTTCTTGCAGTATGAAATATGCTGCATATACGCTATAGTGTGAGCCCAGAACAGTTTTGTTTAGGAGAAGGAAATAAAAGCCACACCTTGAGCCTGTAACACTCAAGTTTCAGAAGACAGGAAATCAGGTGGATGTGGATCCGCTGGAACTGTGTGGCAGACGACTCAGATTGTACAAGAGAGTGGAGTCTAAGGTGCCACTGTTTTTTACCAGAGCCCGCCGCAAAGCGGGATGGACTTGCTGCGGCAGGCGGCACCCAGGACGCTACCCCTGGCACGACTCGACCACACAGGCGGCTGAGGAGATGCAAGGCACAGGAGGGATAAGGCAGCTCGTAGTCAGGATAGCAGAAGGTCAAGGCAGGCGGCACCGTAGCGTAGTCAGGACATAGCAGGAGGTCAATAGACAGGCGGTAGAGGAGCAAGGTCAAGTCACAGAGCAAAGGATCAGATACACAGCAGGGCAACTCTCAGTAATGCTTTCTCTCAGGCACAAGGCAACAAAGATCCGGCAAGGAAGTGAATCAATAAGCAATAGGGGAATTACACTAATGAGCGCACTGGCCCTTTAAATCTTAAAGCTTAAAGCTAGGTGATAGGGACACACGTGCTAGAGCAGAGAGGCAGAGGCGGGGGCATGAGAAGCACCAGGTGAGTGATGGACTGGGGCTCACATGCGGGCGTGTGCGACCAGAGCGCATAACGTAACAGTACCCCCCCTCTTTGGTCTCCCCCTTCTTTTATGAGTCAGAAAACTCCTGAGAAGGTCACGGTCCAGGTTATTCTCCTCAGGCTCCCAAGATCTCTCCTCAGGACTGTAACCCTCCCAGTCAACCCCCAAAAATTGTTTACCTCTCACGGTTTTTGTAGCAAGAATCTCTTTAACATTGAAGATATCAGAAGAGCCGGAGACAGGTGCGGGGACAAGATTCTTCTGAGAAAACCGGTTTATGACAAGAGGCTTGAGGAGAAAGATTTGGATGGATTTGGGAATACGTAACATAGCAGGTAGACTTAGTTCGTAGGAGACAGGGTTGATTTTTTGTAGAATCTGGAAGGGACCAGGGTAGCAAGGACCGAGCTTGTAACAGGGGATCTTGAAGCAGATGTATTTGGAGGAAAGCCACACCATGTCACCAGGAGAGAAGGACGGAGGAGGTCTTCTACTTTTATCAGCTTGCACCTTCATACATGAAGAAGCCTGGGATAGCGACTGTCAGGTCTGTTGCCAGATTGTGGAGAAATCACGGACCAGCTTCTCAACATCAGGCACTCCAGAGGAAACTGGGAGAGGAAAAGGAGGACGGAGATGGAGTCGGTAGACAACAAAAAAGGGAGACAACCTTGTGGCCTCGGAATCCTTATGATTACATGAGAATTCAGCCCAGGGAAGAAGGTCGACCCAATCGTCTTGGCGAGCTGAAACTAAATGCCGAAGATAAGTCTCGAGGATTTGATTAACCCTCTCCACCTGACCGTTGGACTGAGGGTGGTAGGCCAAGGAGAAGTCAAGACGGTTACAAAGGGCTCGCCAGAACTTAGAGACAAACTGCACACCACGATCTGAAATGATATGCTGAGGAAGACCATGTAAACGAAATGCATGCAGCAAGAAGTACTTTGCCAGCTGCGGGGCAGAAGGAAGACCTGGTAGAGGAATGAAATGAGCCATCTCGGAAAACCGATCTACAACAACCCAAACAAAAGTGCTATTATTAGATAGTGGCAAATCGGTAATGAAATCCATGGCAATATGGGACCAGGGAGTCTCCGAAATGGGTAAAAGTCGAGGGGTTTTGTCATGGGCACAAGATTCAAAGGAACGAACAAAATCAGAAACATCATGTTCAAGATGGGGCCACCAGTAATGCCTGGAAATTAGAAGTAGAGTCTTGCATATTCCAGGATGTCCTGCTGTCAAGGAAGAATAACCCCATTTCAATACCTTGCGTCTCAATCTGGCGGGCACAAAGGTTTTTACCGGAATAACTTGCTGAATTTCGGCAGGAGCAACAGGATTCAAATGGCCAGGAGGAATAATATGCCTAGGCGTGGAGTCCCAACCAATGACGTCAGAGGACCTGGAGTTAGCATCTGCTCTGTTGTTCTTGTCTGCTGGACAGAAGTGGATGAAGAAGTTGAACCTAGAAAAGAACAGTGACCACCTTGCCTGGCAGGGGCTCAAACACTGAGCAGACTGAAGGTATAGAAGATTCTTATGGTTAAAGTAGATGTTGACCGGATGAGAAGAACCTTCCAATAAATGTTGCCATTCCTCCAAAGCTAGTTTGCTAGCGAGGAGTTCACGATCTGCAATGGAGTAATTCCTCTCAGCAGGAGAGAATGTCTTGGAGAAGAACCCACAAGTAACAGTCTTGCCCTTGGCGTTTTTCTGAGTAAGAACGGCACCCGTTCCAATAGATGAAGCATCAACCTCCAAAGCAAAGGGCCTCTCCCCATCAGCACGGGAGCAGAGGAAAACGCAGACTTTAAATGGGAGAAAGCTTCTTCAGCCTCTTGAGGCCAAGACTTAGGATTAGAAGCCTTCTTCGTGAGAGCCCCAATTGGAGCAACCAAGGCTGAAAAATGTGGGATAAATTTACGATAATAGTTAGTGAATCCCAGAAAGCATTGAATAGCACGTAGGCCCAAAGGACGAGGCCAATCCAACACTGCAGACAATTTTCTGGATCCATCTGCAGGCCCCGATGAGAGACAATGTAGCTAAGAAACGGAAGACTAGACTTCTAGAACAGACATTTCTCCAGTTTGGCGTAGAGATGATTTTTCCGTAGTCGCTGTAGAGCCAGACGAACATGAGTACGATGCTCTTCTAAGTTGGTAGAGAAGATCAGGATGTCATTTAGGTATACGACAACACAGGTGTAGAGAAGATCACGGAAGATATCATTGACAAACTCTTGAAAAACGGTTGGAGCATTGCAGAGAACAAAAGGCATTACGAGATACTCAAAATGTCCGTCACGAATATTGAAGGCCGTTTTCCATTCATCTCCCTTGCAGATACGAATGAGGTGATACGCTCCACGTAAGTCCAACTTGGAGAAGACCTTGGCACCACGTAGAGGGTCAAAATGTTCTGAGATAAGAGGTAGTGGGTAACGGTTCTTTACCGGGATTTTGTTAACTCCCCTGTAGTCAATGCATGGACAGAGTGAGCCAAAAAAGAAGAATCCCTAAAAAGAAGAAACCAGCTCCAGCAGGAGAAGAGGACTTATGGATAAATCCCTTTTGGAGATTCACCTGGATATACTCAGCCATGGCTTTGGTCTCAGGAACCGAGGGTATATCCTTCCAAGAGGAGGAGTGGTACCAGGCACAAAATCTATAGGGCAGTCATAAGGACGATGTGGAGGCAGAGACTCAGCCTGTTTCTTGCAGAATATGTCAGAGAACTAATGAGCGCACTGGCCCTTTAAATCTTAAAGCTCCGGCACGCGCACTCCCTAGGTGACGGGGACACATGTGCCAGAGCAGAGAGACAGAGGCAGGGGGCATGAGAAGCACCAGGTGAGTGACGGACTGGGGCTCGCATGCGGGCATGTCCCGCGATGCTAGTCCCAGCCCTGCCGGCAGCAGCAGGTAATGGGACCATGCGTTCACAGCCAGTGTGTGCGGCCGGAACGCATAACGTAACAGAGCTATCACATAGCTCTGATGAATCTCAGTAAAAAGCACAAAATAATATAAAAAAAATAGCATTCAATGGTGTACCGAGCCTTTAACTAACATTGTTTTTACTCAAATATTTTTTTTTTTTTATGTAAACCAACATCAACACAGGTATCTGCAAGTCCAATATATGTTTTTCGTGATCCACTAGGTCAGCCTGGTTTTGGACACTTTTTGATGACTGCTTTCTTCTGGTTTTAGCATACTACATTAAAGTATGTTTTCTGCAAGCTTTCATGCAAAATCATACCTTTTGAGAAATCATGTAAGGGTGCATTCACACCACGTTTTTGCAATACAGTTCCCGTATAAGGTTTTTCACGAAAAACGGATTCCTTAAAACCTGACTAAACAGTATCAAAATGTGTGTACAAATTTCAACCCAAAAACAGTTAAAAACCGCATATGGTTTGAAAAATGATGTCCAGTTGCATCCGTTTTTTAAGAAAAAAACGTATACGTTTTTAACTTTTCACTCCATTTTGAAAAAAGTTTCACTTGTTTGTTTGAAATTCCAAGAAAAAAAAACTGTGCAAAGTCAAAAACCGTATGGTGAAAACTGGATGGAACCGTACGCACATACAGTTCTGTACAGTTCCCATTGACTCCCATATAAAAAAAAAAAAAAAATGTATACAGTTTAATACAGTTTTTCACCCGGACCAAAAACCGTGGTAGACTACGGTTTTGGGTACGGGAAAAAAACTGACAAAACCGCACAAGATGCAAAACGGACACAACCTGATGCATCTTTTGGCATGCGGTTTTCAATGGAGAGTCAATGCATACGGTTTTCAATACGGTTCCATACGGTTTTCACATAGAAAACGTATACGGGAACTGTATTGCAAAAATGTGGTGTGAATGCACCCTAACAAAGACTTATTTCTTGTGCCCTCATGCTCTCCAGAACCTGCCGCTGCAGAACAATCTTCCACAGTATTGCCTGTTCTGTGGTGAACTTACATGATGGAACTACATTCTCCATGTGCTGAACAGATTTACGGTTCAGCGCTCCTCATACAATGGTTACCTCCTGTAACAGATCAGCAAAGCAGTGAACATATGTTTGGTTCTCAGCACTGGCAGCTCATCAGGGATGCCTGACTTTTTAAAGGCCTTTGGGTGAGGCATAGTGGATTGCCAACAAGGTTAATATTTATTTTGGAACACATTCTCATTTTGATGTTGCAAGATAAGGCACCATCCCTAGGCTGACCTCGTGCCATGTTGCTGTTGAGGCACAAAGCCAGGGCCTCTGCACAGCAGGAATTGGAATATTAAAATGTATGCTTTTTTTTGCTTCTTTTCTTTTTTTTTGTCCAATCTGTAGCACATTAAGTTCACTATAACAATGGCAAAACACATAAGCACATTTGTCTTTTACCTAAAATATACAAGCAAAAGTATTAATATATTAATAAAGATGCTCGGATGAAACCTGACTTAAGTATGTTTACATATAGAGCATTTCATATACACCATAGAACGGTGTCTTGTTCCATAGATAACTAATTCTAATGTATTCTTTTCTTTAGGAGTTGTAACTCTTCAGCTTTAACCCGATAACGACCATGGACGTCTATACTCGTCCAATGGCTGTTACCGGGGTATAACGCGGGCTCCTGACTCGAGCCCACGTCATACCGGCCGGCCCCCAGATGATTCTTGTAGCTGGGGGCCGGCGTCAATAGCTGAGATGCGGCGATCGGCGCGGCCGGCTATTAACCCTTAAGTTGACAGCGGCATCTAAAGGTGCCTGTATTCTTTCCCTGGTGGTCCAGTGGGGTGGATCCCCCCCCCCCCCACAGCGCGATCGCGGAGGAGCGATCCACTGCTGAGGTAGCCTGAGGGCTTACCTCTCCTGCTGTGGCAGCTCCGGTGCTCTGAATGATACAGCCTGGCAGGGCCAGGCTTTATCAATCGAGAGCAGAGCACACTGATCAATATGGTTCTATGAAACCATAATGACCTGTATGAGGAATCTAATGATTCCTCCTAAAAGTCCCCTAAGGGGACTAAGGGTGCATTCCCACGTGGCGTATTTTGCTGCGTATTTGCTGCGTATTTGGTGCTGCGTATTTTCCTAGCCATTGACTTCAACAGAGAAAATAAAATATGCAGCAGCAAATACGCAGCAAATACTCCGTGTGGGAATGTACCCTAAAAGTGTAAAAAAAAATTATGTTTAAAAAAAGTTTATAAGCACACACATTAACCCCTTCCTTATTAAAAGTTGAAATCACCCCCCTTTTCCCAAATTCCATATATAAAAATATATAAACATAATAAAAATGAACATGTAACTATGTAACTATATGTGGTATAGACGCATGTGTCAATGTCCGAACTATAAAAATATATCATAAATTAAACCACACGGTTAATGGCATACGCGCAAAAAAAATTCAAGGACCAAAATAGAGTATTTTTGGTACATTTTTATACCATAAGAAAAGGAATAAAAAGGGATCAAAAAGTCACATCAAAACAAAAATGGTGCTGATTAAAACTTCAGATCACGGTGCAAAATATTAGCCCTCATACATCCCCATACGCGGAAAAATAAAAAAAGTTATAGGGGTCAGAAGAGGACAATTTAAAATGTATTATTAACACTCATGTTTCACAAGACAGGAACTCCGGCGTATGTGGATCCGCTGGACCTGTGTGGCAGATGACTCCGACCGTACCAGGGAGCGGAGTCTAAGGTGCCGCTGGTCTTCACCAGAGCCCGCCGCAAAGCAGGATGGGCTTGCAGTTTCAGGCGACACAGTAGCGTAGTCAGAACGTAGCAGGAGCATTACAAGATACTCAAAATGTCCGTCACGAGTATTGAAGGCCGTTTTCCATTCCTCTCCCTTGCGGATACGAATGAGGTTATACACACCGCGTAAGTCCAACTTGGAGAAGACCTTGGCACCCCGTAGGCGGTCAAAAAGTTCTGAGATAAGATGTAGAGGGTAACGGATTTTGACCGTGATTTTGTTAAGTCCCCTGTAGTCAATGCATGGACGGAGTGAGCCATTCTTCTTCCCTACAAAGAAGAAACCTGCTCCAGCAGGAGAAGAGGACTTACAGATAAAAACCCTTTTGGAGATTCTCCTGGATATACTCAGCCATGGCTTTGGTCTCAGGGACTGAAAGAGGGTATATCCTCCCACGAGGAAGATTGGTACCAGGCAGAAGATCAAAAGGGCAGTCATAAGGACGATGTGGAGGCAGAGATTCAGCCTGTTTCTTGCAGAAGACATCTGAGAAATCGGTGGCGGCAGGCCAGGTAAAGGTGAAAGACGAGAAACAACTTTACGCAGAACAGGTTGGAGGCAAACATTTTGACAGGATTGTCCCCAGCGAATGATTTCTCCAGTTCTCCAATACAGTTGCGGGAAATGGCTGTTACGCAGAGCGCTCCGGGTCCCTGCTCCTCCCCGGGGCGCTCGCGGCGTTCCTTTCTGTGCAGCGCTCCGGTCAGACCCGCTGACCGGGAGCGCTGCACTAGTGTCACTGGCGGGGATGCGATCCGCGTAGCGTGACGCGCCCGCCTGCAGGTCGCATCTCAATCTCCTCACCTGCCCCGTCCTCTGTCTGCTCAGTCCCGGCGTGCGCGGCCCCGCTCTCTAGGGCCAATCTGAGATTTAAAGGGCCAGTGCGCCATTGATTGGTGCCTGGCTCAATCAGTACCTGCACCTTTGCCTTGTGTATATAAACCCACTTCCCCTTCCTGTCCTCACCGGATCTTGTTGCCTTGTGCCCTGTGAAAGCGTTTAGTGTGTTCCCAAGCCTGTGTACCCAGACCTTCTGCTGTTGCCCCTGACTACAACTCTTGCTGTCTGCCCTGACATTCTGCTACGTCCGACCTTGCTCTTGCCTTGTCCCTGTGTACCGCGCTTGTCTCAGCTGTCAGCTGGGGTTGAGTAGCTATCGGGTGGAACGACCTGGGGGTTACCTGCCGCTGCAAGTCCATCCCGCTTTGCGGCGGGCTCTGGTGAAAACCAGTAACCCCTTAGACTCCGTTCCCCTGGTACGGCCCACGTCATCACCCCACTGACACAGAGGATCCACCACCAGTGTCCTCGCTGCATACCTATCTGGATCCTGACAATGGCATTGCAGCCAAGGAAGACCAAGAAGAATCTCAGAAGTACAGTGTGGCAGAACATAGAATTCAATCTTTTCTTTATGCGATACTCCCACTTGCATGACGAGAGATTCAGTACGTAAGTGAACCTTACAGTCCAGATTTTGTCCATTAACAGAGGAGATGAACAAGGGCTTGGCAAGTCGAATAAGGGGAAGATGATGCTTAATAATCAATAAAGTCACCTGATGATCCGGAATCCAAAAATGCTGTAGCGCTGAAGGAAGACTTAGCTGAAGCAAAGACTTGTACAGGAATAGTTAAGTGTGGAGAGGTAGTATTCACACCCAGGGATGCCTCTCCCACATACCCTAGGTGCGGGCGAACTGTACAGTCCTTGAGACAGTGCTCCGGGCTAGCACAGTACAAACACAAATTCTCATTGCGTCGTCGTGACCTCTCCTGTTGCGTAAGACGAGAACGATCTCCTTGTATAACCTCTTCGGCAAGAGGCGCAAGAGACAGAAGAGGTGGATGTTGGAACACAGGTGTCAGGCAGGCAGATTCCCTTTCAAAGCGCAATTCCTCCTGTCTTGGATATGTTCAGTCAAAGAAGATGGAGGATCTCGTGCGGCAAGGGCATCTTTAATCCTGCTTCACAGTCCTTTTTTGAAGCTGGCACACAAGGCCTCTTCATTCCAGACAAGTTCAGAGGCTAGAATGCGGGATTGAACCGCAAAGTCACCAATAGTAGAATTCCCTTGACAGAGGTTCAGCAACTCTGTCTCAGCTGAAAAGGCACGTGCGGGTTCCTCAAAGACACTGCAAAATTCTGCCAAGAATGCCGACAAATTGTAGGATAGTGGATCACCACGGTCCCAAAGGGGTGTAGCCCAAGCCAGGGCTTTTCCGGAAAGTAGACTAATGAAAAAGGCCACCTTACTACGTTCCATCGAAAACAGTTCAGACATGAGCTCCAAATGCATGGAGCACTGTGTAACAAAGCCTCTGCACGACTTGGAATCCCCATCATACTTGGAAGGCAAAGGCAGGTGCAGCTGGGAGCCAGGAGACGCTGCAGGAGCTGGAGGTGGGACTGGGCGAGATTGTGGTACCTGCTGCTGTTGCAAGGCAAAAGCTGTGGCATCATGGCTGCAAGTTGAGAAAATTGCTGCGCCTGTTGGCCAACTGCTGTGGCTGACGTATCACAATGGAGGAAAGATCCGCAACTTCAGGCAGGGGTACCTCAGCGGGATCCATGCCCCGATCTTACTGTAACACTCACGTTTCTGAAGACAGAAACTCCGGTGTGTGTGGATCCGCTGGACCTGTGTGGCAGATGACTCGGACCGTACCAGGGAGCGGAGTCTAAGGTGCCGCTGGTCTTCACCAGAGCCCGCCGCAAAGCAGGATGGGCTTGCAGTTGCAGGCGACACCCAGGTTGCTACCCCTGGCACGGCTCAACCACACTGGCGGCTGAGGAGATGCGAGGCACAGGAGGGAAGAGGCAACTCGTAGTCTGGATAGCAGTAGGTCAGTGCAGGCGGCACAGTAGCGTAGTCAGATCGTAGCAGGAGTTCAGTAGGCAGGCGGCAGAGGAGCAAGGTCAAGTCACAAGAGCAGGAGATCTGGTACACGGCAAGGCAATACAATGGAATGCTTTCTCTAGGGCACAAGGCAAAGATCCTGCAGAGAACTGAGGAGGGTGGAGGAATTTATAAACAAGCCACATGTGGTTACACTAATGAGCGTACTGGCCCTTTAAATCTCCGGGATGGGGACACGCTCGCCGGAGCAGAGAGGTGGAGGCAGGAGAAAACACCCGGAGAATGACGGACTGGGGTTCGCATGCAGGCGCGTCCCGCGATGCAAGTCCCAGCCCCGTCGGCGGCAGAAGGTAAGGGGACCATGCTCTCACAGCCAGCGTGTGAGGCCGGAGCGCATAGTGTAACAGTATCCATTTCTGTGCATGTAGTTATGATTTTTTTCCAGAAGTAATACAAAATCAAACCTATATAAGTAGGGTATTATTTTAATTGAATGGACCTACAGAAAAAAGAAAAAGTGTAATTTTTAGTGAAAAAATGTACTGCGTAAAAACCGAAGTCCCCCAAAATGTACAAAATGGTGTTTTTTCTTCAATTTTGTCACACAATTATTGTTTTTTCCTGTTTCGCCATAGATTTTTAGGTAAAATGACTGATGTCATTACAAAGTACAATTGGTGATGCATAAAATAAGACCTCATATGGATTTTTAGGTGGAAAATTGAAAGGGTTATGATTTTTAAAAGGTAAGGAGGAAAAAATGAAAGTGCAAAAACAGAAAAACGCTTGGTCCTTAAGGGGTTAATAAGGTTACAAATCTTACAGGAAAAACATCACAATATTCATTAATAGAGCTATCTATATAAGTGGTGCCAACAAAAAGACTTCATTAGGTAATTTACATGCAAATAGCTGTATATAATAGATCCAAGTGGTTAAGGTGGACAGTCCGTACCAAACCTCCACATGTTTCTTTTTTTTTTTTTTTCAAATTAGTTTTTTTTTTATTTTTTATTTTTTTCAAAGAGAAGCATAACAACAATAATAATAACAATCACATTGATCAGTCAACATCGCAAGTGGAGGAATGCAAGTGAAATACACATCAACAGGGGGAACAGCGTAAGCATCAACATGACTCTTAACAGAAAAAGGGCACTTGTCCGGTAAACAATTACAGTCCTCCATAAAATACAGGAAGGGGGGAGGGGTCGGGTACTCCACATTTTTCCATTGTCACACAGAGTCACATAGTATACTTTTTTGCAGTGATTCAACATTGTGGATCCAAATTGCATTACTCAATTTTATGGGCCCAAACTTTACCATCCATAACTAGCAGACAAAAAAGAGAGGTGTGATTTTCCGGATAACTGCCCTCTTACATGGGTATAAAAAGGTACATTTTTATACACTAAGGGCTCGTGTATATGGCCCGAAATGCGTTGGAGTGCTTGCTTTAAATTTTTCCTTTCCCATTTTAATGGATTTATGATTAAAGTTGGATTTTAACAGTTACCTTCTGCTGTGAAGCCGGATCCACCTTTCTTTTTTGTCTGCAAGTATACTGGCGGGCGGCCCGCTATATCCCAGCTCCAGCGCTTCTGAAAATGGCATGGTGAGTGAGCTGAGTTGCAAATATTTTGTTTTGGCATACATCCATAAGTAGAATTCTCTCCGAGAGATTCTAAAAGATCATAAAATCCATGGAAAATTAATTAGTGGAAAAATCTTCTAAAAGCACAGTGAACCCTTCGATACTCTGTGCTGCCTTATTGTCATATTGCCTCTATGCACCCAAAGGTTAGCCATGCCCTCTGACAAAGCACCCATCAGCAAAACATGCCTTGAGGTAGGTATGCATAGTCTGGTTCCACACATGGTATCATGGTATATTAGCATTTGCTTGCTGATTTCCCTAGGTTGAATTTGTCATTTAATACCGGAATTTAGGTGCACTACTTTGGTAGATGTAAACAGTGACATTGGCTATCCCTCAACACTGATGTTAAAATTGAGACATTCGCCAGTATATCCTTATATGAAGGACATACCAGAGCCCGCACACCAACGCCAAGGTTTCTCAAATGTAACGGGACCTAGCGCTAAACCTACCTGTGCGCAATTACGGTAGCAATTACGGTAGCATTAGGTCGGCTCACAGAGTCCTCCCAGGTACCCTCCAGTGTGTCTAAACACACATACAATGGGAGGAGGGAGGCATACTGCAAGCCCCACCTGAGTTGGCTAATATAGGTGCATGGCCTCACAGATGCTACCATAATGCTGCCTAGAAAATGTTCAAGGTGCATTACATATGGAGTTTACACACCTCCCCTGTTTTGCTTATCACGCACAGGTAGGTTTAGCGCTAGGTCCCGTGCCATTTGAGAAACCTTGGCATTGGTGTGCGGGCTCTGGTATGTCCTTCATATAAGGATATACTGGCGAATGTCTCAATTTTAACATCAGTGTTGAGGAATAGCCAATGTCACTGTATACATCTACCACAGTAGTGCACCTAAATTCCTGTATTGTATTGTTCTAATTGTTACACATCCACACCGTCTTTCTGGTGTAGGATTCTATTGTGGCACTTGTAGTCCGCTGCAGGCATCCTCCATTGTATGCATTTTTATGTTGGGGATCACCCCTAGCAACGGACTACAAGGGCAGGATCTGCTCCCCCAGTATAAATGCACAACTGCATTTGGGGTTGAGCACCTCCAGCCATTTGAGACCACGTTTTTTGTTGTTGTTTGAATTTGTCATTTGTTACATCATTGGCATTTCTGTATTTGTATATGCTTATAAAGAATAGTTTATCTGCAGTTCTGTCTTTCTTCAGCATCACCTATTGTATTAGTTACATCTTTAACATATAATTCCTTTGTACCTTGGGTACCATTGTTTTTGCACAGTCCTTGCATACTGTACCCTATGCTGGTGCCATATACAGGCATGTATTTGTATTTTTATTGTGATTTTAGATTGTAGGTATTTTTTTTTTTTTTTTTACTGACACATAAGTATTCCCTCAACAATAACAAAGTAGGTAGCTACTATGTGGCCCCCATTTTAGCTAGACAGGTAGTGGGTAACAGTAAAGGTTAGTCCCCCATTTTAGCTAGGAAGGTATGTAAGCCATAGCTTTTCTCCCCACATTAAAATTACACCCTTTAAGAGGTACTCCGCTGCTCAACGTTTGGAACAAACCCTTCCAAGCGCGTTGCAGTGGAGTACCCCTTTAAGCACAAATAAATAAAAAATATATATTTTCCTTGAATACTCATGGTCCAGTTTGTTGTGGGTGCTACAGTGATATGACATCACTGTCCTGTCTATGGTGGGATGCAGATGTCCAAAGCGGTGCTCAGGGCCTTGTAGGCCGCAGGCCTGTGGCCCATAGGACAGAGAGGTGGAGTGGGGAGCTTACAGTGCTACTCAGAGCCAGATGGCATCAGGACATTCCGTGTGTGCACCATTTGGCCACTGCACACAAGTTGCTGATCCTAATGTTAGGACCTTATGTGTTAGTTTGGGTGGGCGGTTGGGAGAACAACCCTCAGAGAGTATCAGCCAATTTAGAATTCGTCAAAATTGTTAGATGGGCAGTCCGACCGTGTTTTTTATCATGAGACAAACCCTTTATGGCTGTTATTGACAGGTACTGAAAAGCACTTTAGTACTTTGTGCAACCCTTTAATAGAGAAAGTCAGTTAAAGGGGTATTCCGGGCAAAAACATCTTATCCCCTATCGAAAGGATAGGGGATAAGATGTCTGATCGCGGGGGGCCCGCCGCTGGGACCCCCTGCGATCTCCCTGCAGCAGCCCGCATTCTATGCGCAGCTGCTTCTGAAGTTTCGGAAACCTACGGGCTTCCGAGACGGGGAAGTGACGTCACGCCACGCTCCCTCCATTCATTTCTATGGGAGGGGGCGTAACGGCATGACATCACGTCCCCGTCGCGGAAGCCCAGAGGTTGCCCGGGATACCCCTTTAAGGTTCACAATAATCAGGTTCATCTGCAGGACATTATAGTGCAAAAGAGGAGTGAAGTAGTTGCCCATAGCAACCAATCAGATGCCAGCTTTCCTCCTTAAGGATCAAGAGTGTAACTGTACGCCCTGAGTCCGCTCCCATTCTATAACGCGGGGCCACGCCGCGTCTTAAGTGTGACTAAGCTACCCCCGGCTATCTCAAAGGGCTGTTCGGGATCGCCGCGGTGAATTTGCGGCATCCCAAACAGCTGTAGGACAGCAGGAGGGTCCCCTTACCTGCCTCCTGGTTTTCGTTCGCCAAATGACTGCTCAGTGCCTGAGATCCAGGCATGAGAAGTCAAGTGGCAGAATCATCGATCAATGGTTTCCTATGAGAAACCATTGATCAATGTAAAAGATCAGTGTGTGCAGTGTTAAAAAAAAAAGTTAATAAAGATAATTTAACCCCTTCCCTAATAAAAGTTTGAATCACCCGCCTTTTCCCATTTAAAAAAAACCAGTGTAAATAAAAATAAACATATGTGGTATCGCCACATATGTCCAAATTATAAAAATATATAATTAATTAAGCCGCACGGTCAATGGCGTATGTACAAAAAAATCCCAAAGTCCAAAACAGTGCATTTTTGGTCACTTTTTTATATAATCAAAAATGAATAAAAATCGATCAAAAAATCCGATCAATACAAAAACTTCAGATCACGGTGTAAAAAAATGAGCCCTCATACTGCCCCATACGGAGAAAATTTTTAAAGTTATAGGGGTCAGAAGATGACAATTTTAAACGTATACACTTTCCTGCATGTAGTTATGATTTTTTCCAGAAGTACGTCAAAATCAAACCTATATAAGTAGGGTATCATTTTAATCGCATGGACCTACAAAATGATGATAGGGTGTCATTTTATTGGTTGCTATATCAGTATTCATAATTGAAGGGTCATTGTCATCTAAAAAAAAATTCACATGTTACAGAAAACTGTCAAAGGTTTTGATCGGTGGGGATCTAAGTGTTAACACAGTTAGGGTGCTTTCACACAACGTTTTGTACTTACGGTTCCCGAATACGGCTGGGAGGAGGGGGGCGGGGCTTAATCATGGCACCCGCACTCAGCCGTATTCGGGAAGCGTATTTAATGCATGTCTATGAGCCAACCGGAGTAAACCGCAGCCTCCGGTCGGCTGCGTTTTCGGCCGTATGCGGTTTGACCACGTTTTTGCCTGCAGTCGGGAAACCGCATACGGCCGAAAACGCAGCCGACCGGAGGCTGCGGTTCACTCCGGTCGGCTCATAGACATGCATTAAATACGCTTCCCGAATATGGCTGAGTGCGGGCGCCGTGATTAAGCCCCGCCCCCTCCTCCCAGCCGTATTCGGGAACCGTAAGTAAAAAACGTGGTGAAAGCACCCTTATCTGAGTGATAGATTAACTACTATATATTTGCTAGTGCATAAATATTATTGAAAATAGAACAAACATACTTATCAGTGGGATAAAGCCTCATGTACTGAAGAAATGATGGCTGTCAAACAGCAAGTTACTATATTTAGCAAAGAATGAATAACAAAAAAATCATATTTGTCAGATTTTATTTCAAAGGGAATTTGGGAAAAGGCATCAAAGGAATTGTTTATCCTTCATCTGTGTTATTTAAAGGTAATTGGGGCACAGTAAGTTTTTGGCAAAGAAGTTAAGCATAGCAGTACATGTCTTGGCAATATCTCCCTATAAAACTGATAATCCATGCCAGCCAATGTTTAGCTTAACACATATTAATACAGGAATGTCCATTGATATCTTCCAATATTCTGCTTTGTTGCATATTGTAAATATTGAAAAACAGATATGGCCGCATATCTACATCTTGCACGAAAAATCCTGTACTTTTCAGCATAAATTTGTGCAATTTGAAGTATATAGGCCCAGATTTATCAATGAATATCTATGGTAGAGCTATTTTCCCAGGTTTATTTGGGTGGTGGGTTTGACTAGCGAGCTTCTTATTTATCAAGAAGGTGCCGCAGGATGATGAGCTTTGCGCAGCTCTGATGTGGTGGGAAAAGCTCTACCACATACATTATTTCTAGACGCTTGTGAGGGAGGGGAGTAGACACTTTCCCGGGTCCTGAATTTGGCAGGTGAGGTGTTTTTACTTAACTTCACAGAGCTGCCGGGACATTTTTACTTGCATTTGAGATGCTACAATCAAATTTGATTGCAGTGCATAAGGGGGTAAAGCCGGCATAACCGCGATCGGTGATGTCTGGCATTAGAGATGGGTCCTGGTGGCAGATAGCCCTCAGGACCACCCAGCTATGACTCGCGCTCAGCTCCTGAGCGCGTCATAAAAGGGTAGTGGAACACTGTCGTCCACAAGAGGTTAAAGGTTGAATTGCAGAAGGTAGAAGTGATTCTCACGCCTACTGGTAGGTGGTGTAGCTTTGCGCCTAAAAAAGTAACTTTGCGTTAAAAATAACAACTTTTGACAAAAGTTCCAAATGATAAATACGTGACCACTGCATGGTCAAAAAGAAAAAGTTCTATGGGTAGGCAAAAAGAGTGAAAAGACACATAAAAGTCGCTAAATATGCTGCTTGCCTCTGAACTGCGCCACAACTTAACACTGCCCTGAGATCAGCAGCCTCTGGTCATTTTAGAGACATTCATGGTGGTAACAATATTTTAAGACTTATGGAATAGAATGGGTTCACACTAAACCACACAAGGGGTGCGTTAGAAGGAAGTTGCTGGAGCGGGAAGCTTTCTGGCAGTTTATTTCGGGGACTCGCACCCCGGCAGGTATGAATATCCGCCGTGAGCTGTTTTTTCATTGCTAATTGTTTCATAATAATTTCTATACTATATGTTGCATTCCATGTTAGATGCAGAGTTTGTTCCTGTACTGTCTCATTATAAAATATACAGTAATACTTTGTTAATGTTATATTAGGTGCCACATTTTTGTACTCTATTGATTGACTATCTGTGCTGTGTTAGTGTACTTTAAGGCATTTTCTTCCTATGTTGCTTTTACATATCTTACACTATTTTAATGTTATGTGTAAATTTTGTAACGCCCATTTCCCCATTGCTACTTACAATTTGGGAGCATTTGTCTCCCCTCCTCAACCAAATTTAAAGTCAGTAGGTGTGGGATGGGTGGCATCACTGACGAATGGCGCACCTGTGCTCGAAACACGTTCACATGTATGCTTTTAGATGTCCGATGTCATTTTATCTCAGGGACATTAGCGACCTGCTACACACAGGTGGTCATGACGTGTATAGCGGGATTGCACACCATGATCATAACATATACTAACGAATTGTTAGTTTTTCTCTCTCTTTCATATTGTGCAAGATGTAGATGTGTGACCTTTGAGTCCATGATGCCAAGTTATAATACTGTGTAATAGGCTTCTATTACCTCCATGTGCCACTTTGACCTTTTTTCATATACAGAACCCACACCTGGAAGTCCTCTAATACAAGCCTTTTTTTTTTTTTTTTTACTGTTGTTTCTGACCTTTCCAGCATTCCATGTGGCCAGAGACAATATGTCATACGTCATATGGTCTCAGGGGTGTGTGGCTATTTTGGCAGGGGATAGCATTGAAACAGTAAATTTCCTCCACTGTACTATCCACCCTCTCAGTCACTACCACCTCAGTCAAAAGCACATAACTACACTGCTAAAAAAAAAATAAAGGGGACACTTAAACAACACAATGGAACTCCAAGTCAATCACACTTAATCACCCCCAATAAAGGAATGGTTCTGCAGGTGGTGACCACAGACCACTTCTCAGTTCCTATGCTTCCTGGCTGATGTTTTGGCCACTTTTGAATGCTGGCGGTGCTTTCACTCTTGTAGTAACATGAGACGGAGTCTACAACCCACACAAGTGGCTCAGGTAGTGAAGCTCATCCAGGATGGCACATCAATGCGAGCTGTGGCAAGAAGGTTTGCTGTGTCTCTCAGCGTAGTGTTCAGAGCATGGAGGCGCTACCAGGAGACAGGCCAGTACATCAGGCGATGTGGAGGAGGCCGTAGGAGGGCAACAACCAAACAGCAGGACTGCTACCTCCGCCTTTGTGCAATGAGGAGAAGGAGAAGCACTGCCAGAGCCCTGCAAAACAACCTCCAAATGTACATGTGTCCACTCAAACGGTCAGAAACAGACTCCATGAGGGTGGTATGAAGGCTCGAGGTCCACAGGTGGGCGTTGTGCTTATAGCCCAACACAGGCACATTTGGCAGGACGTTTGGCATTTGCCAGAGAACACCAAGATTGGCAAATTTGTCACTGGCGCCCTGTGCTCTTCACAGGTGAAAGCAGGTTCACACTGAGCACATGTGACAGGCATGACAGAGTCTGGTGATGCCGTGGAGAACGTTCTGCTGCCTACAACACCCACAATATGACCGGTTTGGTGGTGGGTCAGTAATGGTGTGGGGTGGCATTTCTTTGGAGGCCGCACAGCCCTCCACATGCTTGCCAGAGGTAGCCATTAGGTACCGAGATGAGATCCCCAGACCCCTTGTGAGATTATATGCTGGTGTGGTTGGCCCTGGGTTTCTCCTAATGCAAGACAATTCTAGACCTCATGTGACTGGAGTGTGTCAGCAGTTCCTGCAAGAGGAAGGCATTGATGCTATGGACTGGTCCGTCCGTTCCCCAGACCTGAATCCGATTGAGCACATCTGGGACATCATGTTTCACTCCATCGACCAACGCCACATTGCACCACAGACTGTCCAGGAGTTGGCGCATGCTTAAGTCCAGGTCTGGGAGGACAGCCCTCAGGAGACCATCTCCACATCAGGAGCATGCCCAGGCCATAGGTCATACGGGCACGTGGAGGCCACACACACTACGAGCCTCATTTTGACTTGTTTTAAGGACATTACATCAAAGTTGGATCAGCCTGTAGTGTTTTTTTCCACTTTGATTTTGAGTGTGACTCCATATCCAGACCTCCATGGGTTGATATATTTGATTTCCATTCATCCTTTTTGTGTGATTTTGTTGTCAGCACATTCAACTATGTAAAGACAAAAGTATTTCACATGATTAGTTCATTCATTCAGATCTAGGATGTGTTATCATTTTTTCGAGCGTTGTAGTTGCATTTAGACTCAAAAGTACATAACTGGGTGGATGATGCATCATCACATAAAATTATGCTAGATAAAAAATCATTAAAATAAATGGAGAAAATGGCCAATGGCATTTTTTCACACCGTACCACATTTATCCTGGTGCTATGCAGGGTACTACCAGCCACATTCAAATGGAACAACCCAAAGCAACATAAAGAAATCATTACACAGTAAAAACAAGCATCTTTGAAGTACTTGGACATGGTGGGTCCTCTAGAGCAAGAGACTGTCATTGTGGCTGTTCCACATGATATTCTGGATAAAAGATGTAGGTCTTGAATAGGAGACCTTCCTTTATTCATTCAAAATACTCTAATAGGGTATTTGGAAATGGGTTTTCTGAACCAGATAGGCTTATAAGATAGACTCTGAATATAGTTGTGAGAGCCCATTCATCATTTATCTGCGCTGATGTATGGATTAGTTGTCTCATTGAAGACAAAAAACTAATAGGATTGTCAAATGTAAAGAAGCTTCAAGTTACTGTGGTGATGTCTAGATTGGGGTCGAAAAATGGAGAAAGCGGCCATTGTCTAATATGGCCATTTTGAGGGTTGGTAAGAACAGTGGAGAAGGGACAAAATGAATGAAACTAAAGAGACTCCAAAGAGCAAATAAAAAAAGGAATTTATGTGGCGTCTGCATTCATAGTAAATGCCATCTCAAAGAGTTACTTCCTGTTGCCCCAATACTTCTAAGTAAAATGCAAATTTCTGGTTCCAATAGAAGCCTAAGGCACCACACTGGAATTTCATTTATTTCTTTTATATTGTTATGAGACAACCATTTCATTTTTTGTGATGCCAAATTCAGTACATCCATTTATAATTCTTATATGGCAATAAAATAGTAGATTTCCCATATAAATTATATTGTGCGCTTTCTGCTATGGTCTGGAGAACATTAACAAGCCACAATATACTTAGAACTACCTTTTACATTAAAAAAAATGCATTTATGAAAAAAAAATGCATTTAATAAATTATACTTAATATAGCATGAATAATTTATAAAAGCAACACATGACTTTTGTGGGCATTTTTAAGAGGCCGTAAACCAAGTCTTTTCTAACCCTTTCTACTTTGGCTTACAAAAGTGGTGATGCCTGGGCTACATCAAAATAAAAAATGTTGCTCAATTTGTCTCCCTAGTCTGGTAAAACATTAAAAACACAATTAGTCTATTAATGGGGTATTCCGGTGAATTTTTTTTTTCATATCAACTGGCTCCAGAAAGTTAAACAGATTTGTAAATTACTTCTATTACAAAAATCTTAATCCTACCAGTACTTATCAGCTGCTGGAGTTGAGTTGTTCTTTTTTGTCTGACCACAGTGCTCTCTGCTCACACCTCTTTCTGTCTCAGGAACTGTCCAGAGCACGATAGATTTGCTATGTGGATTTGCTCCTACTCTGGACAATTACTGAGACAGATAGAGGTGTCAGCAGAGAGCACTGATGACAGACAGAAAAGAACAACTCAACTTCAGCAGCTGATAAGTACTGGTGGGATTATGATTGTTTAATAGATATAATTTACAAATCTGTTTAACTTTATGGAGCCAGTTGATATGAATTTTTTTTTCTCTGGAATACCCCTTTAAGTTACTAAACTACAGATTAATGTGGAAAGAAGGAACGTACATTTAAAATGAAAAATAATAATACCTTTGGCCCATAGTAACACCACACCACAGTAAACACCATTGGATATCTGTTAGGGAATAAAAGTAAACTTTAACTTTCCTGGAGCTTATGGGGGTTGTTAAACTTATAAAATCACCTTTTATTTCTCAGCCATGTGTCAAGGGGGTAGTGCTAAGCCATGTGTCAAAGGGGTAGTGCTAAGCTGCTTAAGTGCCACAGCCTGGTATGCCTTCTCACTTATCCAGACCCTCCATGATTATTTTCCTGTAAGTCAGCCAAGTAGGGGCAGGGAGGTCAAGGCAAGAAGGTATGCCAGGTTGGGCTCCTAAGCAGCTCCTTAACATTTGTAGTGTTGCTCGCGAATATTCACAAAGCGAATTTTATTCGCGAATATCGCATATTCGCAAATATAGCACTATATATTCGTAATTACGAATATTGTTTTTTTTTTTTTTTTTTCACAGTGCACATCACAGTGATCATCCCTCTCTCCTTCCAGCTTGTTTGGTGTAAAGAAGGCTCTAATAGTACTGTGTGAAACTGGCGTGCGAATTTTCGCATATGTGAAAATTAGCACATGCAAATTTTCGCATATGCAAATTTTCGTTTATGTAAATTTTATGCAAATTTTCGCATACGCGATTTTTCGCGCATGCGGAAATAAAACGAGGATATTACAAATATGTGAATATTCGCAAATATAGGAGGAATATTCGTCCATATATTCGCACATATTCGCGAATTCGAATATGGCCTATGCGCTCAACACTAAACATTTGTATGAGAAATAAACAAGTGACTTTAAAGAACTGCCAACCAACACGAGCTCTAGGAAAGGTGCAGTTTGCTTTTATACCCAGATTTCTTTTAAAGAGAACCTGACAGTGAAACATTACCTGCACTAACCTGCTTGTACAGGCTAATAGTGCGGGTAACGCTGAGTCCAAGGGTCTTTTCTTATGGGGTGCTGTTTCCCAGATATGCCCAAAATCTTAATATGTGAATTCGTTCTTTATCACAGAGATAAACCATTGACAAAAGATGACGGGACAGCTCTCCTTTTTCATAAAGCATGACCACAATACTTAAATGAAATTCCATATTTTGGTTAAGAATGTAGAAGAACAATAATATCAGCAATGTAAAAGTTAGACATATCACTGACTGTTTTGAAACGTAGATCAAACAAGTATAGTAATATTAGTTTTTATTGTGCAGCTGTCCTGTGGCAAAATAAAGAAATCAATATTTGATTTGTTTCCTGTTATCTAAGAGTTTCTTTGTCCCTTTTCGTGTAGATTTCCAAAATAGCCAAATTCTTAAAGGTCATCTGTGTGAGTGGGCTGCGTGTTACAGGGTTCTTAGTTTGTGGAACAGTCAACGCATTCAGAGGTCATTGTTTATGATGTTCTGCATGTCCTTGTTTGTAGAAACAACCTGAATTGTGAATGAATACACAGTCTGTGTTTCTTCTCACTCCTCACGCTGACTTTAAAGGCCTCTAGTCAGCATAAGGAAAATGTGTTTACTGTATCAATCAATATGAAGATTTATGTATACAGTGGTCCCTCAACAAACGATGGTAATCCGTTCCAAATGGACCATCGTTTGTTGAAACCATCGTATGTTGAGGGATCCGTGCAATGTAAAGTATAGGACAGTGGTCTACAACCTGCGGACCTCCAGATGTTGCAAAACTACAACACCCAGCATGGCCGGACAGCCAACGGCTGTCCGGGCATGCTAAGAGTTGTAGTTTTGCAACATCTGGAGGTCCGCAGGTTGAAGATCACTGGTATAGGAAGTTGTACTCACCTGTCCCCGCCGCTCCGGACCGTGAACGCTCATCACCGCTGCCCTGGATGTCGCCTTCCATCACTGTCGCCACGTCCCCGGGGTGTTTCCGATGCTCCGGCAAGGCCTCTGCTTCCCCGGCATCCTCGCTCTCCGTCGCCGCCATCACGTCGCTACGCACGCCGCTCCTATTGGATGATGGGACGGCGTTCGCAGCAACGTGATGACGACGATGGAGAGCGCCGACGATGGAGGGGATCCCGAAGAGGACGCGCCGGAGCCCCCGAGGACAGGTAAGTGATCGCCAGCGGACCACACGGGGCACCATAAATGGCTATCCGGCGGCAACTGAAGCAGTCTGCGCTGCCGGATAGATGTTTATGCGATGGCCCCGACATAAAAAAGCATCGTATGTTGATGCTGCCTTCAACATGCGATGGCCTCTGAGAGGCCATCGAATTTTGAAATAATCGTATGTCGGTGCCATCGTAGCAAATCTCCGATTCAATTCAAATTTGACAGCCTGTGCATATTGTATGCATATCGTACTGGTTGGTGTAGGCAGCAATCCATAAAGCATCACTGCTTACTTCTGGGTAGTTGTATATATAGGCTTTGCCTAGGGATCTGTACCTGGTGGGTAACAAATAGATATGGGAGAAACAGCCAAAACAATTTCATTAAATTTGGCTGTAGATATCTATTAGGCAAAGTGTAAAGCACTCAACCCAGTGAATGTACTAATTGGCATAAATGGTAATGCATACAGCAGCTCTGCTTACTTCTGGGTCATTTGTTTAGAATACATTTTTCCCTAGATCTCTAAAAACAAGCTTTTTTATTCTGTCAAATATTTTCAAGCAAAGGTTCCAAATTCCAATGTGGATTTTCTGTGGATGTCATCCTATACATTACAAATGGTTCAGAATAGAGAAGCCTAGTAAAAGGGAATATCACTGTTTGTCATATTAGCTGCGCTTGAACTAAGGGCACCCTAGGTGCCTAAAACACATTTGCAGATGTTTTTAATATGTCTTAATATCCCATCTGAATTTTAATCCTTTGCCAATAAAACAGAATGTGTTACTGATATACACTGTTGTTGGTGCTCTCTATTCTGAACCATCTGACCCCAGTGTTTACTAACACAACTGTGCACAGTGGAAACTATGTCAATGTTGAGCTGCTTTCTATGTGTGATTATTTTATTGGGTATGGTAAAATCTGTGAAGAATGTCTGCAAAATCTCCAAAACAGAATGAGCATTCCGTGGATCTGCAAATCTGTGACATGCTCTTATTGCTGTGTGAATTTATTACACTACATGAGGATGGGGTTTTAAAGGGGTTCTCCGGCGTATAGACATCTTATGGATAGGAGATAAGATGTCTGATCGTGGGGGTCCTGATGCTGGGGACCCCCGTGATCTTGCACGCCGCATCCCGTTAAAATCAGTCCCCGGAGCGTGTTCGCTCCGGGTCTGATTACTGTCGATCAGAGCATTGTGACGTCAAGGCTCCGCCCTGTGTGACATCACGCTCTGCCCCCCTCAATGCAAGCCTATGGGAGGGGGCGTTACAGCTCACAACGCTCCGCCCCCCTCAATGCAAGCCTATGGGAGGGGGCGTGAAGTCACACGGGGCGGAGCCTTAACGTCACAACGCTCCGGCCCCGTGATTGACAGTAATCAGACCCGGAGTGAACGCGCTCCGGGGACTGATTTTAACGGGATGCGGCGTGCAAGATCACGGGGGTCCCCAGTGGCGGGACCCCCGCGATCAGGCATCTTATCCCCTATCCTTTGGATAGGGGATAAGATGTCTAAGCGCCAGAATACCCCTTTAAAGGGAATCTTACAGCAGTGTCACCCATACTATACTGGTACCATACTGGTACCGGGTGATGCTGACCACAACATAGCTGCTATGTACTGTGATATCTTACAAGTGTGGGAACTCACAGGATATACCAGCTAATATAGATCTGAGGGATATTATACATATTTATTAGGGGTTGTTTATACGGGACCTGCCATGTGGATGAAGCAGTGCACTTAGGAGCTAGGGAGCACTATGGTGCACCAAACATACACTTTTGCATATTCCAATTTTTCTCCTAAATGGCCTAAATGGTGCAACAAAGACAATGGGGCATATTTACTAATGTGTTCCCAACTCTTTTGTTTCTCGTGTTTCGTGCCCAAATTGTGTCACACTTTCCGTGCGATATATTATGCGACCGATAAAAACAAAACCCTCCATTTTACAAGAGAAACATCAGGAAAGGGGTGTGGCCACGAGAGAAAGGGGGCAATGCCCCCAGCAGTTTTGAAAAATCCCGACCTATTTACTAAGGTTTCCACACAAAATGTGGTGGATTTAAGCTGGAAAAACAGATCAGAGCATGTGTAAAAAAAAAAAAAGCAAAACGTAGGGAAAATTGCAAAATGTGGGGAAACAAATACCTATCGGGAATCAAAACCCACAAAGAAAGCTACACTCCACTCTTAGTAAGTAAACCCCAATACAGTGGCGTAGCGTGGGTTGTCAGCACCCGGGGCAAGGCAAGTAATTTGCGCCCCCTAACCCGTGGATTTTAGCACTCGAGTCTCTTCCACTAGATTCTTTAAAGAAACCCTTACCCCCTAAGCACATATATTGCTTGTTATGAAAATACTGATGTAATTAAAGTAAAATGCATCTAAATACAAGTTTATTTTCAAACACTTTATTGAGTGCGAACATGCATTACACATTCTCCACATTTTCAGCAGGTCTATGAATACAAATCTACAAATGTAGTAACCTAGCATGGGCCATGCTACTATATGTCGTCTCACAACCATCGTAAACGACAAAAAATATCAAGAACAAAAACTAAACATCAAAATGGAACCATACCCTGGAGATGATCCAAGGCACATGACTTTGGGTATTATAAGTAAGCGGCAAATGTCAGGGGGGAATTATATGTGCATTATATGGGCACATGACAGGGGGTCCCTGTCATGTGCCCCCACATATATTGCCCCTGACATGTGCCCCTCACATATAATACCCCCCTGTCATGTGCCCCCACATATAATGCCCCCTGACATGTGACCCTGACTTATAATGTCCCCTGTCCTGTGCCCCTCACAAATAATGCCCCATGTCCTGTGCCCCTCACATATAATGCCCCCCTGACATGTGCCCCTCACATATAATGCCCCCTGAGGGGGCAGAACAGGGGGCCTTATATGTGAAGGGCACATGTCAGGGGGCGTATTTTATGTGAGGGGCACAGGACATGGTGTATTATATATAAGGGGCACATGACAGGGGGGGTCCTGTCATGTGCCCCCACATATAATGCCCCCCTGACATGTGCCCCTTACTTATCATTTGCCCCTCTCACTTATAATTTGCTCCCCCCTCCCCTTTCTCACGCCCGTCACCTTTCTCCCACGCTGCGGCTGCTCCATTCCTGCAGTCAGTGAGAGCTGCGGGGACGTGATCTCCGGGCGCCGGCGCGATTATGTGATGTCATTGCACCGGCCTGCCGTGATTGGCTCTCACTGACTGCAGGAATGGAGCAGCCGCGGCGTGTGATAGCAAGGTGACGGGCGTGAGAAAGGGGTGGTGGAGCGAGACAGCCGACAGCTCCCGCTCCACCATGCGATAGTTCAGGAAGAGGGGCAACAATCTCGGGGTGGGGGGGGGGCAATTGCCTCGTTGCCCCCCCCCCGGATCCGCCACGGCCTCCACAGTGGGCCGCGACCCGGTGGCTCGGATCAGATTTGCACAGCCAGCACTGCAGAGAGAGTGAGTGAGCCAGGCAGGGGCAGAGAGCTGCGAGTGCAAGCGCGCCCCCCCAGATGTTGCGCCCGGTGCGGCCAGCCCCCCTGCACCTCCCACACTACGCCTCTGCCCCAATATGAATAACACTGTTGTGATCAGCCTCACCCACACTATTTCCCAGTAACAGCAGGTTGGTGTTTTAAAGTGCTGTAGATTTTCCCAGCATAGATTATTTTGGCTGTAAATTCCAAAATTATTTGAAGAATTTTTATGTCTTATAAAATTGTATGTAGAAATTATATGTTTTAAAAATACAGTTTCACACACCTTTTATTTTACAGCATTAAACTGTTCACGGTCCTGGACATTTATACTCATCCTGGGGACATTAACAGGGTATGAAGCAGGCTTGGTAATTGAGCCCACTCCATACTCTGTGGCTACCAGCTGCTGAAAGCAGCCGATGGCAACCGCTAACAGCCAGCAAGGAGTGATTTCCAATGTCAGCTATTTTAACTGTTTACATGGCACTGTCACAACTGATGGTAGCATTTAAACAATATTGAAGGCATATACGGAGACTTTTATCATCATTGCTTTGGTAAGCAAGTTCTGTAGGCATTTTTTCTTGCTTTTGGTTTTGCTTATAAATAAATCACTTTTGAATACGATTTTTTTAGCACACATAAGCAAAAACCAATAAATGACTCCAGAGCACCACTTTGTAACCCTACCTCTATCTATGGCAAAACAAAAAAAAATTATTTGTTGGACAAAAATGGAGAAAAAAAACATTTTATAACTTTTAGGACCCCGGCTTAGTAAAGGACTTTGTCTATCGGGCAGCTTCCACTACTAGGCCTGTAAAGTAAATGTAAAAAAATATATATATATCACTTTTTAAAAACTTTAATTCCAAAAAACACTCCCCCACAAGCCCTCGTTAACCATTTTATTAATTTTAAACAAAAAAAGAAACCCTGGTCATCGATGTAGTCCACTGATTCTGAAGAAGTCCTCTGCATACACGGATCTGAAATTAATAGAAAAAACATGGAAAATTGGTTAGTACATTTATGGAAAATGACAATAAACCAGCATTTCCAAACAGGGAGCCTCCAGCTGTTGCTAAACCACAACTATCATCATTTACAGATAGCCTTATACTGTCTGGGAAGGATATAACTTGTAATTTAGCAACAGCTGGTGTGTCGCTGTTTCTAAACTACAACTCCTGTCATGGGAGTTGTAGTTTAGCAACAGCTGGAGGGTCCCCGTTCCTAAACTACAACTCCCATCATAGGAGTTGTAGTTTAGCAACAGCTGAAGGCACCCCGTTCCTAAACTACAACTCCCATCATAGGAGTTGTAGTCTAGCAACAGCTGGAGGCAGCCCGTTCCTAAACTACAACTTCTGTTGGAGGCACCCCATTCCTAATCTACAACTCCCGTCATGGGCGTTGTAGTTTAGCTACAGCTGGTGGCACCTCAATTCTAAACTACAACTCCCGTCATGGGAGTTGTAGTTTAGCAACAGCTGATGGCGCCTCAATTCTAAACTACAACTCCTGTCATGGGAGTTGTAGTTTAGCAACATCTGGAGGCACCCTGTTACTAAACTACAACTCCTGTCATGTGAGCTGTAGCTTAGCAACAGCTGGAGGCATCAGCCGCTCACCAGCCACCCGCCGCACCTACAACCTGCCCGGTAGCTGTTTCAAGACTACAACTCCCAGCATGCCCTAACAGTGAGGACATGCTGGGAATTTTAGTCGCAATGACCAGCTGGCCGGTGGTAGTTGCAGATGGGTGGCCGGGTTGCGGAGATGGCTGGCTCCCGGGAATATGAAACTACACTGTAATTTCATATTTCCTGGCCAATCACGGCACCGCCCGGGAAATATTAAATTACAGTGTAGTTTAGTATTTATGGGAGCCGGCCGGCCCTGCTGCCCTGGCCCCCATCTCCCCCTCTTCTCATGTCCCCTGACGCTCTCCCCCCTCCATTAATGTAACCCGCTGCTCTCCCCCCACTCTGCTCATGTCCCCCGCCACTCTCCCCCCCCCTCCACTCTCCACATCTCCCACCTGCTGGCTACCTGAGCTATTACAGGACTACAACTCCCAGCATGCACTTTCAGTGAGGAGATCCTCGGAGTTGTAGTTGCAACGCCTGGCAGTTGCGGGTGGGTGGGTGGCCGAAAAGTGGAACCAGGCGGCTCCCAGGGATATGAAACTACACTGTAATTTCATATTTCCCGGCCTGGGCTGTGATTGGCCGAGACCAACCAGCCAATCACAGCCCAGGCCGGGAAATATAAAATGACACTGTAGTGTCATATTTCTGTGAGCCTGCCTTGGCCGCTCATCTGTCCTCTGCCCCCGCCGCTCATCTGTCCCCCGCTGTCGCCGCTCATCTCTCCTCCGCCACCGCCACTGCCAATTTCTCCCCCGCCGCCACCCATCTCTCCTCTGCCGCAGCCCTTCTCTCCCCCGCCGCCGCTCATCTCCCCTTTTTTTGTCTACGTGGGACTTTCGCACATCATAAATACCTAACCACTGCAAAGTCAAAACTGAAATTTGCTTAGGTAAGGTTGTTTGTAACTTTTCGCTTACCCACAAAAGTCGCACAAAAAAGTGCTTAGGCGCATGTGCGACTTTTGTGAGAAAAAAAATGGCTCTTAATATCTTGATAAATGTCCCCCATAGAGAATAGATGGGACGGCACTACTGCTCACAAAAATCATGTAGGAAATTCTGGTCACTTCTGCTGGGAGTAGTAGTACAGGGAATAGGAGTGCATGAAGTTCATAGTAAGAACAATTGTAGAAACTGTACATTGTCACTCACCTATTAAAACATAACTTTTTATTTTATCATCTTTATCTTTTGCGAATATTTATATAGATGACTTTGAATCTCATTTTATTTTATCTGAATACCCTTGGAAAAAATCTGTTACATTTTTTAGACGTTATATAGACAACCTAATTTTCATTTGGGGCGGCACTGAATCAGCATTGAAAGATTTTGTTGAATATCTCAATCATAATGATTGGGGTCTGTCCTTCACCTATAATATTAAAAAGGACAACATTAAATCATTAAATATTTAGACCTTAGGGGAATAAAAGGGGAATAAAATTATTACTAAAGGGGGGAATAAAATTATTACTAAAACTGTTTTCAAGTCTGTTGACTCTAATAGTTTGCTTAATTTTAAATGTGCCCACCATAAGAAGTGTAAACAGAACGTCCCATATGGGCAGTTTAGTAGACGGAACTGCACACACCTTTAAGGGGTACTCCAGTGAAAAACTTTTTTTTTAAATCAACTGGTGCCAGAAAGTTAAACAGATTTGTAAATTACTTCTATTAAAAAATCTTAATTCTTCCTGTACTTATTAGCTGCTGATTACTACAGTGGAAATTCCTTTCCGTTTGCTGACATCACGAGCACAGTGCTCTCTGCTGACATCTCTGTCCATTTTAGGAACTGTCCAGAGTAAAAGGAAATCCCCATAGCAAACATATGCTGTTCTGGACAGTTCCTAAAATGGACAGAGATGTCAGCAGAGAGCACTGTGCTCATGATGTCAGCAGACAGCTCTGTGTTTAAAAAAAAATAATTTCCACTGTAGTATTCAGCAGCTAATAAGTACAGGAAGGAATAAGATTTTTTAATAGAAGTAATTTACAAATCTGTTTAACTTTCTGGCACCAGTTTATTGAAAAAAAAAAAAGTTTTTCACCGGAGTACCCCTTTAAGGACTATGCCGAACAAAGTACTGTTATGAAAGGTCATTTTAAAGAAAAGGGATATAATTTTAAAATTGTGCATACAGCACAGGAAAAAGCACGTAACCTCCCTCAATGTATTGCACCTAGAGATAAGGAAACATCCCGTGAAGGAGATTTTAATTGTTATTTTATTACCACATATAATACTGCATTCAGATCTATCCAGATGGTCCTTGAAAAACATTGGAAAGTATTACGCAATGATGCTTTTTTAAAAGATCTTTTACCATCTAATCCTAAAATTATTTATAGGAGATCAAAAATTATTAAAAGTATAGTGTCCCCAAGTCATTTGAGAACACTGTCTACAGTCGAAACTACGAGTCCCTTGGGATTATTAACAGGATCTTTCAGATGTGGCTCGACCAAATGTAAGTGTTGTTTGAATATCTCTAATGCGAAAAATATGATCCGCAGTAACAATACTGGTGGGACCTTCCCTATAAAGAAGTTTTTGAACTGTGGGACATCTTAGGTGGTGTATCTGTTAGAATGTAGTTTTCAACTCCAGTACGTAGGACGTACCACTTTGAATTTGAGAGTAAGAGTTAATTAACATTGTTATAATGTATTAAGAGGTGATAATTTCCAGTGACATGCGAATCTTTGTCACAACAGTAGCTTCTCTGATTTTAGAATCACTCCTATAGAAACTATCCATGTGACCAACGCTAATAGATTTGGGACACTCAGAAGACAAGAAAACTATTGGATTTTTAAACTAAATGCATTAATTCCAGAGGGCCTTAATGAATTGATAGAGTCTCATTTTTAATAATTATTATACATTTTATATATGTCTATTTATGGATTATATTCTAACTATTCCTGTATATATTTTTTTTTTTTTATTGTATCTATTACAGATTTCCGGGCTGTGTAATACTATTGATTTAGCATTTTTGTGGACAGTTGAATTAACTCTTGTGCACCCTGTATATCGCTGTGTTCAGTGCGTTCCATTAGAGTTGTATCTGTGTTCCATGGGTCAGCTTACTCATACCAAATGCTAGGTCACATGGTTGCGGCCCCATGATCACACTGTGAGACGCTCTGTATCCGGCAGTGTACGGCAGTGTACAGAGTGGACGCTGCGGTGGAACGCACTTGATACGCAGAGCTGGCCCTTGTGCTCACCACTTCACTTCCAGTATTGGCGTTCCATCTATTTGTAGCTGATGGCGGGACATGGAGCATTTAGTGTAAGTACATCTACATTATGTGATCTTCTTTGGACAGCTTATGGTCATTAATGCTATTATTTAAGTGTGATGACATCATTGAAACTTTTGTTCATGTGTGTGTATATAAGAGTTGCTGTGTTATATGTCATCACCTTCTTCAGTCCTGGAACCTGAAGAAGGAGCCTATTTAGCTCCGAAAGTGCTGGAAGTTTTTTTCTTTTGTACTCTTGCAGTTGTTTTTATGAAAATGAATAAATAAAAGTTACGTTTTAATAGGTGAGTGCTGATGTACAGTTTCTACAATTTTTCTATTTAAACAGTAGTGTTGCATGTCACAGTTTATTTCTGTTTTGCTGTATATTTTAGGGTAACATGAAGTTAACCTTATATTTGGTAACATAAAATTCTTGCATCAATAAGGGAGTTAATTCCGAGGAAAGGGTTTTTCTGGTAGTTTTATGAGATATAAAATAGTCTGTGGCTCCTTCAAAGACAACCAGTGGTAATGTGGCAATGATAGTGTATAATGGAACTGAAATCTCTGACAAGAAGTCTGGTCTAGATCAAAGCATGGTCTCAAAAAAGACAGTGTTTTGGAGAGCTACCACTGAAGAAATGCTATGAAAATACGAAATAATTTTTTTAAATGTATACCTGCAGTTATTGATGGGGTGGAGTTTGCACACATCATAGTGGCGCCATGAAGCTTCTAGATTTAGTTCCTGCAACACTCCTCTGCCTGTGGGCTTACAAAATCCAAGTTTGTTACACACAGAAGTACTGTCCATAGTTTTGGCATACACTCTTCATCTCATTGGCGGGAGCTGCCAAAGTATAATTTGAATGCGTTTTAGTGTCCATGATAATAATACTGAATTTATATATGACTACAGTACCAATCCTAAAATGATGGAGGTCATTAAGACCTTAAGAGAAGGATATCATTTTCTCTAGCAGATTATGTTACACGTTTAAAGTAAATCGACTTGATCTGTTATTTAGTTATGGAGATAATTTTTTCATATCTATACAAATGTTTAGCAGAGAAAACAAAAAACAACTCCCTTGAGCAGAACAATACGTAGACACTTGACAGGAAGCATTTAGCAGATTATTTTACTTTTCATTACCGCTCCTTCTGTCAGAGCCTATAAGGTGCAATGTGGAATATTCCCCTTGTGCCAGAGTCATAACAATGCTTTCAATTCAAATAGCTCATAGAGCTGATGCGTTACTACATGATGCAATGATTTTAGAGGACGTCTGAATCCAACACTTCAACTACTGTGTTACCAAGGGAAGTATTAATTTCCATAGTTCAACTACAGGTGCAATCATTCAGTTTACACTTGGGCCCTGTCAGAAAGTTAGCAATGTAGCTTCCATTATATTCAACCACCCAGCTGTGGTTTACATAACTCTAAGTGTCAGCTAGCTGTTTCCCTTTCCAGAATAAAGCCATCGGATTGTATTTTTTTTCTCAAACCAGAAACTGACAAACCGCAAATCTCTAAAATATAAAAGTCCTTCAGTTATTAAATGAACCATCTACACCCACTAAACAAAGAAGCTTTAATACAGAGCTGTTAATACCATTATCTTGGAAATTACTGATATTCTGCTTACAAAAATATATGACCTGGAAATATATCAACTTCTTAGGACCACCATGTATAGTGTTACAGGGTGAAATTTGAGTGTTGGGTTTTGGGAAGTAGTAAGTGAATACAGAACAACTTTGTATAAGTTGGTGGTCTGTTCATTGTACATAGAGGATAATAATTTGATGGTTTCAGCAAGTCCCATTGTAATATAATTATAGCTGAAATTGTAATTAATAAATATATATATATATATATAGATAGATAGATAGATAGATAGATAGATAGATAGATAGATAGATAGTAAGACAATTCCAGGAATGTTGGTCAGCGATTGCTGTATTTCCCATATATTTGTCATAAGTAGGTACCAGGTTTTAGGCAGTGCATTTCTATTCCAGGGAAAACTGGGTGAGATATGGGAAATCCAGAAATAGCTTTGAAACCCCAAACAGACTATAGCTGCTAAGTCTGTTTATTGGATGACATTTGGGTTGGTAGTAGGGCTTATTGTTCCCTTCCTGGCCAGTCCAAGTTTTTAATTGAGCCCAGGTCAGGACAGGGGCTGGACATAGTCTATTACTGGGCTTGGAAAAGCATGTAACACTCTTGTGGAACACTTGATACCTTTGTGAGTCTATTTGGTTGGGTGGCCGTATAGATATGAAATATATTGCAAGTTAGTGCTTGAAAGAGCAGTATTTGCCTGAGTGTAAAGACTAGTGTTGGGCGCGAATATTCGCAATGCAAATATTTATCGTGAATATTGCATATTTGCAAATATTGCGAATATAGCGCTAAATATTCACAATTACGAATATTCACATTTTTTTTTTCACAGTACACATCCCAGTGAACATCCCTCCCTGCTTCCAGCTTGTGTGGTGTAATCAAGGCTCCAATACTAGTTACTGTGTCAGACTGGCGGGCGTCAGAAAATTTGCATACACGCATATTGATCCCTCCCTTCTTTTAGCTCTTTTATCACGCGATATTGCGCATGTGCATGCAAATTTTATGGTGAATGCACATGTGCATGCAAATTTTATGGCACATAGTGAAAAAAGGCTGCAAATATTGCGAATATGCGAATTTTGTGAATATTCATCCATATATTCGCGAAATATCACGAATTGGAATATGGCCTATGCTGCTCAACACTAGTAAAAACTGTCTCTGACTGCTATTTATCATTAAAGATAGATAGATAGATAGATAGATAGATAAATAAATAGACAGAAAATTTAATTAAAATAGTTTATGACAACAAGTCTATTTTTATACTGTTAAAGGGTACCTCTCATCAAATAAATTTGTGATATATTTTAGATTAAGGAATGTTGAATAACTTTCCAATAGCATGTTAATGAAAAATATGCTTCTTTCTATTGTATTTTTCCCGATCGGTCCTGTCAGCAAGCATTTCTGACTCATGCTGGAGTCCTAAACACTCAGAGCTGCAAGCCTGCTTTGTTCACAGCCAAACAGGCTGTGAACAAAGCAGGCTGGCTGCTCTGAGTGTTCTCCTTTGTGAACAAAGCAGACTGGCAGCTCGTAGTGTTTAGGACTCCTGCATGAGTCTGAAATCCTTGCTGCCAGGACTGGTAGGGAGACCCCTAGTGGTCATTTCTTCAAAGTGGAAAATTAAAGGGGTTATCCATGAAAAAACTTTTTTTTATATATCAACTGGCTCCAGAAAGTTAAACAGATTTGTAAATTACTTCTATTAAAAAATCTTAATCCTTTCAATAATTATCAACTGCTGAAGTTGAGTTGTTGTTTTCTGTCTGGCAACAGTGTGCAGTTCCCGAGACAAGCAGAGATGTCAGCAGAGAGCAGAGTAGAAGAGGTTTGCTATGGGGATTTGCTTCTAAACTGGGCGGTTCCAGAGACACGTGTCATCAGAGAGCACTTAGACAGAATAAAACAGCTCAACTTCAGCAGCTCATAAGTACTGAAAGGATTAAGATTTTTTAATAGAAGTAATTTACAAATCTGTTTAACTTTCTGGAGCCAGTTGATATATAAAAAAAAGTTTTTTTCCTGGATAACCCCTTTAAATAGAAAGAAGCATATATTTTTTTATAACATGCAATTGTAAAGTTGTTCTGCATACATTAATCTATAATATATCAAAAGTTTTTTTTTTTATGAGAGGTACCCTTTAAAGCCTATAATCTGAGTTTTTTTTCAATGTGCTCTGCCTGGGGGAAAGCATAAAAAATATAATATACTGGTTCCTGATGAAAACTTTCTACAGGGGCCAGTCCTGTAACACAGTGATTGCTGTGCTTGAGGTCAGACTAGGAAGGTAAGCATGTAATTTTAATGTTGAGCACATAAAAAAAAACTTGGAATACCCCTTTTAACATTTCATACCTTTCAAAAATTTGGTTCTCTGGCCTCGCTATCCTTTCTGAAAATGTTCGGGTCGGCAACTGGCAATGAAAAAAGCCTCAGAACATGTTCCTAACACTGCCTAAGAGTTCTAAATCCCTATATAACACTGCTAGGATCACATAGGAATGTATTGGAGAAGTTTTAAGGTGGTTGTATGGATAAGTTAATGTCAAAGTTACGGCATGAGGTAACCTATGGTAACTAAAAGCTTGTTTAATGTGCTAGTTGATTTTGTATGCTTTTTAACACTAAAATAAATGTTCATAAAGTATCCCTGGTTGTTTGCAGTTGGTAGATGCCTTTTGGTGTTAAAAGTGTATACAAAGGTATCAGAAAATGCAATGACTTTTTCCAAGCGTTCCAAAAATTATCCCTTTTTTGGGAGTTGTAGCAGGATTGGTGTCTTAAAACAGTGAAGAACCTGAAGACCTGAAGAAGTTGCTTTTATAAATTTGAAAAAAAAAATCTCACTTTTTGAGAGTTTCAATAGAATACACTTCCCTGGCTGGTAGTAGCAGTATATCACTTCGGTGATGAATTATGTGAGGTAGGAATACCAGATCTAAAAACGTTGTCATCATTATTAAAGATGAGCGAATCGAAGCTGACGAACCCAAATTCGTTACGAATTTCATGAAATATTAGATTTGCAAGGAATGAGAATATCGCCGCGATTCTATCATGCAAATCTCTTCATTAAACTCCCTTTACTGCGGTCCAGACTCCAAGGCATCTAAAATGGCGGATCCACATAACAGTACATGGGGCAAGGAACGATGGGAAGGCAGGAAGGGAAGAACATTTTCTAAAGTAAAAGTCTTAATGAAAAGTCTCTAAAGAGCAACTGAAACAAATCGTGCAACAAGTCAACACCACTAAAACAGGATAAAACCAACATTAAAGTCCCCCTTATATGTTTGATTTAACCCAGAAAATACACATAACTTGGCCTTAGCTGGCTATTCATTATTTACTCTCAGCACTTTCAATGCATAGTTCTGTTAACCCCTGAAATACCATATGTTTAATTAAATACAGAAAATACATGTTACTTAGATGACAGATGATTATTCCACGTTCACTTTCAATGCTTTTAAATGCATATTTATGTTATCTTCAAGTAGAGATGCTATATATTTGATTAAATTCAGAAAATACAGGTAATCTGGCAGCTGCTGACAAGGCAAAATATTATCAGAATTAGGGTTATTTAGTTTAGAAAAAAGAAGGCTTAGGGGCAACTCAATAACTATGCATAAATTTATCAGGGGGCAGTAAAGAGATCTCTCCCATGACCTATTTATACCCAGAACTTTGTCTATAACAAGGGGGCATCCTCTATGTTTAGAGGAAATAAGGATTCTACACCAGCACAGACTGGGGCAATGAGATTGTGTAATTATCTTCCGGAGGAGGTGGTCACGATGCATTTCTGGAGAGTAATAACATTACAGGTTATGGATACTAGACTTATAATTATAGGGACAAAACTTTGATCCAGGGATTTCTTGTGAATGCCATATTGGAGTCTCCCCTCTGGATCAACCCAGTAGGGATACAATAGGCAAATAGGTTAACTTGATGGACTCTGGTCTTTTAAAATGTGCATTTTATGTTCATAATGCTTTTAATGCATGTTAAAGATACATTTAAATACAGTCCAGCCCATTGCTTTGCTCAGCTTGCTAGGTATTGTAATGTGATAGCTTTTATGGACATGTGGTGCAGTCAGACTGCTGAAATTGTAGTGTATTAAAGGGGAACACTGGTACTAGACATCTTGTCCTCTATCCACAGGATAAGGGACAATTGTCTGATCGCAGGGGGTATGGCTGCTGGGACCCTCCCCCAAAAAAATCTCCCTGGTAATCCGCATGCACAAAACGATCTTCGCTCCATGCCGGATTATTGTCAACCACAGCCCAAAGCAGTGGTCAACATGCTACCTCCATATATCGCTATGGGAGTTCCAGAGAAACACAAACGCTGTATCTCCATCTCTCCCATAGACATGAATGAAGGAGGCGTGTCAACCATGGCCGCTCCATAGGCTAGCACAGCCAGCATTCTGAACATAAATGTTCAGAACGCCAGGGTGCCAGGCCAGTGATTGCAGGTGTCCCAGCATTTAAACATAGACAGGGGATAAGATGTCTAGTAACAGAGTTTCCCTTTAACTGGACACAGTAATGCAGGAGACAGGTGGTTACTGTCTGAGGTCAAACCACTTCTCAATGCTTTGCTAAGCTTGTAATGTTTATGGGCTTGTTCTGCAGTGACACTGCTTGCTGGGATTTGCAGTGCACCAACTGGACACAGTACTGCAGGTGACAGGAGGTCACTGTCTGAGGTTAGCCATTGCTCAATCCTTTGCTTTGCCTTCTTTCAAATAATTTTTGACTTGTGAAGATTTTCTGGGATCAGTAGTTCTTGCTCTCTCTCAGCTACTTTTCTCCAAGATTGTGACCTCAGTGCAGTGTATAGGGCTTTATCAGCCTCTTAAACCCACCTGTATGCTGTCCTCCAATTGGCCTGGAGGCTGTATGTCACATAAATGCAAGCAATAATTGGATAACCTGGGGTCATGTGATCTTGCTACTAGCTGCAAGGTATGCTGGGCTACCCTGACATCATCTGAGTGTTCTGAATATTTCCTCCATTCAGTTAGGCTCCAAAACACATGGGGGAGATTTATTAAAACCTGTCCAGAGGAAAAGTTGCTGAGTTGCCCATAGCAACCAATCAGATTGCTCCTTTCAGTTATGAAAAGGCCTCTGAAAAATGAAAGAAGCGATCTGATTGGTTTCTATAGGCAACACAGCAACTTTTCCTCTGAACAGGTTTTGATAAACCTCCTGTTACGCCTAGCGCTCCGGGTCCCCGCTCCTCCCCGGAGCGCTCACGGCGTCTTTCTCCCTGCAGCTCCCCGGTCGGTCCCGCTGACCGGGAGCGCTGCACTGTCATGGCCGTTGGGGATGCGATTCGCACAGCGGGACGCGCCCGCTCGCGAATCGCATCCCAGGTCACTTACCCGTTCCCGTCCCCTGCTGTCATGTGCTGGCGCGCGCGGCTCCGCTCTCTAGGGCGCGCGCGCGCCAGCTCCCTGAGACTTAAAGGGCCAGTGCACCAATGATTGGTGCCTGGCCCAATTTGCTTAATTGGCTTCCACCTGGTCCCTGACTATATCTAACCTCCTCCCTTGCACTCCCTTGCCGGATCTTGTTGCCCCTGTGCCTAGTGAAAGCGTATTGTGTGTCTAAAGCCTGTGTACCAGAACTTCTGCTATCCACCCTGACTACGAACCTTGCCGCCTGCCCCCGACCTTCTGCTACGTCCGACCTTGCTTCTGTCTACTCCCTTGTACCTCGCCTATCATCAGCAGTCAGAGAGGTTGAGCCGTTGCTAGTGGATACGACCTGGTCACTACCGCCGCAGCAAGACCATCCCGCTTTGCGGCGGGCTCTGGTGAAAACCAGTAGTGACTTAGAACCGATCCACTAGCACGGTCCACGCCAATCCCTCTCTGGCACAGAGGATCCACTACCTGCCAGCCGGCAACGTGACAGTAGATCCGGCCATGGATCCCGCTGACGTCCCTCTGCCTTATATCTCTGATATCACCACGGTGGTCGCCCAGCAATCCCGACAGATCGCCCATCTAACCCACCAGCTGTCGGAAGTATTCACCATTGTGCAGCAACTTCAGTCGCAACTTCAGCAGCAATCATCTCCTCCGCCAGCTCCTGCACCCCTTCCGCAGCGAGTGGCCACTCCTAGCCTCCGCCTGTCCTTGCCGGACAAATTTAATGGGGACTCTAAGTTTTGCCGTGGCTTCCTTTCGCAATGTTCCCTGCACATGGAGATGATGTCGGACCAGTTTCCTACTGAAAGGTCTAAGGTGGCTTTCGTAGTCAGCCTTCTGTCTGGAAAAGCCCTGTCATGGGCCACACCGCTCTGGGACCGCAATGACCCCGTCACTGCCTCTGTACACTCCTTCTTCTCGGAAATTCGAAGTGTCTTTGAGGAACCTGCCCGAGCCTCTTCTGCTGAAACTGCCCTGCTGAACCTGGTCCAGGGTAATTCTTCCGTTGGCGAGTACGCCATACAATTTCGTACTCTTGCTTCTGAACTATCCTGGAATAATGAGGCCCTCTGCGCGACCTTTAAAAAAGGCCTATCCAGCAACATTAAAGATGTTCTGGCCGCACGAGAAACTCCTGCTAACCTGCATGAACTCATTCATCTAGCCACTCGCATTGACATGCGTTTTTCTGAGAGACATCAAGAGCTCCGCCAGGAAAAAGACTTAGATCTCTGGACACCTCTCCCACAGTCTCCACTGCAATCTGCGCCTAGGCCTCCCGCCGAGGAAGCCATGCAAGTGGATCGGTCTCGCCTGACCCTGGAAGAGAGGAATCGCCGTAAGGAAGAGAATCTTTGTCTGTACTGTGCCAGTACCGAACATTTTTTGGTGGATTGCCCTATCCGTCCTCCACGTCTGGGAAACGCACGCTCGCACCCAGCTCTCGTGGGTGTGGCGTCTCTTGATGCTAAGTCGGCTTCTCCACGTCTCACGGTGCCTGTACGGATTTCTACTTCAGCCAGCTCTTCCCTCTCAGCCGTGGCCTGCCTGGACTCTGGTGCTTCTGGGAATTTTATTCGGGAGTCCTTGGTGAATAAATTCCGCATCCCGGTGACCCGTCTTGTCAAGCCACTCCACATTTCCGCGGTCAACGGAGCCAGGTTGGATTGCACCGTGCGTTTCCGCACGAAGCCCCTCCTAATGTGCATCGGACCTCATCATGAGAAAATTTAGTTTTTGGTCCTCCCCAATTGCACTTCTGAAGTTCTCCTTGGACTACCCTGGCTTCTACACCATTCCCCAACCCTGGACTGGTCCACTGGGGAGATCAAGAGTTGGGGTCCCTCTTGTTCCAAGGACTGCCTTAAACCAGTTCCCAGTACTCCCTGCCGTGACCCTGTGGTTCCTCCTGTATCCGGTCCCCCTAAGGTCGTTAGGGACTCTGCCTGCCACAGAAAATGCCTCTCCCCCCCTCCCAGTCCCTTCAGGCAAGCCTCTGTGTCCCCTCATGGCTCCCGTCCTTGTGTCTCCCTGCCCCGTGCCAAGCTTCACCCTCTGCCCTCCCTCCCCATTCCTACTCCTGCTGTACTGCCTGCCATTGAGGAAACCATCCATTCCTTCCCGGTGTTCTCATCCCAGGGGAGGCAGTCACCGGACAAAAAAAAGGGGAGACCTAAGGGGGGGGTACTGTTACGCCTAGCGCTCCGGGTCCCCGCTCCTCCCCGGAGCGCTCACGGCGTCTTTCTCCCTTCAGCTCCCCGGTCGGTCCCGCTGACCGGGAGCGCTGCACTGTCATGGCCGTTGGGGATGCGATTCGCACAGCGGGACGCGCCCGCTCGCGAATCGCATCCCAGGTCACTTACCCGTTCCCGTCCCCTGCTGTCATGTGCTGGCGCGCGCGGCTCCGCTCTCTAGGGCGCGCGCGCGCCAGCTCCCTGAGACTTAAAGGGCCAGTGCACCAATGATTGGTGCCTGGCCCAATTTGCTTAATTGGCTTCCACCTGGTCCCTGACTATATCTAACCTCCTCCCTTGCACTCCCTTGCCGGATCTTGTTGCCCTTGTGCCTAGTGAAAGCGTATTGTGTGTCTAAAGCCTGTGTACCAGAACTTCTGCTATCCACCCTGACTACGAACCTTGCCGCCTGCCCCCGACCTTCTGCTACGTCCGACCTTGCTTCTGTCTACTCCCTTGTACCTCGCCTATCATCAGCAGTCAGAGAGGTTGAGCCGTTGCTAGTGGATACGACCTGGTCACTACCGCCGCAGCAAGACCATCCCGCTTTGCGGCGGGCTCTGGTGAAAACCAGTAGTGACTTAGAACCGATCCACTAGCACGGTCCACGCCAATCCCTCTCTGGCACAGAGGATCCACTACCTGCCAGCCGGCAACGTGACACCTCCCCCCATATGTTCCTCATCCAGGCTCAGCTCACTTATCTCTACCTTTTAACATGGTAGTACATGCACATGGTTTATTATTAAAACATTATTGTAATGATAAAAACAGATTTGACAAAAAAATTGATAGTAAAATTCTGAAATTATTCTGAAAAAATATTCAGTAATGTTTGATTCCAAGTTGTATCTGCCTTATGTTTACCTTAATAAAACAAAAATGTGATGCTTTAGGAAATGAACTAATATCATTACAAGGTCATCATCTTTCTCAAACACAGAAGCCTGGAAATTCGACAGGTGGATATATATATATATTTATATATATATATATATATATATATATATATATATATATATATTTGCTTTCATAGTCAATGATCTCATACAATTGTGGTTTGTATAAGAGTGAATTAAGAGAATGTCATTGTGTGATGTCTGACTTCTCTTTGCTAAGGGTAAATAACAAAAATATTTTCTGAATGAATTGTTTGATAAACATCTTGTGCCAAGCTTACGTTAATGTAGCTACGATATCATCTCCAGTTGTGTAATCATTTATTAAATTAAGTACCGTATATACTCGAGTATAAGCCGAATTTTTCAGCACGATTTTTCGTGCTGAAAACACCCCCCTCGGCTTATACTCGAGTGAACTCCCCCACCCGCAGTGGTCTTCAACCTGCGGACCTCCAGAGGTTTCAAAACTACAACTCCCAGCAAGCCCGGGCAGCCATCGGCTGTCCGGGCTTGCTGGGAGTTGTAGTTTTGAAACCTCCGGAGGTCCGCAGGTTGAAGACCACTGCGGCCTTCAACATCATCCAGCCCCCTCTCACCCCCTTTAGTTCTGAGTACTCACCTCCGCTCGGCGCTGGTCCGGTCCTGCAGGACTGTCCGGTGAGGAGGTGGTCCGGTGGGATACTGGTTCCGGGCTGCTATCTTCACCGGGGAGGCCTCTTCTAAGCGCTTCGGGCCCGGCCTCAGAATAGTCACGTTACCGTGACAACGACGCAGAGGTGCGTTCATTGCCAACGTACTTCTGCGTCATTGTCAAGGCAACGCCTCTATTCCGGGCCGGAAGCGCGGAGAAGAGGCGCCCCCGGTGAACATAGCAGCCCGGACCACCTCCTCACCGGACGACCTCCCCACCGGACAGTCCTGCAGCACCGGACCAGCGCCGAGCGGAGGTGAGTACTCAGAACTAAAGGGGGTGAGAGGGGGCTGGATGATGTTGAAGGCCGCAGTGGTCTTCAACCTGCGGACCTCCGGAGGTTTCAAAACTACAACTCCCAGCAAGCCCGGACAGCCGATGGCTGCCCGGGCTTGCTGGGAGTTGTAGTTTTGAAACCTCTGGAGGTCCGCAGGTTGAAGACCACTGAGGGCGAATGATGAGAAGAGGATGATGAAGGGGGGGTGTGGGGATGATGAAGGGGGGTGGGGATGATGAAGGGGGGTGGGGATGATGAAGGGGGGGGTGTGGGATGATAAGGGGATGATGAAGGGGGGATGTGCGGGATGATAAGGGGATGATGAAGGGAGGATGTGTGGGATGATAAGGGGATGATGAAGGGGGGATGTGTGGGATGATAAGGGGATGATGAAGGGGGGATGTGCGGGATGATAAGGGGATGATGAAGGGGGGATGTGTGGGATGATGACAAGGGGATGATGAAGGGGGGATGTGTGGGATAATAAGGGGATGATGAAGGGGGGATGTGTGGGATGATAAGGGGATGATGAAGGGGGGATGTGTGGGATGATAAGGGGATGATGAAGGGGGGATGTGTGGGATGATAAGGGGATGATGAAGGGGGGATGTGTGGGATGATAAGGGGATGATGAAGGGGGGATGTGTGGGATGATGACAAGGGGATGATGATGAGGATGTTAATGACGGGTCTGGATGATGACAGGGGGGGATGAGGTATTTCCCACCCTAGGCTTATACTCGAGTCAATAACTTTTCCTGGGATTTTGGGTTGAAATTAGGGGTCTCGGCTTATACTCGGGTCGGCTTATACTCGAGTATATACGATAGTAAGAAAAATGTAAGAAAATTCTGTTCTTAAATGTTAAAGCCTACATAAAAGTTAAAGGGGTACTCTGGTGCTGAACTGGTGCTAGAAAGTTGAACAGATTTGTAAATGACTTCTATTTAAAAATCTTAATCCTTCCAGTACTTATCATCTCCTGTATGCACCACAGGAAGTTTCCCTTGCTAACATTGTGTGAGCTCCCGGCAGGAGAAAGTGGGAGTTCCCCAGCAGGCGCAACATCACTGAAGACTGCGAGAGCTGTGCCTCACCATGTCCCGCATGCACTTCCTGCATTTGGTCTCCTGCCAGGGAGTGAGGAGACCAAACTAACTGTTTGACTTGTGCAGGGAATAGAACAGAGCCACCTAGTGGCCATTTTTTATCACATTAAAAACATATAAAGGATGAGAATTTTAACAACAAGTAAATAGCAATGTGTCTTCTAATTACATAAGGAAAAATATCTAAAAAGTTTAGTTTGGTGACAGCTACTCAGACAATTTTATTTTTACGTTTTTATTTTTTCCTCCTCGCCTTCAAAAAATCATAACTCTTGGTGACAGTTACTCTTTAACCCCTTAAGGACTCAGACAATTTTATTTTTATGTTTCCGTTTTTTCCTCCTCGCCTTCAAAAAATCGTAACTCTTTTATATTTTCATCCACAGACTAGTATGAGAGCTTGTTTTTTGCGTGACCAGTTGTCTGTAGTAATGCCATCACTCACTTTACCATAAAATGTATGGCGCAACCAAAAAAATACTAATGCTAATGCTAATTTTGGAAGGTTTCATTTTCACGCCCTACAATTTACGGTAAAAATGACATGTGTTCTTTATTCTTTGGGTCAATACGATTAAATTGATACCCATGATAACATACTTTTCTAATACTATTGCGCTTAAAAAAATCAACTTTTTAACCAAATTAGTACGTTTAAAATCCCCCTATTTTGAGGACCCATAACTTTTTCATTTTTCCGTATAAGCGGCGGTATGAGGGCTCATTTTTTGCACCGTGATCTGTACTTTTTATTGATACCATATTTGCTTATATAACATTTTTGATCAATTTTTTATAAAATTTTTTGAGGAATAAAATGTTATAAAAAAGCAGCTATTTTGGACTTTTTTTTTTTTTACGTTCACGCTGTTCACCGTACGGTATCATTAACATTTTATTTTAATATTTCAGATATTTACACATGCGGCGATACCAAATATGTATATAAAATATTTTTTTAACACTTTTTGGGGGTGAAATAAGGAAAATGGGACAATTTACGTTTTTATTGGGGAGGTTTTTTTTTCACTTTTTTTACTTTTATTTTTGCACTTTAATAGTCCCCATAGGGGACTATTTATAGCAATTCCTTCGATTGCTAATACTGTTCAGTGCTATGTATAGGACATAGCACTGATCAGTGTTATCGGTCATCTTCTGCTCTGGTCTGCGGGAAGGCAGATCAGAGCAGAAGATGCCGGGAAGGCAGCGGAAGCAGGTGAGGGGACCTCCGTCTGCCGTGCTGGATGATCGGATCGGCGTGGCAGCGCTGGCGGCGATCTGATCATCCATTTTAGTGACCGCGATGCTGCAGATGCCGTGACCTGTATTGATCACGGCATCTGAGGGGTTAATGGCGGACATTACGTGTGGGTCCCTGGCTGCAAATAGCAGCCGGGACCTGCCGCGCATGATCCGGGCATCGCTCCGATGCTCGTGGTTATGCTTAGGACGTAAAAGTACATCCTGGTGCGTTAAGTATCAGCTCACCAGGACGTACATTTACAACCTGTGTCGTTAAGGGGTTAAGGTAATCCATCTGTTCTCCAGTAACTCCTTAGGCTGAAAGAATTCCCCAGATCCCACTGTCTTGATTTGGGTGTCATAGAAGGAGCTGGGTGGTGAGGAGACTTATCAACAAAATCCCCCTAGATAGGAAATACCCTCAAAAGAGTACGATACCTTAAAAATAACAGATAGACAGAAAAAAAACTACTACCTGTGCATTATTATGTAGGTATACAAACATACAATAGAGTACTATAGAAGTCAATATACACAGTATTATTGCATTGCACAACTAGGAAGTTTTAAAGAGTCGCAATACATCCTTGGGAATAAAAAGAGAAAATGGAGGACAGCGCCTCGTGTAATTCCGACGGGTCACGTATTGTGTGAAACACAGCAGGTAATATGCTCACCTTACGTGAACCTTGGGTTTATGTATATAACCCCTCCATGTTGGGGTACTGGTGGATAATCCGGAGCTGCAGCCTGCAGGTCGTGGCCGGGATTCTCCTGGAAGTCGGCAAGTACATAAAACAGGATACAGGAAGAAAAAAAAGACCTTTGTGCCAGTGCTGCTCGGATCGTCAGATGGTCAATGAAGAAGCCAAAAGCATAGTCCAACGATATTTTAATCAGACACATACATTTGGGGGTGATAACAGGACAACCTCTGTCCTGTTATCACCTCCAAATGTATGTGTCTGATTAAAATATCGTTGGACTATACTTTTGGCATCTTCATTGACCATCTGACGATCCGAACAGCGCTGGCACAAAGGTCCTTTTTTTTCTTCCCGTATCCTGTTTTCACAATACATTCTTGTGATTGATGCATAACCGAGAACCATTATATGATGTAGTGTGATGACTGGTTTTGACAGAACCCATAGGGTTAATGATCTCTAGCCCTGTTGTTTGTTTTGGTTGCTGGGATGATGCCTCTGTGCTCCTGTGTGTGGTTAAGCTTACTGGGCCAATTAGAGTCCTCCTGGTTGCAGCTCAGACATATATAAGGAGGCCCTTTTCAGTCATTCTCTGCTTGTGATAGTTCTTAGTAACTTACCTAGCTATCTCTGTGCTCATTCTGTTTATTCTGGCTTTGTGACTTTTGGCTTGGCTTTTGACTTCCCTTTGATACTCTGTTACTGTTCTTCGTGCTCTCCAGGTTTAGACCCGGCCCTCTTACTATGCATTTTCATTTGTGCGTGTTTAGGTTTATTTTCTGTTAGTTGTGTACCTCTAGCCTTTCCCGACCTTTTGTCAGTTTTGTAGTTTATTCTTTTGACTTTTTGACTTTCCCTCACTCTTTAGGAAGGGATTGTCACCGTGGTTATGGACCTGTTGTCTAGGGCAGGTACGTAAGTAGGCAGGGACAAGGTAGTGGAAGAGAATAGTGTGCACACCTTCCCTGCCCAGACGTGACATTATCACAAGCCCAACTAAAGCATCTGTTTCGTTGTTAGTCATGGACCCCATGACAGCTCTTGTTGGTCAGATGCAGAACCTTACTCAGTTGGTCCAGGATTTAGCTCAGAATGTACAGCAGAAAGAGCCGTCTAAATCTCAGTCTAGAATAAACCAGGAAATGATTGAGAGGCTTGAACATCAGGAACAGCTGTATCAGAGGTTGTTGTCCAGAATCTTGGAGCTTGAATCTTCACACTCAATTGTTCCTACTTTTCAGCTCCTTTGAAACCTCAGGTTAGTCTTCCTGAGCGTTTTTCAGGGAACCGAAAAGCTTTTAAAACCTTTTGTGAAAGTTGCAAGCTATACTTTTGGTTAAGACCCCATTCGTCTGGTATTGAGGCCCAAAAAGTTGGAATTATTATGTCTCTTTTGCCATATGCTGAGTCTCAGCTGCTTACATTAAAACAGAGACGTAGACTTGTCGAGGAATATTGTGCAGATTTTTGGAAGTGGTGTGTGGCTTCCAAATGGAACACCCCAGCTATGATTTGCCAGTTCAGACTGGGGTTATCTGATATTCTAAAGGACGTGTTGTTGACCTACCCCTCTCGTGACACCTTAGACCAAGCTATGACTTTAGCAGTACGTTTGGATAGATGTTTGCGTGAACGCAGACGAGAATGTTGTTCCTTCTCTGTCTCTCCATTTTTGCCTGTCTCCTCTTCTGTTTCCAATCATCAACCGGTGTCTGAGGAGGAACCCATGCAGCTTGGCTCCATATCTACTCCAGAAAAGCGTAAAAGATTCCGGTATCTCAATGGCCTGTGTTTCTATTGTGGAGAGGATACTCATTTCATCAGTACCTGCGCCAAGCGTCCACATCCAAGTAGTCATCATGGTGGCCACTTGGGTGCACAGGTATTTTCCGATTCCCAAAAATGTAAACCTGTTAATTTGTCTCTGGGGGGGGGGGGGGGGGAATTGATATGCCTGTTGTATTAACTAAGGTATCTTCAGGGAGTTCTAAGAAGCCAATTAAAATTGTTCATGTTGAACCTGTGTCTGAGGATTGTGATGAGGATAATATTGAGCTAGATGGCACCAATGAATGGTGTGATATTGAGGATGAGGACACTATAGAGGAGATCAATGGTCCGTCTGTCTCTCGACCATTTAAGATTTGTAAGGGTCTGGTGGCCCCTCAGAAAGGGAGGGGGTCTGTGATGACTGGTTCTGCCAGAACTCATAGGGTTAATGATTTCTATCCCTGTTGTTTGTTTTGGTTGCTGGGATGACACCTTTGTGCTCCTGTGTGTGGTTAAGCTTGCTGAACCAATTAGAGTACTCCTGGTTGCAGCTCAGACATATATCACGAGGCCCTTTTCAGTCATTCTCTGCTTGTGATAGTTCTTAGTAACTTACCTAGATATCTCTGTGCTCATTCTGTTTATTCTGGTTTGGGGATTTTTGGCTTGGCTTTTGACTTCCCTTTGATACTCTGTTACTGTTCTTCGTGCTCTCCAGGTTTAAACTTGGCCCTCTGACTACATATTTTTGTGTGTGTGCGTGTTTAGGTTTGTTTTCTGTTAGTCGTGTACCTCCAGCCTTTCCCGACCTTTTGTCAGTTTTGTAGTATATTGTTTTGACTGTCGGGGCCTCCAGCCTTTGCAAAACAACAACCCCCAGCATTTCTGGACAGCCACTGACTGTTCAGGCATGCTGGGAGTTTAGCAACAGCTGGAGGCACCCTGTTTGGGAATCACTGCTTAGAATACCCCTATGTCCACCCCTATGCAACCCCTAATGATGCTCTCTCACTTCGGAGGCCTGTCGTATTTCAAGGAAACAGTTCAGGGCCACATATGGGGTATTTCCGTACTCGGGAGCAATTGAGTTACAAATTTTGGGAGACTTTTTCTCCTTTTACCCCTTAGGAAAAGGAAAAGTTGGGGTGTACACCAGCCTTTTAGTGTAAAAAAATACTTTTTACTTTAAGAGGTAAAAGGAAAAAAAGACCCCCAAAATTTGCAACACAATTTCTTTTGAGTACAGAAATACCCCATATGTAGGCGTAAAATGCTCTGCAGACGCACAACAAGGCTCAGGAGTGAGAGCGCACCATGTACATTTGAGGTCTCAATTGGTGATTTGCACAAAGGTGGCTGATTTTACAGCGGTTCTGATATAAAAATAAAAACATAAATACCCACATGTGACCCCATTTTGGAAACTAAACCCCTCACGGAACATAACAAGGGGTATATTTAATAAACCTTTATTGCAAAAAAAAATAAAAAAAGAAGGGGTATAGTGAGCTTTAACACCCCACAGGTGTTTGACAATTTTTTGTTAAAGTTGGATGGTAAAATTAAGAAACATTTTTTTTTTTTTACAAAAATGCTGGTATTACCCTAAATTTTTCATTTTCACAAGGGAAAATAGGAAAAAACTAAAACAAAATTTGCAACCCCATTTCTTCTGAGAACATACCCTTTATGTGGATAGAAAGGGCTCTGCTGGCGAACTACAATGCTCAGAAGAGAAGGAGCGCCATTGGGCTTTTAGAGAGAAAAATTGTCCGGATTTGAAGGCCACATGTGCTTACAAAGCCCCCATAGTGGCAGAACAATGGACCCCCCCCCACATGTGACCCCATGTTGGAAACTACACCCCTCAAGGAATGTAATAAGGGGTGCAGTGAGTATTTATGCCCCATTGGTGTCTGACAGAATTTTGGAACAGTGGTCCGTAAAAATGAAAAATGTAATTTTTAGGGCTTCCTAAATGTGACATGCCCCCCAAAAACCATTTCAGCAAAATTTGCTTTCCAAAAGCCAAATGTGACTCCTTCTCTTCTGAGCATTGTAGTGCGCCAGCAGAGCACTTGATGTCCACACATGTGGTATTTCCATACTCAGAAGAAATGGGGTTACAAATTTTGTGGAGCATTTTCCAAAGGGACTTCATAAATGCGACATACCCCCCAAAAATCATTTCAGCAAAATTCGCTTTCCAAAATCCCATTGTCACTCCTTCCCTTCTGATCCCTCTAGTGCACCCACGGAGCACTTAACATCCACGTATGAAGTATTTCCTTACTCGAGAGAAATGGGGTTACAAATTTTGGGGGGATTCTCTCCTTTTATCCCTTGTAAAAATTCAAAAAATGGCTCTGCAAGAACATGCGAGTGTAAAAAATGACACAAGATTTTGAATTTTCTCCTTCACTTTGCTGCTATTCCTGTGAAACAAATAAAGGGTTAACAAACTTTCTGAATGTCATTTTGAATACTTTGAGGGGGGCAGTTTTTATAATGGGGTAATTTATGGGGTATTTCTAACATGAAAGCCCCTCAAATCCCCTTCAAAATTAAACTGGTCCCTGAAAAATTCCGATTTAGAAATTTTCGTGGAAAATTATTGCTGAATTTTGAAGCCCTCTAATGTCTTCCAAATGTAAAAACATGTCAACTTTATGATGCCAACATATGTGTGAATCTATATATAATTTATTTGGAATATCCATTTTCCTTACAAGCAGAGAGTTTAAAAGTTAGAAAATGCTAAACTTTCAAAATTTTCATGAAATTTGGTTATTTTTCACCAAGAAAGGATGTAAGTAACAATGAAAATTTACCACTATGTTAACCCCTTCCCGCAGAATGTCATATATAAACGCCGGGTTGTGCAGTGCGTTCGCGCATCCCGACGTTTATAAATTACATTCAGTTAACCTGGCGATGCGCAGCATCGCACGGGTTAACTGGCAGAAGTCCCGCTGTTTCCAGCAGGGGACAACTTCTGCTTCACCCCCAGGACCATCCATTGATGGTCCTGGTCAGCGATCACTGTGATTGGTCCCTGTGGACCAATCACAGTGATCTTGGGTGAAAGTTCAGATCCCCCGCACTGGCCGCCCCTGGAAGTCGGGCAGAACAGGGGACGATGGCTGCGGGGGCTCGCGGCATAGGGAGGGAACAGGAGGGGACAGGCGGACTTACCCGAACCAGCGGCGGGACCGAGGAGCAGCGAGGGACTGGCCACGTGGACGAGCAGCGACGGGACCGGCAGGTAAGTATATGGTCCTCAGAAGCAGCAGTGAAGATCTTCACTGCTGCTTCTAGGAGTCTGAAAACTACAACTCCCAGCATGCCTAGACAGCCTTTGGCTGTCTGGGCATGCTGGGAGTTGTAGTTTTGCAACATCTGGAGGGCCCCAGTTTGGAGACCAAACTGTCTCCAATCTGTGCTCTTCCAGCTGTTGCAAAACTACAACTCCCAGCATGCACTGACTGTCCAGGCATGCTGGGAGTTTTAGTTCAGCAACATCTGGCCCTTCAGATGTTGCCGAACTACAACTCCCAGCATGCCCTTCAGCTGTCTGGGCATGCTGGGAGTTGTAGTTTTGCAACAACTGGAGACACACTGGTTGGGAAACATTGTTTCTAACTCAGTGTTTCCTAACCTGTGTGCCTCCAGCTGTTGCAAAACTATAACTCCCAGCATGCACTAACAGACCATGCATGCTGGGAGTTGTAGTTTTGCAACATCTGGAGGGTCCAAGTTTGGAGACCATTGTATAATGGTCTCCAATCTGTGCTATTCCAGCTGTTGCAAAACTACAACTCCCAGTATGCACTGACTGTCCAGGCATGCTGGGACTTTTAGTTCAGCAACATCTGGCCCTTCAGATGTTGCCGAACTACAACTCCCAGCATGCCCTTCAGCTGTCTGGGCATGCTGGGAGTTGTAGTTTTGCAACAACTGGAGACACACTGGTTGGGAAACATTGTCTGTTTCTAACTCAGTGTTTCCTAACCTGTGTGCCTCCAGCTGTTGCAAATCTATAACTCCCAGCATGCACAAACAGACCATGCATGCTGGGAGTTGTGGTTTTGCAACAGCTGGTGCACCCCTCCCCCCCGCCCCCCCTGTGAATGTACAGGGTACATTCACATGGGCGAGGCTTTTACAGTGGGTTTCTCGCTGCAAGTTTGAGATGCAGCAAATTTTGCGCTGGGAAACTCCCTGTAATCCCCTGCCCATGTGACTGTACCCTAAAAACTCTACACTACACCAACACAAAATAAAATAAAAAGTTAAAAACACTACATATACACATACCCCTACACAGCCCCCCTCCCCCATTAAGAACGTCCGGTACACCACTGTTTCCAAAGCAGAGCCTCCAGCTGTTGAAAAACAACAACTCCCAGTATTGCCGGACAGCCGTTGACTGTCCACGCATGCTGGGAGTTTTGCAACAGCTGGAGGCCCCCTGTTTGGGAATCACTGGCGTAGAATACCCCTATGTCCACCCCTATGTAAATCCCTAATTTAGGCCTCAAATGCACATGGCGCTCTCACTTTGGAGCCCTGTCGTATTTCAAGGCAACAGTTTAGGGTCACATATGGGGTATCGCCGTACTCGGGAGAAATTGCCTTACAAGGTTTGGGGGGTATTTTCTTCTTTAACCCTTCATGAAAAGGAAATGTTGGGGTCTACACCAGAATGTTAGTGTAAAAAATGTTAATTTTTTACCCTAACATGTTGATGTTGCCCTATACTTTACATTTTCACAAGAGGTAAAAGGGAAAAAAGCCCCCCAAAATTTGTAACGCAATTTCTCCCGACTACGGAGATACTCCATATGTGGGCGCAAAGTGCTCTGGGGGCGCACAACAAGGCCCAGAAGGGAGAGCGCACCATGTACATTTGAGGTGATTTGCACAGGGGTGGCTGATTGTTACAGCGGTTTTGACAAACGCAAAAAAAAAAAAAACCCACATGTGACCCCATTTCGGAAACGACACCCCTCACGGAATGTAATGAGGGGTGCAGTGAGAATTTACCCCCCACAGGTGTCTGACAGAGCTTTGGAACAGTGGTCCGTGAAAATGAAAACTTGTACAGCCCACTGTTCCAAAGATCTGTCAGACACCAGTGGGGGGCAAATGCTCACTGTACCCCTTGTTATGTTCCTCAAGGGGTCTAGTCTCCAAAATGGTATGCCATGTGGGGGTTATTTTGCTGTCCTGGCACCATAGGGGCTTCCTAAATGCGACATGCTCCCCGAGCAAAATTTGCTCTCAAAAAGCCAAATATGACTCCTTCTCTTCTGAGCATTGTAGTTCGCCCGTAGTGTACTTCAGGTCCACTTATGGGGTACCTCCATACTCAGAAGAGAAGGGGTTACAAATATTGGGGGGTATTTCCTGCTATTAACCCTTGGAAAAATGTGAAATTTGGGGGGAAACACACATTTTAGTGAAACATTTTTTTTTTTTTTTACATATGCAAAAGTCGTGAAACACCTGTGGGGTAATAAGGCTCACTTTATTCCTTGTTATGTTCCTCAAGGAGTCTAGTTTCCAAAATGGTGTGCCATGTGAGTTTTTTTTTGCTGTTCTGGCACCATAGGGGCTTCCTAAATGCAACATGCCCCCCAAAAACCATTTCAGAAAAACTTACTCTCCGAAATCCCCTTGTCGCTCTTTCCCTTCTGAGCCCTCTACTGCGCCCGCCGAACACTTTACATAGACATATGAGGTATGTGCTTACTCAAGAGAAATTGGGCTACAAATATAAGTATACATTTTCTCCTTTTACCCCTTGTAAAAATTCAAAAATTGGGTCTACAAGAACATGCGAGTGTAAAAAATGAAGATGGTGAATTTTCTCCTTCACTTTGCTTCTATTCCTGTGAAACACCTAAAGGGTTAAAATGATGACTGAATGTCATTTTGAATACTTTGGGGGTGCAGTTTTTATAATGGGGTCTTTTGTGGGGTATTTCTAATATGAAGACCCTTCAAATCCACTTCAAACCTGAGCTGGTCCATGAAAAATTGTGAGTTTGAAAATGTTGTGAAAAATTGGAAAATTGCTGCTGAACTTTGAAGCCCTCTGGTGTCTTTCAAAAGTAAAAACTCGCCAATTTTATGATGCAAACATAAAGTAGACATATTGTATATGTGAATAAAAAAATGTTTTATTTGTAATATACATTTTCCTTACAAGCAGAGAGCTTCAAAGTTAGAAAAATGCAAAATTTTCAAATTTTTCATCAAATTTTAGGATTTTTCACAAGGAAAGGATGCAAGTTACCACAAAAATTTACCACCATGTTAAAGAAGAATATGTCATGAAAAAACTATCTCAGAATCAGAATGATAACTAAAAGCATTCCAGAGTTATTCATGTTTAAAGTGACAGTGGTCAGATGTGCAAAAAACGCTCTGGTCCTTAAGGCCAAAATGGGCTTGGTCCTGAAGGGGTTAAAGTAGAATATGTCACGAAAAAAAATCTCAGAATCAGAATAATCAGTAAAAGCATGCCAGAGCTATTAATAAAGTGAAGGGGTTAAAGTAGAATATGTAAAAAAAAAATCTCAGAATCAGAATAGTCGGTAAAAGCATGCCAGAGCTATTAATAAAGTGACAGTGGTCAGAATTGCAAAAAAGCGCTCAGTCCTTAAGGTGAAAAAGGGCTCAGTCCTTAAAGGATTAAGGCACCAGGATGAACATTTACATCCTGGGTGCCATTCTGTCAGGCATTCTGCAGCTGTGCACTCAGTTGATGATGGACAATAGTGATTCTGCCTATATTCATCATAAACCCCTGAAGTACCATGATCAATAAGGATCACAGTACTTAAGAGTCCCAATGACAGTCCTCCTGCCCTATTGGCACACGAACAGAATATATTTGGGGGGCTAATTGGTTTACCGGCCCGCTGGAGGTCCGTTTGCCTGCTCTTGAACCCAGGTCCAACCTGCAGATAGAGTCGGCTGAGGCAGACTTTATCAGTAACCCGCTGATTATACTAATGTTATTGCAATAGCATAGCATTATTCAGTGCTATAATTTAGAAAATAGGAAGAAGCTGCAACTCACTGGCTGGATAAAAAGTACTCTGTTTCTTCAAAGAAACATACAACCGAAGATAGAAAAATGACTTCACTGGGGATTGGGAGCATTTCTATGTCTGGACTATTAAAACATAACGCTACTGATGCATTACAATGAATGGCATAAATGAAAATAAATACCAAATGCCAGAATTGCTAACACTCGGTCACATCATATATCAGAAAAATAATACTAAAATGTGATCAAGAAGTCCCATCTAAACCAAAATGATACCAATAACTACAGATCACAGCGCAAAAACTGTAGGGTAATATTAAGAATATTTTGTTAGAAAAAGGTTTTTCTTTAAATTACTATAATACAAAAGCTATATAAATATGGGTATCATTGTAATCGTATTGACCCATATCTAAACCCCTTTTTAAACATTTTACGCAATTTAAACATCACAACATTCTTTGGCCAGTTCAATAGTCTCACTGCTCTTACGGTAAATATTCCAGTGTTGTGTACCCTTCTACCCTTCTTTCCTCTTTGCACAGCTGATGCATATATATATATATATATATATATATATATATATATATATGCATCTTCCTCCACTAGGAAACAGCACCCAACACGAGGTCCAGATAAAGTGCAAGCTACAGGGTCTTTATTGCATCAAGATAGACAATGCGACGTTTCGGCTGGCAAGCCTTTTTCAAGCATCTACAGACTGGAGCATTGAGTGATCTAATTCATATCTTGTCATAGTGTTGAACTGGAATATTCAAAATGCAAATTTTTACCATGAATATCGGCACTTTGCTATTTCGCGAATATTTAGAATATAGTGATATACAAGGTGGGCCATTTATATGGATACACCTTAATAAAATGGAAATGGTTGGTGATATTAACTTCCTGTTTGTGGCACATTACTATATGTGAGGGGGGAAACTTTTCAAGATGGGTGGTGACCATGGCGGCCATTTTGAAGTCGGCCATTTTGAATCCAACTTTTGTTTTTTCAATACGAAGAGGGTCATGTGACACATCGAACTTATTGGGAATTTCACAAGAAAAACAATGATGTGCTTGGTTTTAACATAACTTTATTCTTTCATGAGTTATTTACAAGTTTCTGACCACTTATATAATGTGTTCAATGTGCTGCCCATTGTGTTGGATTGTCAATGCAACCCTCTTCTCCCACTCTTCACACACTGATAGCCACACCGCAGGAGAAATGCTAGCACAGGCTTTCAGTATCCGTAGTTTTAGGTGCTGCACATCTCGTATCTTCACAGCATAGACAATTGCCTTCAGATGACCCCAAAGACAAAATTCTAAGTGGGACAGATTGGGAGACCTTGGGGGCCATTCAACTGGCCCATGACGACCAATCCACTTTCCAGGAACCTGTTCATCTAGGATTGCTCGGACCTGACACCCATAATGTGGTGGTGCACCATCTTGCTGGAAAAACTAAGGGAACGTGCCAGCTTCAGTGCATGAAGAGACACATCATCATGTAGCAATTTCACATATCCAATGGCCTTGAGGTTTCCATTGATGAAGAATGGCCCCACTATCTTTGTACCCCATACACCACACCATACCATCAATTTTTTTTGTTTCAACAGTCTTGGAGGGATCTATCCAATGTGGGTTAGTGTCAGACCAATGGCTGTGGTTTTGTTTGTTAACTTCACCATTCACATAAAAGTTTGCCTCATCACTGAACAAAATCTTCTGCGTAAAATGAGGTTCCTGTTCCAGTTTTTGCTTTGCCCATTCTACAAATTCAGTGTGCCGATCTGGGTCATCCTCATTGAGATGCTGCAGTAGCTGGAGTTTGTAATGGTGCCATTTGTGAGTAGCTAATATCTGCCAAAGGGATGTTCGACTAATACCACTCTCCAGTGACATGCGGTGAGTGCTACGCTGTGGGCTCTTGCTGAATGAATTTAGGACAGCCACTGATGTTTCTTCATTAGTGACAGATTTCATCCAACACTGAACCAGTTTCACGAAACTTAGCAAGCAGTTTGCTAACTGTAGCATGGGAGATGGGTGGTCTCGTAGGGTGTCTTGCATTGAAATCTGCTGCAATGACCCGGTTACTGTATTCACCAAACATCAACAAAATTTCTATCCACTCCTCACGTGTTAACCTCGGCGACATGTCAATGGCTGTAAACATAGAGAAAGGTGTAAACAACTCATGAAAGAATAAAGTTACGTTAAAACCAAAC